>NW_020954596.1:741930-802831 GCF_900497805.2 Vombatus ursinus | reverse complement strand
TCTCTCTCTCTCCATCTCAACTAAACATGGTATTCAAGATGTGTCATGACCAGGGAATAGTGCAACAACACTGTCTTCTTCCTCATTCTGGATATTATGCCTTAATTAACCAAGCCTGATTGTTCTAGCTTTGGAGCCTGTCATGGCCCATGATTTATGCATATTAAGTTTGACAGCCACTAAATCTTTAGTCCTTTTTCATGAAAACAATTGTTTAGACAAGTTTTTTCCATTGGTTTTTTTTAATGAAGTTGATTTTTCAGCTCAAGTGAAAAACTTTTATATCTTATTCAGTGGCTTTCTAGTTTAAGCTTTTTTTATTTTTAAAGATCTTGACCTTGTTGTCTTACATGTTAGTTATTCCTTCCAGCTTTGTGTCCTGAATAATTTTGATAAGCTTGCTATCTATGCCCTCTTCACATTCATTGATGAAAATATTGAATGACACAGGGCCAAGGACAGATCCCTGGGTACTTTAGTAGAGACTGACTTCCCTCCACTTTGACATTGATACATTAATCTACACCCTTCAGGTCTAGTCATTTAACTGAATTCATGAGTCTGCACTATTATCTAGTCTGTATCTCTCCATCTTATCCACAAGAATAGCATGAGAGGTTTTTTTTTTTTTTAAATACCTTTACTGAAATCTAGGGATACTATATCTCTAACATTTCCCTGATATAGTAACCCTGTCAAAAATAAAGATTAGCATATCCTGTCACTATCCTTTCTTGATAAAGTCATGTTGCCTCTTAGTAATTGATTTCATTTACTAAATGCGTGCAAAACATCCTTTTGAAATATTTTAAAATTTTGCTAATAAGCAAGCTCAATGGACTACATTTGAAGAAGCCTCCCTTTTCAGAACCAGGACAACAATTTATACAATAACAACATCATTGTAAAAATGAACAACTTTACAAAACTTAAGAATTCTGATCAACACAATAACCAACAAAGATTCTAGGGCACAGATGATTAAAAATGATAATCATCTCCTGACAGAGAGGTGATGAACTGAAAATGTAGAATGAAACACCTCCAGGAGGACAGATATTCCTTGACTGCTTTTGGTTAACCATTTGTGCTACTCAACATTTGGGTACATTGGAGATGATGAACTCTTTGGTTGTTTTCTACCATATGGAGACGTTTTGGTATTACTACATACTAACTAATCCCTCAGAAGTCCTTTGATTATCCCCTCTCCCGGTGATGGGGCAGTGGGGTTCAATGGCAAGTTAAGTCAGCAAACTTGTTTTAATAAGCACTTACTAAGTACCAGGCACTTAGCTAATTGCTGAGAAAACAACAGCAAAAAAAAAAAAAAAAAAAGAAAGATTCTGCCCTTGAGGACTTTGCATTCTAAATATGGAAGACAGTACATAAAAGGAACCTGAAAAACTGGGGGGAAGAGTCAATGGGTCAATCAGTAAACATTTATTAAGTGGCTTCAATGTGCCATCCATGGTGCCAACTGTTGGGGATACAAACAGAGGCAAAAGAAAATTCCTGCCCTCAAGGTGCTCATAATCTAATGAGGGAGACCACAAGTAAACAAATGTATGCAAACAAGCTCTGTGCTGGATAAAAAGGAAATAATTAAAAGAAGGAAGGCACTAGAATTGAGAGAGTTGAGAGAGCCTTCCTGTAGAAGATAAGACTTTAGCTAGGATTTAAAGGAAGTCAGGGAAACCAGTAGGTAGAGATGAGAAAGAAGAGCGTTCCAAAAATGGGGACAGGCAGAGAACAAGATAGAAATAAGGGGGCATAGTAATACAGTACAGAGTCAGAGGTGGAGCTGGGAGAGAGAAGTAAAGGATGGCTGGCCTGAGCCTTTCCTCAAAAAGGAAGTGCTGGGAGTGTTGAGGTCTGAGAGTTGAGACCCCTCAAAGACTGAAGTACAGGACGGGTCATCTAGAATGAATTCACAGACTCAAGCATTCTTTAAGTCAGGTTGGTAAAAAGTTTATTGTTACACTTTCCAGGGGACTAGGATTCTTAAGGAACCGGCAAGAGACTGAGGATGGAGCTAGGGTTTATATAGAAAAGGGCATGGGAAAGGAATGCCAGGGATATTGATTAAGTAATCTAAGGGTCCAGGTGTCTTTGGGAGCTATGGATGGGAAAGTATAGGGAGTATACCAGACATAGAGAGAGATGTCAGAGGCATGTACCTTGGGAGTCTGGCAGGAGGAAGAGTCCTTGGGCCAGAAAAGACACCCCTCTCTCTCTGGCCTGATTAGAGAATGCTCTGCAACAAGGGAAAGCTTTCTCACAACACAAGAGCTTACTAAGGACTTGGGAGGCTTCCAGAGACATGATCTGAGGGCTGGGGCCTGAGCAGCCCAGCACACTCTCACCCAGTTTTGTGTAGCTGCATCAGGGAGAGAGATAAGGGTCTTGCTGGGGGCCGTGCTTGATTAATTGCTAGGCACAGTGTCCTTGGGCTGGGGAGTGATTGTCAGAGACATTGTTTCTGAGACTAGGGAGAAATTGGGGTTCAAGTACAAGCACAAGCACCCAAGCACCCCATTAAGAGAAATTAATCAATGAAAGGAGAGAGCTAGAGGCATCTTTCAAGATGAGAACACAACCGAGACCTAATAACAAAGTCCAAAGAGTCAGAATCAGAACTGGGATAGCAGTGGTAGTTAAGAAGGATGTGGCTTGCAACTGGTGCTTTTTTTTGCTGTGACTCTCCTCTATGGCAGATGGTGTACTCCCACCACTACCACCACCACCACCACCACCACCACCATGCAGATTTGGAATTAACTTTCATTCTGATTATATTGCTGAGCTTTCCCAATCTCTCTTTCTCCTGCTGAGCACTGGTTGCTCAAAAAAAAAAAAAAAAAAAAAAGATCCCAAACTTGACTATTGCAAATGTGTCTTTATCCACTTGTAGCAAGAGTATTGAGAGCTATGTGAAGGAAGCCCCATTCTCCTTCCCTTTTATAAACAGTGCTGTTCTTGGAGGTGGGTATCACTATCAATGGTTCATTGGGAGGCTGTAGACATTTGTGAGATTGGGGTTATTTTCATGGTGTGAGAGGTTTAAGGCTGGTACATTCTATGCCATGTATTCCTAAGACCCCAACAGAACAGAGTAGTAGGTAGTTTTTGTTTCTGAACACTTCTTGAATGTGTGAATATCTCCTGACCACCACCCCTTTTTATGGAAATGAAAGTATTGCTGTTGGTTTTGGATTATGGTGTGTGTGTGTGTGTGTGTGTGTGTGCGTGCGCACATTAATCTTAGCTGAACTGCTCCACACCTTGTCATATTTATCTAGGGACTGGATTCATCAGGAATTCAGTTCTCATAATGCTTTCCGATTCTGATGAGCTCACCAGATTCCCCTCTCCAAATCCCAAGTTCAGGTAACAGTTCAAGATTCAGCTCAAGTAGTGTTTTACTGTTTCATCATAGCTCTTCTGTCTTTTAAAAAACATTTTATATGTTTAGTTTTGGAATAAAGACTTTTTTTCAGCAATTCAATTTATTTATTTATTGACTGCATGTTATATCCTTAACTCTTATGCTAGGCACAATGAGCACCATAAATAAATGATAATGGTTTATTTCTTCTAGGAATTTAGCCTAGGTTGGAGATGAGATATATACAGAAAATGGTTAAATAATAATGATAGTAATTAACATCTATATTATGTCTTGAGGTTTACAAAATATTTTACATACATATTATCTCATTTGATTCCACATTGGCCTTTTGAGGTAGGAGCTATTAATATTCCCATTTTAAAGATAAGGAAACCCAGACTGAGAGATTAAGTAACTTTCCTAGGGGAAGGAAAAGAGAACAAACATTTGTTAAGTGCTTACTATTTGCCAGGTACTGAGCTAAGTGCTTTACAGATATTGTTTCATTTTATCCTCACAACAATCCTGGGAGGTAAATGCTATTATTATCAAATGATTTGCCCCAATTCACACAGCTGGATTTGAACTCGGTTCTTCGTGACTCCACTACCAGCCCTCTATCTACTTCACCACCTAGCTACCTCTCTGGCGTTATATAAATAAGTGTCTCAGACATGATTTAAACTCAGGTTTTCCTGACTCCAAGCCCAGCATAAAATTCCCTACTCCTCCTAGCTGCCTTAATATACTAGGTGGCATATGATTATAGGGAAGAAGTGGAGAGAGCAGATTGCTGGGATTAGGACCTTGTTTAGTATTTCTTTGAGTATAACATTAATGATGAACTAGAGACCAGTATCAAGTGTTTCAACTCCTGCCTCAACGTATCCATCCAGAAAAGGTGCCTCTTCTAGAGAAGAAAGAGAATGGAAAATCTGATTAAAGGCTCATAAGGACCCTCTACATCCAACAGTGCCATACCAAGGCCTAGGTTGCTCCAGCTTCAAAGATGTCAGAAACCACCAGTCACCTTCTGGAACAAGTTGGGGACCCTCATGGCCTGCACTGATTTTCCTAAACATAGGTCATAGATCTATCACCTCTTCCCACCCACCCCTACATGTGTATATATGCCATACAATAATCTTCAGTAGCTCACTATCACTTCTAGACTCCTTTCTTTTCATTTAAAGCTCTTTTCATAACTGATCATTTAAAACTTTTCAAGCACATTGGCCTCTTTCCATTCCTCACACATAGTATTCCATCTCCTATCTCCTGTGCCTTTACACTGGCTGCCCCTCATGTGTGGAGTACTCTCCCTTTCCCAAGCTCTCCCAAGGTTCAACTTTGCAATGCTTTCATCAACCACCAGTACTCATAGTAATCGCTCCCTCCTCTAAATTTTCATAATGCTTGCTATTAGTACCATTCATTTGGTACTTACAACATACCCTGTATCATTAAATATTTGTGTGTAGATGTCATGTCTCCAATTAAATGAAAATTTCTTTTAGGCGATACAGTGGATGCACCAACTAAGATTGAAAATATTGTGATGGAACAAAATAAGACCTTGACAAATTGCCCTGTGTTAACAAAATAATTGAAGCAATAGCATGGTTCTGGAAATGAAAGTGTATTTCTTGTAGAAATCCCTCTTGTGGCTTAGATGAACTAGAGAGAACAAATTAGAAAATGAAATGTAATTGGGAAGAGTGATCTCAGCTTGGCCATTTATCTCACAGAATTTCAGAGTTGGAAGGGACCTCAAAGATCACTTGAATGTGATTCTCTTTTACAACACACCTGATTAGAGGCCCTCAAGCAGAGGCTGGACAGTCACTTATGATGGATAAGCCATTACCTCCCGAAGAAGTCATTTCCTCATTTGTATGGCTTTAGCTGTTAAGGAATCTTTCCTTTATGTATTCCTCATATCAAAGGCTTCCTCCTTAGGGGTCCATGTACTCTTTGGGGCCCCCTCCTTTAAGAGGCTCATTTATACTGACGTAGGCAGAATGGGGGAATTTCAGACTTGGGTACTTTTGCTAGGGTAACCACTACATCTTCTTACAAATACTTGGCTAAAAAGTTTTCAGAAAAGAGAATAGTTTAATTTCTATTTTAAAAGAAAAATTAAAGAACTCAACTATGAGATCATAGAGCATCAAGGGACTCTCCTTCCCCATCTCCTCCCTAGGGTTCTTTTTTTTTTTTTTAAATTACAGGAGACTTACATAGTCCTTGTGACTTATAGAACTAGCCTAGGCAGGATCATGGTAAGGGAAAAGGTCAGAATTCTTACTTCCATATCAATGTGTTACATTTTATTATCCCAGGTATCAGCAGCTCCATTCTTCCAGAGCCTCATCACTTTGCTGTCACTTTCCTTCATTCCTGATAGGGATTGTGGGGTCATTATCATTGCTACTGATGTAGTCTACACCCAGCAGGCATTGTGGGTCTTTATCACTTCTGTCACACTGCACTTCTCTTTTGTCTCTTCTTCAGCAGATGGTGACAATTCTCAAGCAACTGGCTTGTGGAGGGATTATACTGGAGCCTTATTTAACACTCTTGCAGCATTTTCTTACCTCTGAGGTATCAAGTATCTCTATTCAATTGAAAACATTCTAGTATTCTACAATAAAGGTGAGATGGTGTTTCAGATACTGTGCTAGGTTTGGTCTCATAAAGATTGGGTTCAAATGTCACATGAGGGCTGAGCCAAGATGGCAGAGTAGTAGGAAGCAGTGTGATAAACTCCTTTCCATAGACTCTTCCAAAGAGATTTTTTGAAAAATGTACCAGCTTGGATTCTGATGAGGAAATTTTAAAAAAGTCCTTTGTCCAATCCAGCTTGGCATAGGGAAACAGAGAGGGAGGGCTTCAGACACTGAGGATGGGTTTAGCTGAGGATCCCACTGCATGTGTACACATCAGCACCAAGTGAGAGGCCATGCACCAGAAGGAGAAATTTCAGATTGATTCTGGGGCACCTGAGAGGAGGACAAGTGTGGACTGACAGATTTGTTGCCCACTACCCAATTGCAAGTTATAGATCCAGGGTAGACTGGAAAAGATTCGGGGAGTGGTGTTCCTGGGTAGAAAGGTCTTGGGCAGTATATGGAGAAAGGAGTTCAGAACCTAGCAGCAGCAGCAGCAGCAATGTGGCACAGACCCCAGGTGCAGAGCAGAGTCTCAGTTGCAGCGTCTAACAGCCTACAGAGGAATAACCAGATCAAAGAGAAACCTACAGTTCTGACTCTGAACCAACTGAACTTTCCAACTGGTTGATAGGGCCAAAATCCAACAGTAGTCTATTCTTGAACAGATCCAAACTCAGGTCAGAAAATTGCAGAACTGGGGTGGTGTGGATGGGAGGGTAGCTATTAGACTTTGCCATGGATCCCACCACTTTAGGAGCACTGAAAGCTTAAAGATCTCCAGTCCCTGAGATCCTGGAATAATACAATGGTCAATACACCAAGGAAGCAGCAATAAGACCAGCCCAGACCTTCCCTCCAGAAGTGCCACAGACCCCAGTCCTAACATCAAGTCCAGAATCAGGAAGTAGGTTAGAAGAATGGGCAGATAAAAAAATAAAAAAGAACTCCATTACAATGAACAATTGTGATGGTGGGGAAGCAGAAGACACAAACAGAAGAAGACAATGACTTCAAAACATTTACAAAGAGTGCCTCACAGAAAAACACAGCTTGGGTACAAACTCAAACAGAATTCCTGGAATATATGGATGAAAAATTTTTTAAAAATTAAAAATGTTTTCATAGAGAAAATGAGAGGTTGAGGGGGAAAATGGTAAAGAAATGAGAGCTATGGAAGAAAGAATTGGAAAGAGAAGAGCTTAGAAAAAGAAGCACAAAACCTTGGCTGAGCAAATAGAAATGCCTTGAAATAACAAGAGACAAAGTTAAAAGGTTAAAAAATAAAAGCATAAAGTATCTCATAGCAAAAACAACTGGTATGAAAAACAGATCAAGGAGAAAAAGTTTAATAATGATTGGACTGAGTGCAATGACAAAAAAAAAAGAACCTAGATGTATTTCAAGAAATCTTAAAAGAAAACTGCTCAGATCTCTTAGAACCAGAGACCAAAGTGAATATAGAAAGAATCCACCAGTCACCTTCTGAAAGAAACCCCAAAATGAAAATCACCAGGAACATAATAACCAAGAATGTAAAGGCCAAAATAAAAATATTGCAAAAAGTCAGGAAGAAAGAAATCAAGTATTGAGGAATCACAATTAGTATCACATATGCCTTAGCAGCCACTACTTTGAAGGAGCAGAGGACTTGGAATACATTATTTCAGAAAGCAAAGGAAATGAACATACAGTCAAGAAAAACTTATCCAGTAAAACTAAGTATAATGTTAAGGAGAAGGGGGGAGATGGATTTTTAATGAAATAGAGGACTTTCAAGCATTCTGATGGAGAAAAAAAAAGAACAGGGCTGTGGAGAGACTTTGAAATTCAAACACAGGATGGAAGAGCAACATAAAAAAGTAAACTCAATACCTGATACCTATGAAAAAGGACTGAGTAAGGTTCATTCATTCAAACATTCAAATACAGGGACATGATATATGTATCCCCACTAAACTCTACTATCATCTGGGTCCACAGAGGAAATCCAATGAAACAAAGCCTGGGAGTGGTTATATTATATTAAGAATGGAAAGAGAGAAGAAGAATATATTGGTGGTGGGGGTGGGGAGAAAATTAATGTACATAATCCATAATCGGGGTTCTTGAATAAACATCTATATAAACAAGGAGAAGTGGGGGGGGGCAGTGTTACACTTGACCCTCATTCTTTCTTGTACTGGTCAAAGTACACACACACACACACACACACACACACACACACACAGAGTAGGGTACAGAAATACCTGGTTTCAACTCCAAGGAATAAAATGAACCTCTTGGGTTAAGTTCATTACCTTTAATCTCATCACTCTGCTGCTAATTTAAGCCTTGATTGATACCATCTACCTGAACCTCCAATCTCCTTTTTCTGGAGGGTGGAACACTAAATTCCAACCAATGCCTTCCTTTATAGAGAGCAGATGTTGAATTTTCCCTCACTTCACTCTGCATCTGCTGCTGTGTCTGGGTTCATTTTCAAGGAACATACTACTTAGCCCTTTCCCCTTTATTTCCCCCTTCCTGGCTCCTTTTGTGTGTTGTTTGTCTACCTCCCCCTACCCCCATTAGATTGTTAGCTCCTTGAGGGCAGAAACTGTCTTTTTGTTGATTGTATCCTCAGCATTTAGCACAGTGCCTGGCCTGTGGTTGGTGCTTAATAAATGTTTCTTGGATTGGATTAGAACACGAAAGTAAGGGGGAGGGGCAGCAGAGAGATAATATATTAAGGAATGGATTAGTCTAATCCTTCTGGGTTTCTTTTAGGGGAGGGGTTAAGATAAAACTACTCCCACTCTCTTTGTATTTTCATCTCCCATCTTTTTCTAGGGGTGGCAGGGCTGGGTTATGCAGATCATTCTGGGCTTTATCTCAGAGAATTCTAAAAGGGTGGGTAGAGAAGGAAGCCTAAACAAACTCTAAGGATGTACATATCTATTTATAGCTCTCTTTTTAAGAAAGCCAAGAAACTGAGGGAATACCTATCAATTAGGGAATGGATGAACAAATTATGGAATTTAAATGTGATGGAATAGGCTGAACTCTTACTGGTGTAATGACCAATCAAAATTCCAGAGGACTAATGGTAAAACATTCTCTCTACCTTCTGAATGAAAGATGAAGGACTTGGAATGCAGAATGATGCAAATTTTTTTAGGAGATGGGAAATGTGGTAATTTGTTGTGATTAACTATACATGTTCATAATGGATTTTGGTTTTTCTTGTGTTTTCACTCGGGAGGGATTGGGTAGGAGGATGAAAAGGTGAATCTTGGATGATTAAAACACACAAAATATTTTAAAATAATTTTAAAAAATCAAATCTCACAGCACACTTACTAGCTATGTGACCCTAGGCAATTCATTTAATCTCTGTGCCTCAGGCAACTCCCTAAAGATTATCTACTAAATTATAAATACAGAATATTAAATGTGGATATGGAATCTGTGTTGGTAGAAAGGAGGTCCCCATGTTTATGAAATCATAGATCCCTTTATATACTTGCTATTTTATACCCAGGTCCCACAACTTTACTTTCCATTAAAGTGTCTTCACGTAGCTTTAAAATGGACTCTCTGATCACTGAAATTGGTCTTTGATCCTCTAATTGGGTTAACTTACAGCCAGTGTATAATTTTTCCTCCCTCTGACAGTTTCTGGGCAATATTCCCAGAACCCTAACCTTAAATTCCCACATTCCTCCTACCTGTATGCACATTTCCCATTGAATCTTTTTAGGGTTAAGATAAGGCTGCTTCCATTTTTTCTGTTTGTATTTTCATTTCCCATCTTTTTCTAGGAGTGGCTGGCTGGGTTATGCAGATTATCCTAGGCTATTTCTCAGAGAATTCTAAAAGATATGAGCAGAGGAGGAAGCCAATGACTCCTATCGTCTCCTATCATAGGAACCTATGACTCAAGCAAAAGAAGGGAAACTTCTTAATACATTAGCATAGAGCTAAAATCTCTCCTCTCTAACTTCCACCCATTCCTCCTACTTCTGTCTACTTGGGCCAAGCAACACAATTCATCTACCAGATGATGACAATTCTTCAAATACTTGAAGCTGGTGACCATCTCTAGCACATTGCAGAGACTCATCCATATTTTTAACCAAGTCTTTCTAGCTACAGGAGAAAAAAAGATATTTCTCTAAATTACAGAAGAACCCAATAAATTGGTGCAGAGGAGGACCAAGGCTTTCGAAAGCTAGGAAGAGAAATAATGTATTATAATACATTTTGTCAAGTGAATTGTGAATCAATTGCATGGATTAATTTCATGAAAAGACACAAGGCCTTGAAAATGTTTGAGTGGTTGCAGACAAAACAAGAATTAGTGCTTAATGGAATTCTCACATTTGAAAAACAGGTCCAAATGCTTGGCAAAGCCCAAGATATCTCTAAGCATGGACATCCCTGATCACACATCTCTGTCAGGACTCCAAATCTCCTACTGAGAACCTGCTGTTGCATTTGTGGTCTTTATTTAGGGTGCCCAGTGTCTCCCTTCTGGGTTATGGGGCCAAATAAGGCACTGCCCTGATTTTGCCTAGGACTGTGTTTTCCATTGTCTACACCTGAGAAAGCGAAGCATTAAATATGTTCTTAAATTCTCCCTGCAATAAAAGGGATCCTATATTTCAGCAGTGACCAGACTTCTAAGAAATAGATTCTTTCAAAAATAAAGACTTTTAAAAAATTAATTTTCTCCTTGTGAAAAATACTTCATATGTATTTTACCCTTTTGGGATGTTGAAAGGCCTAAACTTTTAGAATTCCTCTGGGGATAGAAACCTGTTGTTTTAAATTTCACCTGTTTTTCTTCCAGGACAAATGTCATCAAATGCTACTCATACGCCATCCTTTTATATTTCTTTTTTTTCCTTTTATATTTCTTCAAAAATAATGAGCAGAGATACGAAAGACTTATACACGAAAATCAATACTCCAAATGTTTCCTAATTCCTATATATTTGTTCCTGTGAAGACAGAAAATGTGGATGATTGAATTAATTTTCTAATTTTCTTTGGCAGACTCAAACAACATCTTCTGTATTCTTACAGGGGACTAAAATGACCACATGGCTCACTCCATTCCTGCTGAGCATTACGCAAGGCTTATGAATGTCGCTGATCCAGAAACCCATAAAATAACACAGGGATATTTCAACCAAGGTCCATCTTAGTTTCCTAAGCTGTGGTTTTGTGTCTAATCCTTCCCCAAGAAATTAAAGGTTTCAGGAGAGTTAAGCCAAATCTATTAGTTATGTGTAAGATGTTCACTCGTTGGATACAGCCAAATAAAGTGGCAGATGCTATTCTTTTAAGCATCAAAAAAAAATCCATCAGTGAAAAAAAATCTTTTTAGTTTATTATTTTAAAGTATTAAAGTTTACAACATCTATGCCTCCTCTCTTTGGAGGCTCTTTGATGCAGTGATTATATCTCCAGAGATTCTGAGAAGCATTTCCTATCTTTATAATGTCACGTTTGGGGAGCTTCACTACTGAAAATTTTCATCCTAGACTGTACTAGAAGTGAGAGAGGGCAAGTCTGTATGCTTCACGGGATCTTCATAGAAGCTGACATTTTACTGGCTCAATTCTGGTCTGCCTATTACTCAGTCATTCTGTTGCCCTGTTGGGGTTCTTTGCTGCCATTTGAAAGTGGCTCAGCCCCATGGGACAGAAGGCAAGATTACAGTTAAAAAAGGCACCACACCCCAGGCCAAGCATCCTTCACTGACTCCTAAGCCACTGTTTATTGGAAGTGAGATTCATGGACAGGGTTGGACTTCACCCAGGAAGCTGTTGGACATTTGCCAGATGCTCTATGAAGCAGGCTGCATTTTACATAGCCAATCTGTGTCTATGTGCCCAGAAAGAGGACTAATTTGAGAACCTTAGAAAAGAAAGCACCTTGGGTTAAACCAATGGTCCACCTAGACTAGAATGTTGCCTATTAAGGTACAGTTAACCCAGGTCAATGGGGAATTGTTAGAAAGTTAGAGCTGTTATGTTTTTTCATCTTACTATCAAGTTACCAGACTTTGTGCACCTTCTTTACAAATACTATAAATGAGGATTTATTTGTTTCGTTGATTGTCTGGGCTTAAGAAAGTGATGGGGAAAATGTTAATAATGAAGGTTAACCCTAAAAGTGTGTTATGTGTACATTTTTACCTCTAAAGAGCTAGTTGTTAAACATCTACTAGCACACCATGATTCTACCTCACTCCATAGTTCTACTTTTCAGTCAAAATGGGCTATTTACCCTCCTTTGGCTTAATCTTTTTGCCTTCTTGCACTTACATAGTCCATTCCCCCATGGAGTTTCTTCTTTCCTTGTCCTTTTGAAATCCTCTTTCTTATCAGACTCTGAATGGATCTGTCCTTCGCCCATCTCAGTCTTTGTATGATGCTTATTTTTCTGCATGTTTATTTCATAGGACCATAGACTAGAGAATCCTAAGTATAGAACCTGAAGGGCCCTTAGAGGCCACCCAGTCTAGGAATTCATAAAACAGGCTGAAGATAGATTTTAGGGAGTCCGTGATTTGTAGGGCAAAAATTACATCTGAGTTTTCACCAACTTTTGATTTCCCTTCTAATCCTATGTATTTTATTTTGTGCATTTAAAAAAACTTATTCTGAGATGGGGTCCATAGACTTTACTAAATTACCAAAGGGGTTCATGACACAAAAAGGATTATGAACCCATGATCTAATCAACCCTTCCTCCCTCCCCCATTTTACAGCTGAAGTTGTGACTTGCACATGGCCACAAATGAATGAATGTTGAATTTTGTTCATACTGTTTACTCACTGTTGTTATCTTCACTAGGAGCAGCTAGGATAGAGCTCTGGTTGGGAATCAGAAAGACCTGAGTTCAAATCCAGACACAGATACTTACTAGCTGTGTGACCCTGGGCAAGTCACTTCACCCTTCTTGCCTCAGTTTCCTCATCTGTAAAATGGTCTGGAGAAGGAAATGAGAAACCACTGAAGTATCTTTGCAAGAAAACCTCAAATGGGTCACAGAGTTGGACGTGACTGAAATGACTGCAAAACAACAATAAATAGTATTATCTTGGTTAAGGGCATTATGATGCTCTTTGAGCAGATTTTCATTATATATATTCACACACACACATGTATATATACACACATACAAATATACATGTATGTGCACACATGTACCTACACACATACCTATACATGTACACATATATGTTATATACATACATACATAGTATCAATTCCATGTATATATTATATACATACATATACATATATACATTTATAATATACATAGTGTCAATTCCATGTATGTGTACAAGTATAATTGACACTATCAGAGACCCAACAGAATGTCTCCTGATGACTTTTAGTATCTCTATTTGTTAACCCTCACAGAGAGCATGGCATTGTGGATAGGAATCTGGCCTCTGAATTGGGAAGACCTGGGTTTAAGTCCTCCCACAGATGCAGATCCTCTTATAACTTTGGACAGGGCACTTAACCTCTCAGAAGACTCTCCAAGAAATGAATTGTAGAATAGTTGCTAATTTGCATTGGTAGAGGGAGTTTCCTCACTGGGAGTTCTCCATACTAATGAAATCACAAGTCCTTAAAAAAGCTGTTAGCATGTGGTTGGCTCATATTCAGTTTTCAGTTCCCCAAAATCTCTAGGTCTTGGTCACAAGAATTGCTTTCTAGGCCTGTCTTTATCCACTCTTAAATTTTTAATTATTTTATAATAAATTATTAATAAATATTATTAAATAATAATAGCAATTAAAAAGACAATGTAATATATGCTACTACATTCCCCAAAGGCCTGGTGTTCTGTGGCAAAAATGATTGTTCCAACAGTGACTGTAAATGGTAAAACCATTCTGTGGGCCTAAGGATTCTGTGTTAGAATATATTGTGCTGCCTCAAATATTTAAAATATCCTAATGGAAGTCACTAGGAGTTTCTTTTCCTCCCAAATGCATATTTGGAGTATATTGCAAATGGATTCAGTGGATTGTATGGAGAGGGGAGGCACCTTGGTGTGGTGGCAGAAAACCTGAGTAGGACCTGCCTGGTCCTACTTTTGGCACTTACCAGCTGTGGGATTTTCTTAGGTAACCTAAAATCTTTGCATTTATTTCCCTTTATGTAAAAGAGTGATAATAATAACTGGCCTGCCTATTTATCAGTGTTATTGCGAAGATCAATAAAATGATGCATGTAAAAATCTTTGTAAATATTCCTAGAAGAAAAGGAAGAAGAAGAAAAAAGAATTTTATGGTACCCTTGGGAAGATGATAGTGGTAATCATTGTCTCACACAAAGCTGTAGCTGGAAGTGACCCTGGAGTTCATTTAGCCCCCTCCCTTCATTTTGCAGATGAGGAGATCAGTGTCCATAAAGTGGAAGTGACTTGTTGAACTTCACACAGTTTATGAAAGATAGAACTGAATTAGGACTTGGGTCAAAGGGTTCACTCCAGTGATGTTTCCATGGCATCATATTGACTTGTAGAGACCCAAAGGTGCTTTTAGAGAAAGGAAGAAGAGAGGATAGGGTTGGGGGAAAGTTGGACTCTGAATAGCCATGATGGCTTAATACAATGGACAGTAGTGGTGGAACAAAGGGGGAGTAAGTCTCATCACAGGTTTTGGAAAGGACCCCAAGGGGAAGGAAGAGTTCTTAACCTGGGGATCCACATAGATTTCAGAGGGACTGTGAACTTCGGTGGGAAAATTATGTGTTTATTTTCATTAATATCTAACTAAAATTTAGCATTTTCTTCTTAAAAAAAAAACATGATTCTGAAAAGGGGTCTACAGATTTCATCAGACTGCCAAAGGGGTCTATGATCCTCAAAAAGTTAAGATCTCTTACTTTAGAGGGAAGAGTCTTTGGATTGTCAGAAAGTTAGTCAAGGAGACAGGAGGGGAGATTCTTGCACAAGGAGGAAGATTGTATTAGAAAGCACTTGTATTCATCAAGCAGACAAAACTTTTTTATAATGATCAAAATGGGGAAAAAAGATGAATACTTCAAACTATAAGCTGGGGAGCTAACCTTAGACTCTTCAGAGAAGCAGCCCAAGGCAGTGGAAAGTCAAGTGAGCTTGAAGTGAAGAGGTTTCCCTTTGATACTCATTGGCTGTGTGACAAGGAGCAACACAACTCATCTTTCAGAGCCTCAACTCTAAAATGGGGATAATAGTTATATTATGTTCATCATGGGCTTGCTATGAGGAAAGTTCATAATAAACCACAAAACGTTATAGCATTAACAATATTTTGTTTCTATTATCTTTAGTAAAAAAATTTTTGTTGAAAACTTGGTCTCCTCTCATCCAGGCTGGAAGAGTAGGAGCTATACATGTCTTGATCCCACTACTGAGAGCTACGGGAACTTTGACCTATTCTGTTTCCAATCTGGGTTGATTTGCCCTTCTTTAGGCAACCTAGCCCTCAGTTCCTAAGGGCTATCCATGTTAACGCTAACCTTAGTGTGGAGAGCTGATCTGCTTAACCCATCTTGGACCTCCTGAACTCAAGAGATCTATTCACCTCCACTGCCTCCCCCTAGCTAGGATTATGGGCATAGGACCCTCCTCCCCCCAACTATTCCTAATAAAATTCTAAAAGCACACTTTGAAGAGGTAGCTTGTGGGCACTAGCAAAAGGAATTGGTGATCACAGCAAGCCATTAAGGATTTAAGGACAAATTGTGTATAACTACACTCATTTCTTTCTTTCTTTCTTTCTTTTTTGGATAGAGTATGCCATCAACGATACATGTTAATGCAAGACATTTGACAAATTTGCTCATGATATCCTTGCAGGTAAGATGAAGAGATGGAGATTGGATGATAGTACTGATAATGCATAATTCCAAATTAATAAATCAGTCAGTTGATAAAAAATTATTAAGGGCCTATTATGTGCCAGGCACTGCACTAAGTGCTGGGATTTGTAACTTTCCTTTTTTGTTTTTCTTGTTAGGCATTTGGGGTTAAGTGACTTGCCCAGGGTCACACAACCAATAAGTGTCAAGTGGCTGAAGCCGGATTTGAATTTGGGTCCTCCTGACTCCAAGGTTGGAGCTCTATCTACTATGCCACCTAGATGCCCCTGGAATTTGTAACTTTCTTTGTAGAAAGTTAAAAGACAGTCTTTGCCCTTGAGCTCACAATATAACAATAAGCTAATCTAGACCCCCAAAGTGTTAATGGATTGATATCTCCTTAAGCAGAAGACAGGGCTCTGTCCTTGGCCTTGTTCTACTTAATCTTTTTTTTAAATCAGTAATTTAGATGATGTCAGTTTTATTAAATTTGCTAGGCTCTTAAAAAGTTGACAGATAGGCTTGGTAGACTACAGCTAATAAAAGGAAATGTAATGGGGATAAATGTCAAGTCTTTTATTTAGGTTCAAAAAGATGCTGCAAGTGAAGAGTAGGTAGAGACAAGGCTAGAAAGCCATTCCTGAGAGTAAGACTTAGAGTTTTTAGTGAACTGAGACCTTGCCATGATTTCTGGTAGTGCCTGTAGTGAATGTGGTCTTATAACTACTGTACTACCCCACGATCAGAATACATGTGAGATATGATGTCCCATTCTGGGCACCTCATTTGAGGAGGGGCATTGGCAAACTGCAGCATGGGAAGAGATGACTATAACCAAGGAAGTGATAAATTCAAGTTCATGTCACACAAGAAGACTGGAGAATCTGGAGGTCTTTATCCTGAATGAGAGAAGAGTAAAACAAGAGATTGGATGTCTTCAAGCATTTGGAGGAATTATCAAATATAAGAATGATTAAACTTGTTGTGTTTGAACCCAGAGGATAAAACTAGGCCCAGTGAAAATAAATTGTGTGTGAGTGTGTGTGTGTTTGTGTGAAGGGCAGGGGGCAGGGAGATTTTGATTTCTATAAAAAGAACTGTTCAACATTGGAATGATCAGCCAAAGGAAATAGTGAGGGTGTTTGATCAGAGGCTGGATAAATGTTTGTTAGTAGAATCATAACTAGTGTGGGGTGAATGGAGATTTGCCTCGGGTCACGGAGGTGGGGTGGCATGTTTCTTCCCTGTGGTGAATTCTCCACACCATGAAGTGACGTAACGCCTGGTCTGTGGCTCAGAAGTCCCAGGATAAGTTGCTGGCAGGATTGAAGTCTGAAGTCTGGTGGAGGGTCACTATTCCTTCAGACTAGCTGAGATCCCACTTGGTTTGCTCTTGCCCAAGAGTTAAGTTCCTAGGCTGGATGGTAGTCCTACTGACTCTTGTTTTTTTGTTTTTTTTTTTTTTGCAAGGCAATCAGGATTAAGTGACTTGCCCAGGGTCACACAGCTAGTGAGTATCATGTGTCTGAGGTCACATTTGAACTCGGGTCCTCCTGACTCCACTGCACCATCTAGCTGCCCCCTCCTGACCACTTTCTAACCATAGAAATGTGAACTTCTTTTTTCCATCCTTCTTCAGACTTCCTTTCTAATTTTTTTTTTGCCTTGAGAGTGCGTGCGTGCGTGCGTGCGTGTGTGTGTGTGTGTGTGTGTGTGTGTGTGTTGTGTGTGTGTGTGGAACAGGGTACTTTAGGATCCTTAAAATATCTTCTTCCCAAGGAAAAGGGAAAGAGAGCCCAAGGATAAGTGTTGGTCTGAAAAACAATCCCGGTGCTGCAATATGTCTGCAAACAGGGGCACCTTAAAGACCTGAGACCTCAGGGAAGAGGACCTGGGCTGCTTCTTGGATAAGAAAGTGGCTCCTTATATAAAGGCACTTCAGGAGTCTCTAATGTGATCTACCTGGAAAGGAGGCACTTAAGGGCCCTTGGCCCTTTGGCGACAGGAATTTAGTTACTCAGAGCTGGAGATGTGCTTCTCTGAACCAAATTTCATACTGAGTGAGGGGTAGTGTAGATCCTGGTCAGGCAAGTGGAACCCAGACCCCACTCATACCCCTCCCTCTCTTCACCAACTGATTTTCCCCTGCATTCCAGATTTCCTAGTTGTGCCTCTAATTGTTTTGAAAATTATATTGGGGATTTTGGCTCTAGGTAACAGTTGGATTAAATGGTCTCTGGAGTCCTTTTCAATGCTGATATTCTATGATTCTTTAATTTCTAAAGTCTCCTTCAAACATGAGAGAGGAGTGGTGAGGAATGACCAGATAGTACTACTTAGTACTTCAAACCTGAGCCAGGAAGGTTGAACAATGGGAAATGACTTGTAATTGACCACAATTGTACATATAAACCCTCTAGCATTGTAGTAAATTTTAGGCACAGACTAGATCTGTGGTTTAACTGGTAGAAGCAACTATCAGGTGAGCAAATTTCTCAACAAACGTGGGTCAACATCTCTGCGATTTCTAGTCTTAGAAAGTTGCTCAGAGCACTGAGCACTTAAGTGATGAGCCCAGGGTCACACAGTCATTATGTAAGAAGCAGAATTTGAGCCCAGGTCTTTCTGGCTTTGGGACAAGCTCGCTCTCCATTATGCCATGCTCCCTTTATAAAAAGCTGTATATATATATGTGTGTGTGGGTGAGTGTATGCATATCACTTTAAGGTTTGCAAAGCACTTCACAAAGATTTCATTTTATCCTGACAACAGCCCTTAGATGTATTATTATCCCCATTTTGCTAAGGAAAATGAGGTAGGGTTGCATAGCTAGTAATTGTCTAAGACCAGATTTCAGCTTGGGTCTTTTGCGCTCTAGGTTCAGTGCTCGATCTACTGTGCCAATTACCTGCCTATAAATTTGAGTTGTATACTAGAATCATCTGTGTCTTTTGGATAGTGGGGAAAGATTTTTCTTCGGAGGAGGAGAGATAGAGGAGATATAGCAAGAGCCCAGGAAATTGTTTCCTGAACAAAATCTATCCCACCCTCCTATCTCTTTCTACTCTTAACTTCTGACATCTGTTTTCTTGAATGTCACTAAAGTCTTAGCTGTCCTACCATCTGGTACAGCACTGAGGACTTCTGTGGAGAGTGAAGAAAAATTGTTCTCCTGCTACTTGTCATCAACTGAAAACTTTGGGGGCTTTTAATTGCTTTCCTGGGGTCCCAAATAGTGGTTTGAGCCCAGTGTTTATATCTACTCAGGCAACAACCCAATTTCATCTGCCTCGACAATTTGCTGGAGAAAGTAATGTTTTGCCATTAAAATGATATGTTTTTCATTCTCTCAACTGAGAATGATGTGTGGGATTCATTAGATTCTAAATGACTCCCTCTACACCCTGGGCACCAGTAGTTCCTGTAAAAACAAAATTCAGAATTATAATCCAGGGAGAAGAATCGTATTTATGTTTTGTAATTTCTTTGGGATACAGCTCCTTTAATAGCTCATAATGATGAAATGGGACAGATATTGTTTCTATAGCAATATATTTTCATCAATAATAATAGTAGAGAGGCCTATTTAGACTCTGTGACCTCAGTATCTGATATGTCATGTGAAGATGTGATTGTGACATTTGACAGAGATCAGGTTGGGAAAAGCACCCAGTCCTGACCAACCATGTACAAATCTGCTCTTGCCTCAAGAATTGGTTTATGAGGAAAAAAAAAGATCATAGATGATATTTTTGTATGTTCCACCCCCTCCAAATGACTAAAAAATTAACGACATCCTTACATTTATGTTCTATTATTTCAATGGATACATTTTCTACGTGTATTATATATCTATTTACTTACATGTTTTCTCCCTCATTAAGATCTATAGGCAAATAATCATGCTATTTAAGAGTTCGTGATACCTAAGGAGATATTACACCCAAGATACTAGGAGAACAAATGTCAAAGAACTCAGAGAAAGGATAGATAATATCCCAATGCCTAAAATTCTATAGGGGAAGTTGACCCAAGAGTGATAGCAAGCTTTAGAGTGAAATCTTGAAAATTAAAAACAGAAATATTTCTGATGAGAAAGAGTTAGTGTCTAAAAAGACTAAGGTGGACCTACAGGGAATTCCTTGAGCATCCTGGGTTTAAAAAAGACATAGATTGAAGATGAGAGCTAGGGCAGGTAAATGAGGATAAATGCTTTCTAAAAAGGTGGCATAGTTCTGTCAAAATAGGCTGTGCTACATCAAACCTAAGAATGAACAGACTTGAATAAATTGTTAGAACAACAAAAGGGTTTTTTAAGTTATGTTGAAGGCAAGATCAAAGAAGAGAAGATTTGAGGAAGGGGGTAGTAATACTGTCTTTAAATAGCAGCTAGATGGCAGAGCAGGTAGAATTCCAGGCCTAGATTCAGGAAGACCTGTGTTCAAATCTAGTCTTAGGCACTTATTAGTTGTGTGACCCAGGACAAGTCACTTAAATAGCTGCCTGCCTCAGTTTCCCCTACTGTAAAGTGGGCATAATAATAGCACCCATTTCCTAGGATTGTTCTGAAGAAATGAGGTGACATGTAATGTACTTTGCAAATCTTAAGTTACTATAAAAATGTTAGCTATTATCATTAAATCGTGTTTTGCTTAATCCCAAAAAGCAAAGTTGGGAGCTGTAAGCGATAGATTTAGGCTTGGTGTAAGAAAAAAAAACTTCTTAACAGAATTCTCCAAAAGATGAATAGGTTCCTTCAGTAATTATTGTGTTGCCTCTTAATGCAGTACAGGTGTGTTATAGAGGGAATTCTTGAGCAGGTATGGCTTGGACCAGGTGGCCAATGAGCTTACTTCCATCCAACTAAGACATTACCTGGCTCTGGTTCTTTAAAGTATTGGTTTCTGTTGGTCAACAGAATTGTGAGAAGCCACAGGTAACCCTTGGGTCCTTCTGAACTTACACAAAATCAGACGACATATGTTTATTTGTGTGTGTTTTTGCATTGTGTGTTTATTTTTTGTGTGCCCATGAACACACGTGTGTGTACACATGCCGCCTCCCCCCCCCCGCCACTGATCTACCTTGACTTTCTTGCAGGGCACCCCTGATAAGGTGATTTTGGTACAGCTGACTTTATAACACTTTCACTTGTCAGACTAGAGTGATGGTCATGAGAGTAGCTCACGGTTCAGGTTCTCATAGCAAGATTCCAAATAGGTCTTTTTTGTGGGGGCTGGGAATCCTCAAAACAGCTACTTGATTTCAGAAACAGATCTCCAAGTTTACATTTTTATTAAACTCATGATGAATGTATTTCAGGGAGTTGCTATAATAGGTACTAGATAGTAGGACAATGTATCAAGAAACTTTCAAATAGTCATCATCCTTCAGGTAGTCAGCTGTGTGGCAGGTCCCAACAACAATCGGTGCTGATGGAGCCATATGCTCTGACTTGGATCCTTAAAATCAAAGAATATCAGAACAGGACACAACTGAAGAACATAGAACATAGAAAATTTCAGAGCTGGGAGAACCCTTAGAACATAGACTATGACAGCTGGATGTGTCCTTAGAACAGAGAGTGTCAAAGCTGCTGGGAAACTTGAAGATTACAAGAAATAGACATTTAGGATTATTATTATCTAGAACTGGATGGAGCCATAGATGTCTTCTAGCCCAACCCCCTAATTTTTCAGATGAACTGAGGCCCAAAGAAATGGTGATTTGTTCACATAGCTGGTTAATGTCAGAGCTAGGACTAGAAATCAAGTCTTGTGATTCCTACATTGGAGTTTTTCCAATAACCATATATTTGAATGTGGAGATGAAAGGGCTAGCACTATAGCTTTATATTTATATAGAACTTTCTATTTGCAAAGCATTCCATTTCCATTGTCTTACTTGATTCCTACAACATACAAGGGAAGAAGGATTCTTGTCCTTACTTGACAGATGAGGCAACTGAGGTTCAGAGAGGCTAGTTGACTTGCTAGGAGTCATGTAATGGGAAATGGCAGAACTGGAATGAGAACCCAGGACTCCTATGTGCTAGTCAAATGCTCTTTCTCCCATATCGGCTCCCAACCCCATGTGGCAATGGAGCAAAGTTGTTTGGACTTAATGCGATTGAATGCACAGTCTTGACAATATAAGGATACCCCTGTGCTATCCACCATTGACCTCCCCTACTTCTAAAGCCTAGTCATTGACCCAAAGGGGATTGATGAAAAAAAAGATGCAACAAGTCAAGAAACACAATCTCCCCCACCCCCAAATTAATGGATCAAAAGAACTTTTATCCAAAGCAGTTGTTTGGATTTAAAGGGATTTTTCTGTTTATGACTGTTTCTGTTTATGAGAGAAACTCAATAAGGGAATGAGATAGTGAAGCAAAGAAGTACAGGGGGTTGGTGTAGTTGTGTCAAAATACTATCTCCTCACTTTAGTATATGCTGCTGGTTTCTTGTCTAGTCTGGCATTAGACAACTTCCTACATCCATGTAGATTCCTGGTTTACATGAGGATTCCCTCCTCCTTACACATGTATCTTGGACAAATACTGAAAATGGACAATGTTGGGTCCAGAAGTAAACAGCATGATGACAGTAGGCTGTATTGCCTTTGGGAATTTTCAAAGTTCCCTAAGTAACTCCAAGCTTTTTTCTCAACATAGAATTTCATCTCTAAAGAACTGAAATTGAGGACCCCCTATGGAGGAGCCTCCTGAACTTGTTTTCTTGAGTTGCTCTGTTTTCCAGAGATGAAGCCCCCCCCGCCCAAACTAACATAACAGTGATCTTTTGGACTGAACTCTATTAAACTTTCAGAGCCCTTGAAGCCAAGTCAGACACAAGCCTGACTCTGGCCAGTCTGTTCGGGCTGATAGACTGTGTGTGGCTAGGACCCTTTCAGATAAGCAAAACATCTTCCTTAGATAGTCTGACATTCCCAAGCCCCCCTACTCTCTCTTGCTCCCCTTCCTACTGCTCCCTTCCTTCTCCCATGCCACACCCATTTGGGAAGGGATTGCCCTCCACTCCTCTCATGAGATCTCACTCTTTTTGCTGTACTCTATAAATATTCAAGGCTTTGTCTGTGGGGTGGGCTTTTTGGTATAAGGAGTTCCCAGATGTATGTGCCCTTCTCTTGCAATAAATCACATCTTGTGAAGTTGTGACTTTTGGTTAACGTGCCCAGTGAACAATGGATGTGTGGTATGAATAAGGCAAAAAAAATTATAAACAAAGAATCATAAAGGAGAAGCTCAGTAAAAGTTATCATCAAAGAAATATTTCTTTAAAAAATACATAAAAGAAGTTAGTAGTTTCATGTGTATCTCTATGATGATTTGTTTAAGACTGATGATTTTTAAAAATTCACGATAAGAAAAAAATTTTTAAATTGGGTGATTGAAAAAGGAGATGGGCTCGTGATCTGGTGAGAGCATGGTATAACCAACCAATGCATTTCATGTGTATCCTTGTGATGTCAAGAGAAAGCAAAGAAGACTCCTGGCTTGTTGGGTGACATCTACTGTGGTGAGCTTATGGGAGGCATAGATAAGAGTAAAAAAGGATTGGCAGGTAGGACTATAATAGAACCAATGGACCAAATGGATTTATTTCTGGAAAAGAATACAGTTTTCTCTTCCACATCACAACTTTCTCTGTTGTGGTTTCAATATGTCATGAGTTGGCATAAGAAATGGGAATTTTGGGGGAGTTTTGTAGAAGCTGTAGATGACACACGAGGGTCAGCAGATAACATAGAGCGTATAATATGGTACTATAAACATTCCATAAAAGAAAAAGAAAAAATTCAGACTTCTTCTCTGAAGGGAAGACCAAATTTTTATGTGGATTTTTCAGATCACAGGGGTGCTGTGCCCCTAACCCATATGAGGAAGGGATAACTATAATTTCTTATTTTACCAATGAGGAAACTAAAGACTGGAGAAATTAGATAACTTTTTCAAGATCCTGTGTTAGAAAATGCTTCTATGGAGAAAATACCTATTTTGATAAGACTCATGGATACATTAGAGTGTTTGTCGCTGAATGCTTGGGGTGCAAAAATTTCCTTCTGTTTATTTACTCAAAGATTTCCTCTATGGAAGCAAGACCCATGGGAAATATAGACTAATAGAAATTTGCATGATCTTCCCTGAAATTCAGGATTAGTCCATCGAAAACAAAGGCCACAGCATAGTAAAGAGACAAGCCTCACAATCTTAGAATGAGATTGATATGGTGGCCAATAAACAGAAAAGACTTTCGTTAAATGGCCATAGAGATCCAAATGATGTGATAAATGTTTGTCACTGGAGAACATCCATCTTTTGTTTAGGGTGTAAAATTCCTTGACAACTTCTTTTAATCAAAGAACAGTTTGTGATCTCATGTTGACATAGTTGAGGCCATTGCACTAAGGCTGCACAACTGGACTGGGTGGGGTGAAGTAGGATCATACCATCTTGACATACCTGGTCTAGGTCAAGGCTCCCAGGGAGCTGCTTTCCTCATGGTCGTTCCATTTTCTCTGCCACAATCACAGAAGGTTTGCCCCTATGGATAACACTGGAACAGGTTGGACAAAGGCAACAAAAAGCAGATTTCAGGAAATGCAGCCTAGGTCCAGAATTTTCATAGGGATTAATCTGACTTTATCATTAGTAGTGGCTGCTAGCAGGCAAATCTCTGGAGAGAAAGCCTGCTTTTATTCATCCTGAATGCTGACTTTGGGGACTAATCTCCAGAAACCTGCTTATTTTGCCACTTGGTTACATGGAGATGATATTCTTGGAGAAATCAGTCACCAAATTACTTCATTTTCCTCATTCACTCGTCATCCTTATTTACCACTTCACTCTCTAGGCCCAGTGTTCTTCAAAATTATAGGAATCCCCAATGCCGAAGAGGAGATAACCTTTGGTATGTTTATTTTTTTTCAAACAGAGCTCAGTGCAGATACAGAGGATCAAAGAATTCATCAAATAGAGTACATTTTTATATTATACCTTTATGCTATTATGCAATACCAGACACAAGACCATAAAAATTGTGGTTATACTAAACAGCTTTCCTTAACCCAACACAGTTATAATTTCAAGAGCAACTCTACTGAGCAAAGAGTAGCCCTTCATGCCAACATACTTTTCCAGTTAAGGAGGGTGTTTGATAGCCATTCAAATAGGTCATCAATTCTTTTCTGTTGATCTTATGCAATGGCCTTCCCACCTGCTCTCTCTTCCTTTCCATTACAACTGACATTTATTTAGTACTTTACAATTTACTAAGAACTTCACATGTATCATCTCATTTGACCCTTACCACAATCCCATAAGTGCCCCCTCCCTTTCTTATAGAATAGTGTACAAATTCCTTGACATTCAAGGCCATACAACATATGGTTTTGACCTCCCTTTCCTAGTCAATTTTTTTTTACTACTGTCCAATAAGAATTTTCCCATTTTGATTTATTTTGACTCATGACATTCCCTTTTCATAGACTACTCTCTCCCATTTCATTTTCACTTACTAAATCATACCCAATCTTCAATGCCCTGATGAAATTTGATTCAATTCAATGAGTATTTATTGAATATCTACTATGTGTACACTTAACAAACATTATTAAACACTATATTCATAGGACTGTGCTAAATGCTGGGGGAAAATGTAAAGATTAAATAAGACATATGTCCTGCCCTCAAAGGATTTATAATCTAATTGAGAGATATTCCCAGCCCTGGTATCACCCTCAACTCCTGGCACAAGGCCCTACTGTGCTTTCTTAACACCTGGAATTACTAGCTACTATTCCTCTTCATCAGTTCTGGCTTGAAGTCCTACATGCCAGTCCTGGCCATCTGATCATGTCTTCCCTTCCTGTCCTCCTTAGCTTTCCTCCCAGTGGAGTTAAGAAATCTCTCACTCCTTTTCAGTACCACGTTTCTAAAATTGGGTTGCATGCTATGTTCATAGTATCTTTATATAAATTGTGATTAGGAAGGGAGCCTTTGCAGCTGAGCTGTATTCTACCCTCAGCAATGCTGAAGACATATGGAGAAGGAACCAATTCTATCAGGGAGCTTCTGGTGACACCTAGTGGATTTTCTCTTTTTTCTTAAAATGTGGCTGTTTGACTGTTACAATGAAATATGTGTCATTAAACAACAGGTCATATACTTTCTTTCATTTCTTATTCTGTTATAATTTAAGATGTAAAAAGATCAGTACTCTTGATTAATGGGATGTTCCTTAGTACCAAGATCAAACAATACATTCCTGTCAATAAAAAAAAAATGCTGCTTAGAGCAAAATACAGAAGAGCAGGTCAGGTTACTTCTGATCTAAACAATAAACTCCTTCAAGTCAGGCAATAATGGTACAGACGGATGGAAAGACAAGCCTAAATGGCATTTACTAAACTAAATATATGAATTTATATAAATTAAATAAATGAACTAATTGCATAATAGTTATGAACTGACAGAACTTTAATGATAAGGATAGGATGCCTGAACACCTTCATAGAATCACAGCATTTGGAATTGGAAGGAATCTTAGTGATCATCAAGCCTGGGAATTCTTAAACTTTTTTGTTTTATGGACCCTTTTGGCAAAAGGTGAAGCCTTGCCATGGACCCTTTCTCAGAGTCATGTTTTAAATACTTAAATTGAAATCTATAGGATTACAAAGGAAATTGATCATATTGAAATACAGTTGTCAAAATACTTTTTGAAAAATGATGTTCATAGACCCAAGGTTAAAACCCCCTGATCTAGTCCAACCCTCTCATTTTACAGCGAAGGAAACTGATATAGAGGAGAGGTTATGTAATGCTTCAGGTCACAGAAGCATTATGTAAAAGAAACAGGATTCACTCCCTAGTCCTCTGGCTGGCAATGCACTATGCTTATTCCACAACTCAAGCATGGTCCTTTGGTTATCCCACTGACCCAGTAGATAGGTGCCCCGAGAGAAGCCTTATGTGTTAGATGTGTCCTAATCAACAAGATACTAAAATCAATGAAGTATACTTCTTGAATCTAAGATCTGGTTTACTTAGTCATCTTCCTGCCTTTGTACCAGTCCCAAGAGGCAGACAGAGCAGGGTGTAATACATTCTTGGAACATGTTTTCTTAGTGGACTTTTAGCCATGATAACTGGAACAGTGCATAGTTATTTAAAAAGTCCTGTGGGATTAGTCAGAAGGTCACCAGATAATAGCAAAAGGACTCCAATATTGATGGTTCTATTTCATGGACAACTGATTCTTCTGCTCTATTGAGAACCAGCCATTGTTCCCCAAAGCAAAGCAGAGACTTTCACTCAACAGTCCCCTGCTCAGTCATTTGTAGCCCTCTTTGGCTTGCTTCTGGTGATGGAGGAGCTGAGTGTGGATGATGAGGAGTATGGGTGTACTAAAGTTACCACCTGAAAGTTTCAGAGATTGAATTCATGGAAGTATAGCGATAGGGAGTGAGAAGTGTGAGAGTTCATGAGAGGCAGTGTGGTACACAGAACATTTGTTCTGGGGTCAGAGATCTTGGTTGCATGTTCTGGCTTTGCCACTGACTATATGTATGACTTTGGGCAAATCACTTCTATCTTTCTGTGCCTCACTTTCCTCTACAAAATGAGAAAGGTGGAATAGATGACCTCTAGGGTCCCTTGCAGCTTTATGGAATTCATACTGAGAGTAAAATGACTATGGAAAATAACTAAATAAAAGATATCATAGTAGATGATAGTAGAGTGATATCTGCTGATTGACCCACTGGTAATTCAGGAAACATCAGAGAGTCTATTCTAAAGTTTGATTTATCCATTGCACTTAACAAATTTTAAGCTCTTTGAGGTGAGGGATTATGATATTTTTCATTGTTGTGCTCCCAGACCCTAGCACAGTGACTTTTATGTGGTAGATATTTGTAATAAATATTTGTTATTGAATTAAGAGAGAAAGAGGATCCTACTTCTGCCACCTATGTGATATTGGGTAAGCCCTTTAACCTCTTGGATCCTCAGTTTCCTCATCTGCAAAATGAGAGAGTTAAACTAGGTGGCTTCTGATGTCCCTTCTAGATTTAAATTTACAATCTTATGGATTGAATCCCTTCTAATGATTGTTTTAGGGATAATCAATTTTGGACATGTGAAACTGGGCTTAGCCTAGGATTCATACTAGCAATAAAGTTACTGAAAAGATGAATGGATGTTGTCCAGGGAGAAAGAATGAGATAAATGCATCACAAAAATGTAAAGTAACCTAATGCCCCCTATTTAATATATCATCTTTGGAAACTTGTACAAGCAGGTAATGTCATTGAGAAACAAATGGATAAAATACAATAGGCTTGGCAGAATCTTTGTCAGAACTAAATGGGTACATTTTATTAGCCTGTCTTCTCACTTTTTTGGGGAAATTCTTATTCAATCATTCATTTTAAACATTCACTTAAAATATTTGAGTTCCAAATTCTCTCTCCTTCTTGTTCCTTCCCTACCCAATGAGAAGGCAAGTAATATGATATCAATTATATGGCATGCAAACCATATTTCCCCATTAACTATGTTGCAAAATAAAAACGAGAAATATAATGTAAGTGAAAAGAGTATGCTTCAATCTGCACTCTTGAGTTCACCAGTTCTCTCTCTGAAGGTGGACAGCTTTTTTCATCATAGGTACTTTGGAATTATCTTGGATCATTGTCTTGATCTTGATCATGAATAGCTAAGTCTTCCACAGTTAACCATTATTACAATATTGTTGTTACTGTGTACACTGTTCTGGTTCTGCTCACCATCCTCTGCATGAATTCATATAAGTTTTCCCAGGTTTTTCTGAAACAATCCTACTCATCATTTCTTAGAGCACAGTGGTATTCCACCAAAATCATATATCACAACTTGTTCACCCATTCCTCACTTGATGGGTATCCTCTCAATTTCCAATTCTTTGCCATCACAAAAAGAGCTGATATCAATATTTTTGTACATATAGGTTTTTTTTTCTTTTTTCTTTGATCTCTTCAGGATACAAACCTAGTAGTAGTATTGCTGGGTCAAAGTGTATGCACAGTTTTATAGCCCCTTTGGGCATAGTTCCAAATTGTTCTCTAGAATGGTTGGACTAGTTTACAAATCCACCAAAAATACATTAGTGTCCCAGTTTTTCCACATCCCCTTCAGCATTTATCATTTTTATTTTCTGTCATGTTAGCCAATCTGATAGGTGAGAGGTGCTACCTCAAAATTGTTTTAATGTATATTTATCTAATCAGTAGTGATTTGGAGCATTTTTTCATGTGACTATTGGTAGCTTTGATTTCTCCTTCTGAAAACTGCTTCTCCATATCCTTTGACAATTTGTCAGTTGAAGAATGATTATTGATTTTTTTTTATAAATTTGCCTCAGTTCCCTATATATTTGAAAAATAAAGTTTTTATCAGAGAAACTTGCTATGATTTTTTTCCCACAGTTTTGTGCTTTCCTTCTATTTTGGTTGCATTGATTTTGTTTGTGCAAACCCTTTTTAATTTCATGTAATCAAAAATTATCAATTTTACTTCCCATGATCTTCCCTATTTCTTAATTGGTAATAAACTCTTCCTTTATCCATAGATCTGTATATTTTTCTATGATCCTCTAATTTACTTATTATATTACCCTTTATTATCATTTACCCATTTTGACCTTATCTTGGTAGGTGATGTGAGATATTGGTCTATGTCTAGTTCTGCCAAACTGCTTTCTAGTTTTCACAGCAATTTTGTCAAATGGTGAGTTTTTGTCCCTAAAACTTGGATTTTAGGGTTTATCAAACACTAGATAACTATGGTCATTTATCACTGTGTGTTGTGTACCTAATCCATTCCATTGATCCACTACTCTATATCTTAGGTGGAACCAGATTGTTTTAATGATTTTGTTCTTGCTGTTCAGTTGTTTCAGTCATGTCTGACTCTTCATGACCCCATGTCTGGGTTTTCTTGTTAAAGATAGTAGAGTGGTTTGCCATTTCCTTCCCCAGCTCATTTTTACAGATGAGGAACTAAGGCAAACAGGGATAAGTAACTTGCCCAAGGTCACACAGGTAGTAAGAGTCTAAGGCTGGATTTGAACTTATGAAGATGAGTCTTCCTGACTGTGCCACCTAGCTGCCCCTGTTTTGATGAGTACTACTTTTTAATATAATCTGAGATCTGGTATTGCTAGGCCTTTCTTCACATTTAAGAAAAAAATGTTTCCTTGATATTCTTGACCTCTTGTTCTTCCAGTTGAATTTTGTTATTTTATTTTCCTAACTCTATAAAATATTTCTTTGGTAGTTTGAATGGTATGACACTAAATAAATGAATTAATTTGGGTAGAATTGTTCATTTTTATTATATTGGCTTGATCTATCCATGAGCAAATAATATTTCTCCAATTGTTTAAATCTGTATTTTTGTGAAAAAAATTTAAAATTATGCTCATATAGTCCCTGGGTTTGTCTTGGCAGGTAGACTCCCAAATGTTTTATATTGTCTACAATTATTTCAAATGGAATTTCTTTTTCTATCTCTTCCTTTTGGGTTTTGTTGGTAACATGTAGAAATGCTGAATGATTTATGTTGGCTTATATTATATCCTGTGACTTTACTAAAGTTAATTGTTTCAATTTTTAAATTGATTCTCTAAGTATACCATCATTATCTGAAAATAGTGAACTTTATTATCTCATTATTTATTTTTATTCCTTCAATTTCTTTTTCTTGTCTTATTGCTCTACCTAAAATTTTGAACATCCTTGTTTTACCCCTAATCTTATTGGGAAGGCTTCTAGTTTATCTCTCTTACATACAAATTAGTAAAAAACAGTTATTATATTGTATTGTATTGTATATATAATTGACTTACACTCATGCCCTCTCTATGTAAACTCCTTTTAATTTCCCTAATAATAACTAACTCTGTCCCTCCTCAAAAGTCTGTTTTGCTTCTAACCACTACCTCCCTTAATCTTCCCTCTCTTTTATCATCGCCCCTTCTTTTATACCCTTCCCTCATACTCCCCTGTTAAGTGAAATAAATTTCTATAATAAACTAAGTATGTATATTTGTATATGTGTGTGTGTGTGTGTATTTCCCTCCATTCTTCCTCTCCTTTTTCCCTTCTCCCAGCACATCCCTCTTTCTCAACCCTTCATTTTTTGGAGGATCATCCCAGTATAATTGACCCCTTCTCATGCCCTCTGTGTATATAGAATCCTTCTAAATATCTTAATAATGATAAAGTTCTTAGGAGTTACATATATCATCTTCCCATATAGGAAAGTAAAAAGTTTAACCTTATTAAGTCTCTTATGATTTCTTTTTTATGTTTATCTTTTTATGCTTCTTTTGAGTCTTGTGTTTGAGTGTCATATTTTCCATTTAGATCTGATCTTTTCAGCAGGAATGCTTGAAAGTTATCCATTTTATTAAATATTCATTTTTTGCCCTGAAGGATTATCTCAGTTTTGTTGGGTAGGTTTTTCTTGATTATAATCTTAGTTTCTTTGTCTTCTATAATATCATATTCCAAGCCCCCCACTTCTTTAACATGGTAGCTACTAAATCTTGTATGATCCTGACTGGCACCATGGTGTTTGAATCATTTCTTTCTGGCTCCTTGAAATATTTCCTCATTGACCTGGGAGCTCTGGAATTGGCTATAATAAATTTTGAGAACTCTTTCAGGAGGTGATCTGTGGATTCTTTCAATTTCTATTTTGCTCTCTGCTCCTAAGATATTGAGGCACTTTTCTTTTATAATTTCTTGAAAGATAATATCCGGACTTTTTTTATCATTGATTTCAGGTAGTCCACTAATTCTTTTTTATTTATATTTTGAAATTTTATTAGTTTAAATAATCTTTTTCTTTTCAAATTTTGATTTTCAAATTCTCTACCTGCCTTCCTCCCCTTCCTCATTCACTGAGAATGCAAGCAACATGATATCAATCATACATGTGAAATCATGCAAAACATATTTCCATATCAACCATATATTTCTTTAAAAAGCAAGAAAATAAAGTGAGAAAATTATACTTCAATTTGCATTAAGAATTCTTCAGTTCTTTCTCTAGAGGTGGATAACATTTTTCATCAGGAGTCCTTAGGAACTGTCTTGGATCATTGTCTTGATCAGAATCATCAAATCTTTCACAGTTGATTATCGTTACAACATTGCTGTTACGATGTATACTATTTTCCTGGTTCTGCTCACTTTGTATCAGTTCATATCAGTCTTTTTAGATTTTTCTGAAAGTGTCTGAAAGCATAATTTCTTATAGTACAATAGTTTCTTATAGTAACATAGTATTACATCACAATCATATACCACAACTTGTTCAGCCATTCCCCAGTTGATGGGCAAGCCCTCCATTTCCAATTCTTTGTCACCACAAAAAAGCAGCTATAAATATTTTTGTACAAATATGTTCTTTTCCTTTTCCTTTGATTTTTTGGGGATACAAACCTTGTAGTGGTATTTCTGGGTCAAAGGGTATGCACAGTTTTATAGTCAATTTAGGCATAATTCCAAATTGTTTTCCAGAGTGGTTAGACGAGTTTACAATTCCACTGATAGTTCATTAGTATACTTAATTTCCCCTCATTCCCTCTAGCATTTATAATTTTTGATATATATGAAGTGGTGCCTTGGAGTTGTTTTAATTTGCATTGCTCTAATCAATATGATTTAGAGCATTTTTTTCATTTGACTATCGATAGCTTTGATTTCTTAACTGCTTATTCATATCCTTTGACCATTTATCATTTGGGGAATGGATCTTATTTTTTTGTAAATTTGATTCAGTTCTATACTCGGTATATATTTGAGAAATGAGGCCTTTATCAGAGAAACTTGTCCTTAATTTTTTTATATTATTTTATTGCCTATGGTACCTTTTAGCAAAATGTAGCTTCTCTGATTATGTCTTTTAATTAGGTCTATTTTTACTTTTGCTTTGTCTGAGATCACGATTGCTAGCCCTGACTTTTTTTTTTTTTGTTACTTCAGCTAAAGCATGTTAGATTCCGCTCCAACCCTTTATATTAACTCTGTATGTGTCTTTCTATTTCAACTGTGTCTCTTATAAACAATGTGTAGCATTCTGGCTTCTAATCTGCTCTGCTATTTGTTTGCATTTTATGGGTAAACTCATCCCATTCACATTCACAGTTTAGATTACTGTGTATTCTCCTCCATCACATTGTCTTGTGTTTCTTCCTCTCTCTTTCTATCCTATCCCTCACTAAAAGTCTATTTTGCTTCTAACACTGCCTCCCCTAATCCAAGCTCGCCCTTGTCACCCTCTCCCATTTTCCTATTGGGTAAGTTACATTTCTATACACAACTGAGTGTGTGTGTGTGTGTGTGTATACATATATGTATATATATAATACATATATGTATGTATATATATGTATATATTCTTCCTTCTTTGTACCATTTCCAATGAGAGTGAGGTTCAAGCATTGCCTGCCACCCCCCTCATTTTCCCTCCATTGTAAAAACTTTTCTTTGCATTCTTCTTTTATGTGAGGAAAATCTTCCCCATTATTCCTCTCCCTTCTTCCTTCTCGTAGTGCATTTCTCTTTTTCACCCCCCTCATTTTTTTTTTTGGAGATCATTCTAATATAATTGACTTACACTCATGCCCCCTCTATGTAAACTCCTTTTAATTTCCCTAATAATGATAAAGTTCTTAGGAGTTACATATATCATCTTCCCATATGGGAATGCAAAGTTTGACTTTAGTGAGTCCCTTATGAATACTCTTGTATCTTTTTATGCTTTTCTTAAATCTTGTGGGAGAGGAGATGTGGTGGTGGCCCCGGGGGCTTCAGGAAAAAGAAAGTTGACTATGGAAAGTCTGCTATGAAGAAATAAAGACCTTGTATTTGGTACTGCCAGTACTGCTTCATGATATAGTTTAGCAGTTCAGAAATAGAATGGGAGAGCAGTGTGGAACTGGAGAAAGAGCACTGGTTCCTCAATCAGATGATCTGAGTTCAAATCTACCCTCTGACACTTTGTCACTGTGTGACCTCAGCAAGTCACTTAACCTTCCCAGACCTTAATTTCCACCTCCATTGAATGTGAGGTGTGATATCAGACCAAATAGCTATTGAGATCTTGTCTAGATCTGGATTTATCCTTCTATGAACCTCCTTTTTCTCATTGCTTGCTTTCTACAATAGAAGGTACCAAACATCTGTCCAAGAGCACTGAGAGTGGTCATTCTGAATTAGGTTCATGATAAGCAGAGCATTAGAAAGTGTTTTGGTATCTTCCTACAATATGTGTCTGGCATGGTCTTAGGCACATAATAGGTGCTTTTTGTTTGTTTTTTTTACTAATGACTAATTCCATGATTAATGATTTGACACAAGATTTTTTTTTCATTTCCTCCTATTTATTTATTGTCATGGCATTTTATCTATAAAGATAGATGCCCATACAGTATATATGTAGCTTTATTTGTCCCTAGTTCTCCTCAAATTCAGAATATGCCCCTGAATTGTTTAATACCAACAAACAGTGATCATGGCACAACATCAATTACTTTCTCAAGACTGTAATTAAAAACATTTCACTCTTAGTCTCTAAATTATGTTTTGCTAGATATGAAACAGACAAGCAAATTATCCAACATGTCATTAAGGAGAAATCCCTGGGTGGCTTCATCCATAAAGTACTGGCCTTGCAGTTAGGAAGACCTGAGTTCAAATACTGCCTCAGACACTCACTTTGTGACTTCTCTCAGGTTTAGTTTTCTCATCTGTTAAATGTTCATAATACTCATCTTACAGGGTTGTTATAGGGTTCATATGAGGAAACAAATGTAAAGTGCTTTGTAAACCTTAAACCTTCAATGAAAGCTATTATTATTTTTAAAACTTCTTCTTGACCGCATGACCAGTGAATGAAAACTGAACTGCCATTGATTGGATCTATAATCATTATGTCCATTATTAATATGGCAATTATTCTTAGGAGTATACTACTTCTAAGTAGATGCCCAAGTAAACAGTAGGGTATATACCTTTATCTTGATTTCAGACTATTGTTTGTTTACTAATCAAACTACATCAGAGAATACCTTAGTAAGAAAGATATTTGTGACAATTTTATCCTCAATTCTTCAAATAAACACTAGCCATCTAAGAAAGGAAAGGCAAAATAACTCTCATGGTGCTGGCAGGAAGTCCTAGAGTAAGTTTTACCATATTATTATAGATAGAGCCTCTTGGAATTACTATGCCAGCATTCAGCAGCATAGACAGGTAGGTGAGGTGTAAAGATTGTCAGTGGAGAATTAATGAATTACCAACACAATGGCATCATTATTTTGCTTGGCTGATGGACAATCAGAAGTAGATTATTAGGAATATTACAATGATTTTCCAATAAATTGGTCTTCTAAATAAGAGTTTTTTCTTGGATTAATAGAGAAACAATCTTTTACTTTTGTCTTCCAATTTTTTAAAAAAAAAACAAGCTAATATACTGGTATGTGCATGTGTGCATTCATATAAATAGGTATATGTCCTAAAATTGTACTTACATGCTTTATTTGTGGTGTAGAGAGGACCATGAGTTCTCAAAGACTTTTGGCAAAGGACAAGATCTGATGGGTCCTGCCCACTCTCTAAAGGTTTCAAAGGATGACCTAGGTAATAATGGACTGTGTGGCATGAGTACCAGTCAAAATTAGGAGATGCCCCCCCACTAAGTTGACTTTAGGGTAATGAATCTTTGGGCCATAGCAACTCCTGACACTCATCTGTGAAGTTCTAACAAGATTGTGATCCATTCTACTGGGAGTATCTATGCTGATGAATTAACAAATTACCGAAATGTTAAACTACACATGTGAATTCACAGTAGTGTGATGGAGAGTTGGCCAGGGAGTCAGTGAGACATGAGTTCCAAATTGACTTCTCATGTATCCTGACCAAATGACCCTAGGAAGGTCAGTTAATCTCTTGGTGTACCTACCAGCCAGTTCTTGAAGCCTGTAAATTGCAGAGATGGTGATGATTCGCAATTGATATAAGGAATTCTTCACTAGAAGCTCCCTATTTCACTGAAAACACCAGTCCAGGAAAACAAACAAATACACATGCAGAGATGCGTGTGTGTGTGTGTGTGTCTTGGAGCCAGGAATACCTGGGTTCATATCCTGCTTCTGATGACTACTTTGTGACCCTGGTCAAGTCCCTCAACTCTCAGTGCCTTCAGTCGGTGATCTGTGCTTATAAATTGTAAGTTCAGGCGACTCCCCAAAAGCACATAGAAATGTGAAAAGCCAGTTCAGAAGTTCTCTGGGAAGTTGGGTGAATATGGCAAATGGGTGGATAGAATGATGGAAAAGGAGCCTGGGTCACTCTCCATCTTTTATTGGAAATAGTTGAATTTGCTGGGATTTATAATAAGACAGTTCAAATACCCAGACTGTTGATTAGCTTAAAAAAAAAACAACAAACATGCCAGGCAACCACAATGACATCTTTATTGAACAGTCTCCTATGTTAAAGAAAATAATGTATATATTCACATACAGAGCTTCTGTATATCATATTTGAAACTGTCCTGACAAGTTGAATTGAAATTCTTTATTAAGGATGGATATTCAAAGAATTTCAGACATTCAAAGAATTGTACATATTTCATACAGACCCCATGTAAATATTTGGAGTGAGGAATAATAAAAGCCCTGGTATGGAAGTTAACCTGGAATTTAAGGAACAAATAGACAGAAATTTGCCCTGGTGAGATATTGGTCCCTTCACACCAAGGCCTTCAAGGAAGGAGAACAGTCTGGGATGGAGTCAGAAAAGGTGGATCCCTGGAGTCACATAGTCATCCTCCAAGAAAGTGTCATTATTTACAAGGTAATTTGTAATGCACAGTGGAGTTTGGGGACACTAGGGAGAAGAGTCCCTCTTGCACTTAGGTTACTGCCATTATGTGTATTTCTGGGCCCCAGGACCAAAGCCCATCTCTGCAGGCTTTCATGACAAATCTCCCTAGAGATAAAGATTTGGAAATAGACTAAGGCTTCCCTTCAACTCGAATCCATTTTCCCTGGAAAGTATCTGTGATTTCTGACAGCCTCTGGGTCACCACACTACACTTTTCAGATTAAGAAATATTTTAAGGTACAAAGATAGTTGAAAAAAATTCAGGAAATAGTGTAATGAAAAAAATTAACTAAAAATTATTTTCTTATTTTTTTAAAAAAAATGCTTAAAAGTGGATAAACCTTTAAAAATGACAAAGCTGTGTGAAGACAGCTTGAGTAAATTATTGACAAGCTGAGGGATGAGAGGGCCCAAAGCAGCCTTCACAGTCCTGATGTCATGAAAATAGTTCAGGAGTGCATATCCCCACATTTAAAAAGTTAAAAAGTTGGCCTCTAAAAGAAATGTAACAAAGAGACCGAGGAAAAATGACTTAAAAGAAACCCAACTCATTTCTAATCAGTGTTTGAAATATGAGTCATCAATCAATCTTTTTACCTGTGACCAATAATGTCTCATCCTCTCTACTAAAAATTGTAAGATCCTGGAGGGCAGAGATTATATTTTTTATCTTTGCATCCTCCCACCCTATTCCCAGTGCCATATGGACCCTAGCAAATGGTACATGTTAAATAACTCTTTTGAGCTGAATATAATAAAAATAAATGTTTTCATTATTTCTTAGAAAGAAAATGAATCAATCTGATAGAAGTGTTAATGTCTCTATATAAGTCCTACCATATTAAGGATACTCAATGAGAAACTTAATAATAAAAATACCAGAAAGGGACTATGGTCCTGAAGATTGGTTTACACCAGGGAAGAAAAGGAGAGTGGTCCATTTGGTCTGGCAGAGAATGACTTCTGACCCTTCCATACTCCTGGGCTGTCACTAATACACTGCTTAGGCAGCATTAAACGCTATTCAAATAGACAGATGCTTCTCCATGTGAAACAAGTTGCCTTTCCTCAGTCTTTCTTACCTTTCCACTTCCTCTTTCTGCCTGTTTCTCTCTTAGAATACTGGTCTACTTCTCCTGTACAGTCATGATACAGTCTGTTTTAGTACTCAGTGACTCACAATGACCCACTAGGATTGTTTTTTTTTTTTTTTTCTGCACTAAAGGGCTAGCTGGAGCTCTGGGAGGCCATGCCCAGCACACATCTCTGAGGAAGTATTTGTAAAAGGTACTCATTGCCTATGCCAGCAAGCCTAGTAAGCCAAACCACACTGCAAAAATGAAAACTAATATACACAATTTGCATTTCTTTAAAAAAAATTCAAACCCAAACCAACTTTCCATTGAGCCCAGAGGGTGTGATTTCTTAGGCCAGCATTTTGCTAACAAGGGTGAACGTTGCACGCTCTTATCTCCTTCTTGTCTTTGCAGCTGGTAAACTGGGAACTTTTAAATCTCTTCTTCACTGTCATGTAGCGCTCTTGAATCCCACCCCCACAAAGTTTGGTACACTCTGACCAGGCAGTCCATGGACGCATCCTACAGCCTAAAACAGAGACAAACATTTATGGAGAGATTCTGGTAAGATTTCCAGGACCTGTTCAGTAACTCTCGTGGCTAAACTCTGGTAACTGGTTAATGTTTTAAAGCAATTGCAAGCTGTACTGTGTATTTCTGTACTAGTAGAAGGGTATAGTAGAAAGAGTACCAGATTTAGGATCAAATCACCTAGGTTCAAATCATACTCCAGATACTTTACTGTCTGTGTGACCTTGGATAAGTCAATTAAACCCTCTGACCCTCAGTTTCTCCACTTGTAAAATGATGGAATACATGATTTGTTCTAACTAAATTTTATATGTGATTCTATGATCCCATCACAATGATTTGTTTGACTCACTAATGGCTAGTGTCCTCACTAGGGATTAAAGTGATAATAGGTTTAGACATATAGGTTCCCAAAGTGGGCAATACCAGTTCCTGGGGGGGTGTGTGGGAATGATCCAAGGGGGCAGTAGTAGCATTGAATGCAATTGGGGGGCTTTGAATAAAAATAAGGGGGTGGTGGAAGCGTAAGGAAAGAAGATAAGAAAATTTTGAAAAACGATTCATACATGTTTCATCTACTGTGTAACAGAGTTAAAGTCATAGTCATTACGTTATTTTCCAAATAAACACACAAAATGCACGTTATTGTGCAGTGGTCAAGTTGGCCTACAGGTCTTAACAAGCAAGTGTTGGCAGGTGGGTGTGTTGCACATTGTCAGGAAGTCTAGCATGCATCAGCTTGTTTATAATTGATATTAAATGGTTACATGACACAGTATTGTGTCATCAAAATTTCAATGCAGGAAAAACACTCCACAAATTTGCAATAAATTATTAAATTTAAGATGTGTCATTTAGTAAAGTCATTTTTTTTGAAATGATGCAAAATTTAAAAACCATTAAACCATTAAAGAAAGTAGATTTCCAGGGAGAATGCTGAGTAATTTTTTTTTTTTAATTTTTGAAAAGGGGCCAGTAGGTCAAATAAGTTCGAGAACTTCTGATTTAGACCCTAGACACCACTAAACCCAACCCCCTCATTTTATAGATGAGGCAAATGAGATGTCAGAGCAAAGTAGTGCGACTTGCTTAAGGTCACATGTCTAGTAAGTGTCCGGATCAGGATTTGAATCCAGATTCTCCTTCCTCCAAATACAGTGCTCTATACACTACTCCATGTTCCTTCTGTATTATTCTGTTAGCCTAATAAAAATGTATTTGCTCTTTGGAATAGTTAGCTTTAGGAACAAAGGACTAAAGTGAAAGATTATTTAGAATGTTTTTGAGGCTCAGAAGCCATTCCTTTGCTTATAAGAACATGAGTCAAGGGTATAGAAGCTATGCTCATGTGAGGAACATGGTTTATAAAGAGAGATGTCTGGGGAGTGTTTGATCTTAACCACTTTTTATTACGGTTAGTAATGAAGGAGAAAGCACGGGACAGCAGAAATAGCTCAGGATATGGAGTCCGGTGGACATCTGTTTGAATCCCTAGTCCTGTTACTGCTTGCTACTTGTGTGACCTTGGGCAAGTTGCTTAACCTTTCTGGGCCTCAGTGTCCTAAAGTGTAAAATGCAGGGGTAGGAATATATGACTTCTTATGTCCTCTCCTAAGCAAAGCCTAGTATCCTATGCTCCTTTTGAGCTGCTCTTTTGACTTTCAAGGCATACCAATTCCTGAAGTATCATTTCCAACATGGATCCCCAAAGATCCTTTCTATTGCTTTTGTATAATAACAATGACTTTCTAGGACCAAGTACCAGATGGGCAATTGTGCGTAGGGGAGTTCCCTGGTTAACTTGACTGGTTTACAGGGTGGTGGTTGTACCTTCCTGTGGAGGGGATGTGTGCATGCCTATTGTCAATCTTGAGAGGATTGGGTGGGTGGAGGCATTTACTAGCTAGGTGGATTGAGCACCCAGTCTGGAATCAGAGAAGACCTAAGTTCAAATCTGACCTCAGCTGTGTGACCCTGGGCAAGTCATTTAACCTGTGTTTGCCTCCACTTCCTCATTTGTAAAACAGGGATGATAATAATAGCACTTACATGCCAGGGTTGTTGTGAAAATCAGATGAGATAATATTTGAAAAGTGCTTTGTACATAGTAAGTTCCATATAAATGTTAGTAAGTTCCATATAAATGTTAGTTACTATTATTGTTTCTAAGGCACATCTGTGGGGACCTTTTCATGAGCTGTTTGGGAGCTTTCTATCTCCTCTACTTCCTAGCTTCCTTCAGTTTCAGCTAAGATCTCACTTTCTGCAAGAACCCTTTCCCACTCCTCCTTAACCTTAGCCCTTTCCCTCTGAGGCTGCCCCCAATTTATCCTGTACATATCTCCTTGTACACACTTGTTTGTATATTGTCTCCTCCTCTGCATGGTGAGTTCCTTAGCACAGGGACTATTACTTTACTTTTTGTTTTTTGGTATCATCAGTGCTCAGCATGTAGTAGGCACCTAATGAATTCCAGTTGATTGACTCTACTGAGATTTCCCAATGGCAACTCTGGGTAGATTGGGGCAGAGGAGAGATACAGACAGATAGAGTTTTTTGTGGTGTTAGATAGCTAGGTGGCTGAGTGTCTCTTGTGCTGAACTTGGAATCTGGAAGAACCTAAACTGAAATAGTGCTTTATGTGCTTATTGTCTATTTGATTCTAGACAAGTCATTTAGGCTCTCAAGCCTCAGTTTCCTCAATTGAAATACGGGGTTAATAATAGCACCTATCTCCAAGAGTTGTGAGAATCAAAGAAGATAATATATATAACGCTTTGCAAATCTTAATATGCTATATACATGCTAGCTATTACAGTAGCCCCTCAGATTATACCTGTTCTGATTAAGCCCAAAGTGCTAAAGCCTGGATGACATAGTGGACAGAGTGTTGTGCCTAAAGTCAGGAGCACTCATCTTCCCAAGTTCAAATCTGGCCTCAGACACTAGCTGTGTGACCCTGGGCAAGTCACTTAACCCTGTTTGCCTCAGTTTCCCCATCTATAAAATGAGCTATGGAAGGAAATGGCAAACCACTCCTGTATCTTTGGCACGAAAACCCCAGATGTGGTCATGAAGAGTCAGACATGAATGAAATGACTGAACAAACAAAGCTAAGCCATGAGTTGTATTTAGCGTTTGTACATTGGAACGAGCATCGGTTCTGGAGTAAGAAGACGTCAGTTCAAATCCCAGCTTATTACCTGTATGGTCTTGGGCAAGGAACTTAACCCCACTGGGCCTCAGTTTCTGTAAAATGAGTGGTTGGGAAATAGGACTGAATGACCTCTAAGATCCTTTCCAGTTTTAACTCTCATCTTATGTAACTTCTTGGACACGAACGCAACACATTATTGCTTCACTGGAACTTGAATGGGGTTATGTGGTATTATTTTGAAGTCACGATGCCAATTAATTGCTGGACTTACTAGCAATCTCCCCTTTAAACCAGCTTCATCTCTATTGCCTAGGCCCTGTGTCGCCTTTGGCTCAGCGAGGGGTCCATCAGCTTGCTGATATAATTAAATTTCTATGGTTTTCTCCGGATTGTTTCATCCTGAGAAAGCCTGGCCCAGTGATAGCTTGAGTCGTCTAGCCCAAATCCCGTAACACTTTTGAAAAGAACGGCATCTTGGCAGCCAGCCATCGAGAGTAAGGGATCTCGAGGGGCTCTGAGCAAGAGCAGTCTGGGAGGCCACTCTGGAGAAGCAAAGAAACACAAACAACAACAAAACCTTCGAGATTTTCTTGTTAAAAGACAGAATTCACAGATTAGCATTGCTATTGTTAACATGAGGATTATGGTCTAGCCAAAATGGTCTTCTTTGTGTTCCACACTTATGACTTATTCTATGTTGTTGTTCAGTCATGTCTGACTCTGTGACCCCATGAGTGGTTTTCCATTTCCTTCTCCAGCTCATTTTACAGATGAGGAAACTGAGGCAAACAAAGTTAAGTGACTTGCCCAGGGTCACATAGAGACTAAAGGTCTCAAGCCAGATGAACTCAGGTCTTCCCGACTCCAAGCCTGACATTCTATTCAACTGCTCTACCTAGCTGCCCAGACATTATATACATTACTCCTTTTTATGGACTCCATGATTCAGTCAATCTAGGCAATTTGTTATCCCTCATACAGCATCTCACTCCCATGCCTAGAACGTGTTATTTCCTCACTTCGGCCTTCTAAAATTGCCAGTTTCCCTCAAAGCTCAATTGTCTACACAAAGCTTTTCCTGATTCCTCCAGCTGTATCTATTTTGTACATACAGCTGTGTGATAGCTCTCTTAATAGAATGTAAGCTCCTTGAGGGCAGGGACATTTTATTTTTCTTCTTCTTTTTATTTTAGATTTCGTATTCCCAATGCTTAGCATGACATTTGGTGCCTAGTAGGCACCTAACAAATACTTATTGATTTGACCCATAAATCACAAAATCTTCTATCTAAAAGGGAACTCCCTAAGACAATCTTCTCTCAGAAGGCTAAGTGTCTCTTCTCAGGCAAGCTCATAGCCTGGCCCTATCAATGAAGAAACGCACCTGGAAACTGCTCACCATCAGCCTCTTCTTTCAGGGCTTCACTCCTCCTGTTTTCACGGACCTCTCTCCAGCGCATTTTCTGGATCAATGGGTTTCGCAAGCATTTCCTAATTCGGCATTTTTTCCGTTGCACGGTTTCTGGACAGGGAGCTCCTCCAAACTGTGGCTCCATCTTGATCATCCGGGTCCTGATCACATGGCCTTTCCCACACGACTTGTTACATTCGGACCATTGGGACCATTCAGTGAGCTCACAGTCAATGGCTGGCAAAGGAGGAAAGTGAGAGTTATCCGGAGAGGTTGACCCTTACCATTCCTAATGAATTCCTTCAGTGAATACCAAGGGACCGGTCATGTGTGGTGTGCCTAGTGTCCAAAATGTGATTTGTAGTCACAGAAATCAGAAGCTGGCATCATCAGGAGTATTCTTAGAAAGATAAACGATTGTTTGGTAATACTTATTTGTTACAAAGGATTTATTTTCTGTTTTTAATTGGGGGGTGGGGCATCTCAAAAGTGATGCCAGAAAAGCAAAGAAAAAAGACCATTGAAACAAGGGGCATCAAAGAAAGATTCACGGTTTAAAAAAAAAAAAAAGGAAAGAAAGATAAGCTAAATGGCCTTCTAGTTATCTTCAAAATATAGTACAGAGCATGCTTTGTTCCTTAGATGCTTAATAATTGCTTGCGAATTGATTACTGCAACTGAGTTTTAGATCCCTGGGTCAGCTGCCCAACTTATGTTTACAGAAGAGTATGTGTGTGTGCCTTGACAGGATCAGGGTGATAGCTACCGCCAGAAGAATTTAGGGGAACAGGAAGTCAGGAAAACCTACCAGTTTTATATTCAACCTTTGTTGTTGTTCATCATTCTCAAAGAGGACCAATGACAACAGGAGGGTGAAGTTACTGAATGGTATTCAGCCTTTACACAATTAAGGATTGGCTGTATTCTTTGGAAACACTTAAATTTCACATCTCCTTTAAAGGTTAGTGCGTTCGCTTCCGCAGAGAGCTGCTCTATCTTAAGGGCTACGCTTTTCAGATGAGAGGGGAAGAAGTGAAGATGGAGAAGAGAGAGGGCAGAGGGAGAGGAAGCAGGCAGACACAAGGGTGTGTGGACGGAAACTCGGCTCGCGGCACTTACGGCACTCTGGCAGCATGCACTTCTCCACCTGCTCCAGCTCTTCATTACAGTCTCCAAGCTCGGCAAGAGATTTCAACATCCTCTGGCGGGTCCTCATTCCCTTCCCACAGCTCACACTGCAGTCACTCCATTCAGACCAGGCAGACAGCAAGCAAGGGATGGTATCTAGGCCAAAAGCCAGTTGTTAGCAATAAGAAAAAGCCCCATTTGAAGTAGGTTTCCCTGATCCTTAGGCTCTGACTTATGTCTAGACAAGTTTCCTTTACGGTATTTTAAATAAATCAAATGACCATGGTATTGACCCATATGATCAAGAGCTGACATTGTAGAATGAGAGGTTGCACAATACATTATTCCTACTGACTGTTAGGGGAAGCTTCTCCTTTCTCTTCATCCCATCCCATCCTATCAAGTAGCTAGAATTGTGATATTAGTACCTGAAACAGTTGAGGGAAGGGGATGCTGCAACAAAACACTCAGCAGGGCATTGCTAAACACGGAGGCACTGAATTTGCAGGTATAGGACCTGGGTTCAAATTTCTACTCTGTGACTCACTAGATGTGTGGTCTTGGTCACACATATGGGCCCTCAACTTCCTGATCTATAAAATAAAGGTGGTGCCCATGATCTCAGCAAAGCCTAGATGCCCAGGTGTTGGAGATAGTGTAGAGGGATTCTTGTTCAGGACGAGTTTGGACTAGGTGACTCCTAAGGTTCTTTCCAATTCTTAGGTTGGAACTATATATACATATGTGTGTATGTGTATATATGTATAGATATAGATAATAGATTTTTTTGTATATAATTGTATTTGCATATGTTGTCTCTCCAAAGTATCTTTTAAGATCCTTGTGGGGTAAGACCTGTTTCCTTTATGGCTTTATGTTTTCCCAGCTCCTGGGCAAGTCACTTAAATTCTCAGGTTTCTATACAACTACCAAAGAGTATAAATTGCAGAGAAGATCTAGCATGCATTGGGAAAGGAGGTTCTTTATGTGGGAATTCTCTATATCAATGAATATAATGAATAATGAATAGGGCTATTCCCTATTCCTATCTCCCAAACCTTGCACAGTGCCTGGCATATAGGTGCTTAATTCATACTTACTGATCAATTTTGATCAAAATTGCTTTATTTTACAAATCAACTAGCTACCTCATTATATAACTCAGTTTAAAAAAAAAACAGGCAAACAAATCTTCCATAGATTACATAAATCTCACAATTTATATTAATACTTTTCAAATGACTATAGATGTCATTATGATAAAATAGAAATTAATTTCTAAGTGTTAGCTAAGTCATAGTTTTTGTCATTACTTCCCCCCCCCCCCAGCATGAATAGGTATTAATAGCACAAATGCCATTATATTGGGGTATACCCAATTTTTTAGTGTTAGGGATCTTTATACTCAAAAATATTGGGAACCACTCTTTTATGATTATAGATATAGAACTGGAGGGAATCTTAGAGCTTATACAGTCTGGCCCACCCATTTTACACCTGAGGAAACTGAGGCCCAGGGAACTTAAGTGATTTTTCAAAGGTGACACAGGTAGTAAATAGCAGAGCCATAATTTGAACTTAGATCCTTTCCATCTCTAAAATATTATTTTTACTACTTTATTTTGTGCAGTTGGTTACTTCCCAGAATGCACAGAGGATGTTAAGGTTCTGGCAGAAATTGTCTAGCCTAGTATTCTTGAAGTTGTGGTACTCCCCCGAGACAGCGGATAAGCTCTATTGTAGGAAACCCATCTTGCCTGGATACTACCCATCTTGCCTGGATACTGCCCATCTGCCTGCCTGCTGGAGCCCTGAGCCACTAGCTTCACCCTGCAAGGACTTCTTGGCAGTAGAATCCCCTAGCCTTGGCTCAGGCTCCCTATTTGGAGAAGAAGGCTGGACTGGGGGATGCCTTTGGCTGATGCAACATATGCAGACGGGCCAAGGACACGTTCCTGAGCCTTGCTGGCTCACAATGGGGGCTGATGACTCACGACACTCTGGCATCATGCACTTCTCCACCTCGCTGGTTTCTGCCTTGCACATGGAGCCATCTGCCGGGCTCATCTTGATCATCCGATGTCGCTTTCTCATGCCCATCCCACAGGTGGCGCTGCATTCATCCCACTCTCCCCATTCAGTTGTAAGGCAGCTACTGGGAGCTGGTCAGTTTTGTCAGAGGGAAAGAGAGAAATGAGGAAGAGTTAGCAAATGGCTCTGGTTAATAAGTCGTTAAGGCAGGAGTTCATAACTACAGACAGACCCCTTCAGCCTTGCACTCACAGCACTCCTCGTTGACAGTACACTTCTCGGTTTCCTCAGTGGGCACAGTGCATACAGATCCATCCTCGGGGAACTGTTTCACGTATCTCTCCCGGGAGCGCATCCCTATGCCACAGGAGATGCTACATGGAGACCAGGTTATCCATTCCGACATGGTGCATGTGGAGCCATCTACAACAGAAAGGGAGACAGTTCAGCTAGGGCCAAGGGTCTCCCAGCCCTCCTTCTTGTGTCTAAATCAAGGTGCTCCAGAATAGATGGAAATACTAGCTGCTCTGTAGAGTCCAAGGCAGGAAAAAAAATATCAAAGAAATGAAGCAAAAGAAAAATTCAAAGTCAAGGGTATGTAGACAAATAATAACCATAACCAGAATATAGAGGCAATGTAATGTAGTGGATAAAGAGCTGACCTGGGATCAAGTTATTTAACCTATTAGTGCCCTTAGCAACTCTCTAAGATCTTAAATTGCAGAGAAGGTACCAACCTACAATGGTAGAGGGAGTTTCCTTAGCTGGGAATTCCCTATGTTAATGAAATCACCAGTCCAGATCCTATTCCTATCCAATCATTATAGATAGATAGATTTGTGAAATTACTCTTGGGCTGGGGATGGGAGAGGGAGAAAGAGGTTTGGAAATAAAAGAAACCTATTCCAACTGCTAAAGAAACACAAATTTCTCTAAGGTACCCTATGTCCTGCTACAGCAACTCAAGTTTGGATACAACTTATTAACTTGGTACACTCTTCATTGATCATGATGCCTTTTCTCTTAACTATTCTATTTATGACTCAGGTCCTAAGGGAAGCAATGCTTCAATAGTCTTCTTGGGTAACAAAGGAGAATGCAAGAGTAAATATATGATTGTTCCGCGGTTAACTTTTTGCACTACAAAAATTTGTGCCCGAGGTGTTTACTTAAAAGCATGACATGAGATCACTAGAAAAAAAGAAACTTTCTTTTTTTTCAACATGTGAAGTCATGCAAAATATATTTCCATATTAGCCGTGTTGCAAAAAAAAAAGCAAAACCCGCCACCACCAACACAAAAACATGGCAGCTAGGTGGTGGTGTGGGTAGAGTGCTAGGCCTGAAGTCAGGAAGACTGATCTTCCTGAGTTCATTTCTGGCCTCAGACATTTACTAGCTATGTGATCCTGGGCAAGTCACTTAACCCTGTTTGCCTCAGTTCCTCATCTGTAAAATGAGCTAGAGAAGAAATTGCAAATCACTCTAGTATCTTTGCCACGAAAACCCAAATGGGGTCACAGAGTCAGACATGACTGAAACAACTGAACAACAACAAAAGAAAACACAGAAAAAATGATAGAGAAAGTTAAAACATTTTTTTTTTTGCTTCAATCTACATTTAGAATTCATTGGTTCTCACTCTGGAGGTGGATTGCATTTTTCATCATGGATCCTTTGGAATTACCTTGATCGTCATCTTAATCAGAGTACCTAAGTCTTTCACAGTTGATCATCCTTATAGTATTGCTGTTACTGTGTACAATGTTCTCCTGGTTCTGCTTACTTCACTTTGTATGAGTTCATATAAGTCTTCCTAGGTTTTTCTGAAACCATCTTGCTCATCATTTCTTGTAGCACAATAGTGTCCCATCACAATCACATACCACAACATGTTCAGCCATTCCCCAAATGATGGACAGCCCTTCAATTTCCAATTTTTTGCTACCACAATAAGAGCTGCTATAAATATTCCTGTACACATAGCTCCTTTCTTCTTTTCTTTGCTCTCTTTGGGATACAGACTAATAGTGGTGTTGCTGAGTCAAAAGGTATGCACAATTTTATAGCCCTTTGGTCATAGTTTGAAATTGTTTTCCAGAACAGTTGGATTGGTTAACAATGCCACCAATAGTGCATTAGCATGCCTATTTTTCCAGATCCCCTCCAGCATTTACCATTTCCCTTTTCTGTCATGTCAGCCAATCTTATAGGTGAGGTGGTACCTCGAAGTTATTTTAATTTGCTTTTGTCTAATCGGTAGTGATTTAGAATGTTTTTTCTTTATGTGACTCTTGATGGCTTTGATTTCTTCTTCCGAAACCTACCTGTTCATATTCTTTGACCATTTATCAATTGGGGAATGGACCTTATTTTTTTTTTTATAAATTTGCTTCATTTCCCAACATATTTGAGAAATGAGGCTTTTGTCAGTGAAATTTGCTGTAAATTACCCCCCCCCCACCAGTTCCCTATTTTCCTTCTAATTTTGGCTGCATTAGTTTGTTTCTGCAAAACCTTTTTAATTTATGTAATCAAAATTATCTATTGTGCTTCCTGTGATCCTCTCTAGCTCTTGTTTGGTCACAAACTCTTCCTTTATCCATAAATCTGACAGGTACATTTTTCCATGCTCCCCTAATTTACTTATGATATCATTCTTTACGTCTAAACTATTTGTTCATTTTGATCTTATCTTGGTTATGCGGTGTGAGATGTTGGTGTATACCTAATTTCTGCCAAACTCTTTTCTAATTTTCCCAGCAATTTTTGTCAAATGGCAAATTCTTGTCTCAAAAGTTTGGATCTTTGGATTTATCAAAGTCTAGATTACTGTGGTCATTTACTACTGTATATTGTGTACCTAATCTCTTCCAGTGATCTACCACTCAATTTTTTTAGCCAGTGCAAATTGTTTTGATGATTATCCACTGCTCTGTAATACAGTTTGTAATTTACTATGGCTAGGCTACCTTCCTTCACATATTTTTTTCATTGATTCCCTTGATAATCTTGGTTTTTTGTTATTCCAGATAAATTTTGTTATTATTTTTCTAACTCTATAAAATAATAATTTAGTAGTTTGATTGATGTGACACTGAATGAATAAATCAACTTAGGTAGAAACAAAAAATCCTTTGGTAAGAATGCTTCAAATCTCCCCATTTGAAAGGTCTTTTACTATATGTGGGCTCATTATGAATTCAGTTTTACAAATTTGAGTTAGGAGGTGGAGATAAGAGAGGATTTCAACTTGAAATGTTCATATTTAAGGAAATACATATGTATATACATATATATATACATATATATATATATGAATTAGAAAAATAGTAGTGCCTTTGTAGAAAGGATATTTGTAATTTATACATCACTGAAGCCATAAAGAAGACTGTCTTGACCATATCATCAGGCACATGGAAGTATATGTTCTTTGTGTAACCACAGGAACTTTAAGTAACCTAGTAGCAGCTACGTGGCATAGTAGCTAGAGTACAAGACTTGGATTCAGGAAGGCTTGAGTTCCAATCTTTCCTCAGACACTGACTAGCTATGTGACCCTAGACAAGTCCCTTAATCTCTCTGTGCATCTTCTCTCTCATCTGCTAATGATGATAATAGCACTTACCCTACAGAGTGGTTGTGAGGATCAACTGAGAAAACATGTGAAATGCTTTGTAAAATGTAAAACCCTAGGCAAATGACAGTTGTTGTCTCCCTACACACCAATTTCTATGTGAAAGATGTATCAGGAGTTAGGACACAGCCCTATAAAATTAGAATTCAGACCAACTCTCAGTCTTCTATAGTAATGGCAAAAAAGCACCTGCTTGAGTAAGAGAATCCATTAAAAAGAAGGCCAAATGATAATGGGGTTCGCTTAAGTTGGAGGCCTTGTTCTTTATGTTCAGAAACCATGAGGTGTTGCAGTATTTAAATATAGAAAAACTGCCCCCAGAAGCATCCAGAGATGTTGTTCTTGTCATTCTGTCCTGGTGAGGATAAGATGCCTATCCCACAGCCAGATTACAGCAGGGGGTGAGGTTACCCAATTTAACCCCCAGCCATTCTTCTTTGGCGACGAGATTTGGAAATATCCTCAGATGAACAAAGTAAGGCCTTCTCTGATCTTGTAGCTGTCATCGCTACTTGCTCTTCACTGGTATATACTGGATGGGATACTAGAACAACTGAGTCACAAGCCTCAACTGAGATAAGTGTCCATTACATAGAGAATCATGGCCACTTTCAGTGGCCCAAGTGATAATTTGATAATTACAAATGCAAACAAAATTACTAACCAGTGGGCTTGGCTTTTTTTTTTTCTGGCAAGATAATAGAAGTGATTATAAAGGGATGGTTTGTGAGTACTTAGAAAAGGAAGAAATGATAATTAAGAGTTAGCAGGGGTCATGCCATGAAGGAAGTGAAAAAGGCCTTCCTAGGGAAGGCCTAAGTTCTGTCAGTCTGCCTTCAGAAGAGTATGGACCATGGGTTTGACCTCAGTTAATATCTGAAGCTTTCGGTGAAAATATAATATTACCCAAGTGGGAGAAATGAGCTATAGTCACTCTAACTGACAAGCAGCAGAAGACAGTACAGTGAAGAATCTACCAACAAAAAATACCAAAAAAGGATACATAGCACCCAGTAAAACTATCTGTAATTCTACGCTTTGTCAGCTACCATCACTTGTGGCTGCAGTTTGCTCAGCTTTGAATGGCCTCCGGCTTGTCAGCCATTCACCCTTTGCTGACCAAATCCTTACCTTCGTCACTGCAGCCAGGACCCATGCATGGCTGGAAGTCTTGCGTGTCAGGGCACGGGACGCTGAGGTCGAGCTGAGCTTTCAGCATGCGTTGGCGCATCCTCTTGCCTTTGTCACACGTGGACGAACTGCAGGCTGACCATGGGGACCAATTGGAATAGATGCAGGTCTCAGGAGTGTCATCTGAAAGGAAGGTTTAATCTTGTTCAATCCATTTTTTTTCGTGCCTATGAAAAGGTTTTGTGGATGCATTATCCCAGGGGCTCACAGGCTGATGTGGAAGCGTGACCTACTCTCTGTGTGTGGCCAATGCCTGCCAATACAATGGTGACAAAGTCACATGTTTCTTTCTTGTAATTTTTCAACACCCAGGGTCCTGGTCATGAATATTCTGGCCTTTCTGAAAGGGAAATACTTTAGGTTTTTTCTTCTTGTGATCTTACATCATCGATAGCACCTCATTTAGGAATTCTCTACTAATAGGGCTTCCACAGTTTCCACCAATGTCCTACCCAGGTTGTCCATCAAAGTTGTTTGAATGTGACCCTCAGTCCCATCAACATCATCATCCTTTCTCACACTCCTTTAAGACTTTAAAGTTTGCAAAGCCTTTTACATGTTATGTTATTTGGCCCTTGTACCAACCCTGTACATTGAAGGATATTATTATCCTTGTTTTATATATGAAGCTCAAAGAAGTTATGTGACTTGCCTGGGGGAGATCATATGATTAGTTCCTGAGCCAGAATTTGAACCCAGGACTTCCTGACTCTTGATGTAGCACTCTGCTGAATATAGAATACTGCTTCTCAAAGTTGAATATGGTGGGGAGAATTTTCTGGCAATAAGGGTTGCAATCTGCACTAGTGAAAGGAATGTCTACATGGACACAGTCAAAAACACTTGAAGCATTAAAATAATGTCCTACAATTAGTTACTGAATTCTGAAAAATATAAATAGCTGGGAAGGAGGCTGGTGGGGAGGGGGACTTCTAATAGGGAGAGCACCAGTGTCTTTAAATGGGGCAATGATTTCAAATAGCATAGATTTTGTTGGTCCTGATTGTATGATATACAAACCAAATACTTAAACATCCACATCCTAAGAAGACCTAGGAATAAAGACATAGGTTAACATAATAGCTAACATTTATGTAATGCTTACTATGTCCCAGGCATTGTACTTTATAAAAATATCCCATTTTGTCCTCACAACATCCCTGAGAGGTAGGTGCTATTATTATCCCCATTTTACAGATGAGGAAACTGAGGCAAATGAGGTTAAATAACATGCCCAGGGTCACAGAGTTAGTGTCTGAAGTTGGATTTGACTCCAGGCTCAGCCCTCTGTCCACTGGGCCACATAGATGTAAATGCTGCTAGATTTCTCGGGGACCATAATCTGTCACTTGGATAAAGTGTATTAGCCCAGGGGCTCAGAGTCTGTGTGGAATATGATGCTGAGCTAATGGACTGGGTGCCTACTCTTCATTCTGCTTTGGTGGTTTGCACAAGGTTGGCTCTCAGCCCTTTTTACCTTCACACCGTCCCTCAGGGATCTCATTGCTCCTGTCATGTCCCTGGTCACCACTATGCAGTGATACCTCGACTTTGAAGCCTTCCCTGAGCCCTTCTCCAACTCAAACTGCTCTTGCCCTCTTCAAATTTCCTTAGATTATTTTGTTTAGCTCTGTTCTTGATCCTCGTTATACTTCTTGTATATACAACCTACAAGTCAATTGTTAGTGATGTTGTTCAGCAGTTTTTTCCAGTCATGTCTGACTCTTCGTGATGCCATTTGGGGTTTTCATGGCAAGAGATACTGGAGTGGTTTGCCATTTCCTTCTCCAGCTCATTTGACAGATGAGGAAACTGAGATAAACAGGGTTAAATGACTTGCCCGACATCACATAGCTAGTAATTACCTAAGGCCAGATTTGAACATAGGTCTTCCTGACTCCAGGCCAGGCACTCTATCTGCTGTGCCACCTAGCTGTTAGTAATGCCACCTTCTCAAATTTCTTTGTGTGTGTATATATGTATGTATGCATATGGAGAGAGAGAGACAGAGATTTATTTACCTGTGTATATATTGCTGCTCTTCTCCCCCCACCCAGTGTTTTCATTTTTGCCTTGGTATATCTAGTGCTGCCCTAGCCTATAATAAGCCATAAATAAATGCCCATTGAAATGTTGAATCTGTGTGGATGTAATATAATGCCTACTTAAATGTAAGGAATATAACTGTGTTATTTGTAGCCTGTATCCCCAAAATCAAAAACAGTGCCTTGCATATAGTAAGCACTTATGAAATGCTTGGTGTATTGAATCTTTCATTCTCGCTGACACCAGCCTGGTCCAAGACCTTATTACTACTTGACCTTCACTATTATAACACAGCTTCCTAACTATTTTCCTCCTCTTCTGGGTTCTTTTCTCTCTAAACCAACCTATTGGCAGATTAATTTTTCCTAAAGACCGTTCTGATCGTGTCACTCTAAGGATGTCAAAGTCAGACAATAAGCATTTATTAAGTACCTACTATATGCCAAATATGGTGCTAATCACTGGGGATACAAAAAGGTAGTCCCTACTCCTAAAGAGTTCACAACCTAATAATACATTCAGCAGCTTTCCTTATAGCCCACAAAGGAAAGAGCAAAGAGAAATAGAAAAGAAGGCAAGATGGAGCCTCAGTAAAGACTTCAGGGGCTGGAATGAGGTAACTATGTGACACAGTGGATAGAGTGCTGAGCCTGGCATCAGGAAATCCTGAGTTTAGATACTGCCTTAGATCCTTATTAGCTGTGTGATCTGAGGCAAGTCATTCAACTTCTGTTTGCCTCAGTTTCTCCATCTCTAAAATTGGGATAATAATAGCATCTACTTCCCAGGGTTGTTGTAAGGATCAAATATGATAATATTTGTAAGGTGCTTAATGCAGCGCCTGGTATACAGACACTTCCCAAATGCTTGTTTCCTTCCTTCCTTGAACCAGCAAAAAGAAAGAGTACTGGCTAGAGAAGGAGATCCAGGAGAGTAGTGAACATGGGGAACAGTGGTAGAACTTCTTCAAAAAGTTGTTTGCATCTAATATCTCCACTTCCTCAAAAATTCTTCTCCCTTCAACCTCTTGCCACCTGGTTTCTCCTTTCAGGAATCCATAAAACTGTTCTTTCAAAGAGTGGTAATTGCCTCCTAATCACCAAATTCAGCAGCCTTTTATTGGTTTTCATCTTCTTTGATTTCTCTATAGCATTTGGCCCCACTGAACATTCCCCTGGCTGGATCCTGTCTCCTTCCTTGGTTGCAGAGCTAGCCCAGGATCCCGTTTCTCTTTATCCTTTTCAATTCCTCATTTTTTTGGTCACATTAATTAACTCTTCATTTTCCTTGACCCTTAAGATGAGTACTCTCCAAAGTTCTGTACTTGATTTCCTTTTTTTTTCTCTCTCTCTGCAATTGTAGTCAGTACAACAGCTCCAACTACTACCTCTATCCAGATGATTCCCAAATCTATCCTTTCAGACCCTGACATCATCATCACTGCAAGCATCAGAGTATCACATCCACTATAATGACCCACCAGCACATTAAATTCAACATGTCAAAAAAAAGATGCTTATTATTTCCCTCTCAAAACTGGTTCTCTCCATTTTACTATTTCTGTGTGGCACAATCAATCACTCTGTCTCTCAAGTTCAAAACTTTGATGTTATCTTGGACTCTTCCTTCTTTACTTCTCATCTATCTGATCAGTTTCCAAGTCACAAAAATTATACCTCTCTGTACGATATCTCTGCACCCAGAAATACTTCTCCTTTATTTCCACTGCTAATAGCTTTGTACAGGCTCTCATCACATGCCTGGATTAAGCAATAACTTTCTAATGGGTCTCCTCACTTCCTCTTTCTCTCTTTGGGTCATCCTTCATCCCAGACTGAGTAATCTTCCTTAAACATAAATTTTTTTCCCCCACATCATTTCTCTGCTCAGAAATTGTCCAGGACACCTTCTCACCTATGGAGCAAAATCTTAACTGCTTTGGCTGGCATTCATGATTCTAATTTGGCACCTCTCTGTATTTTCAGTCTTATCTCATATTGCCCTGCTCCATGCACTACAGCTGCACTGTACTACTGTCTTTCAAATATGTGTTGTGCTTTGTTGAGGAGGGAGTGGGTAGTGAGTCATCAAGTGTAGGCTATTAGAGACATTTGGCTTAAAAAGAAAGGAGATGGAATGGTTGCTTGATGGAAGAGTACAGTTGAGGGAATATTCATATGGGCTAGGGAGATCTAAGCACATTTGTAGTCAAATTGGAAGGAACCAATGAAAACTGATAGATTAAAGATGCATGAGTGAGAGATGGAATGATTGAAGGAGGAAAGTCAGACAGAGATATAGATAGGAATATAGATATAGATTATAACAATTCACATTTAAAAATCATTTTAAGGAACTCTTCATTAGGCATCAACTGGTACATTGATTTATTCATCCAAGAGATGCTAAATGAAAACCTACTAAATACAAAACATAATTCTGGGTTCTATAAAACATATTAAAATATCCCTATCTTCAAGGACTTGCTAGCCTAGAAGATATTAAGTTGGAACTTCTGAATATATATATACACAAATATATGCGTGTGTGTGTGTGTATATACATGTTTGGGTATGTATGTGTCTATTTAATTTCATCTGAACATCTTTGAATGTCTTACAGCACCCAGAATTATGTCTTGTATTTAGTAGGTTTTCAGTTACCATCTGTTGAATGAATAAATCAGTGAACCAGTTGATACCTAACGAAGACTTCCTTAAAATGATTTTTAAAAATGCTAATTGTTGCAATACTGTCTTTTCCTTGCCAAAGATTTACAGTTTCACACTCTTAAATACCCACCTCTCTCTCAATAGATGACTTTGTGGGGAGCACTCACCATACTCCTCCTTCCTCATTACAAATTATCTTTGTCCTCATCCATCCTTTCTTCTTTCCTTCTCAGCTCAGAGAAAGAAGTATAACTCCTTACCAAGGCAATTTTCCATTTTTGCCCTTGATCCCATCTTCTCCCATCTGGGAAGCAGTGTGACACAATGGCATGAGCTCTGGAGATAGAGGACCTGGGTTCAAATCCCACATCTGATAGTTACTACTTTGGAGACCCTACCAAGTCACTTCACCTCATGGGCCTCAGTTTCCTTATCTGTAAAATAAAGTTATTGGACCTATGTTGCCCCGAGATCCCTGCAGGCTCTAGATCTGTGGTCCCATGAGCCCAAGACCTCTTAGAGGACTTTCTTCCTTTAAACATTCCATCTCTCACTCCTGCATCTTCAATGTATCCATTTTCATTTGTTCCTATCTATTGATATATATACATATATATATATATATACACACACATATATATATGTATCACTCAGTATTAGAAATACATTCTTGTTTGGCTATATTATCACAAAGATGATATATCCAAGATACACTGGAGGGTGAAATGAACTGCATTTGCCCGTGTAGGACAAATATAATTAAACTAGAAAAACAATCACGAGTACCTTCATCTTTCTCTTCTGGAGCCAGATCAGCCACAATATCATCGATATTATCAGGCACGATGTTGCACTGTTCCCCCTGCAGAGAAAGTTTTGTTTTGAAAGTATAAATTAAAGAGACACATGTATTTGTTTGAAAGATAAATCAACAGACGGCACCTAGAACAGAATATTTTGTGCCTCAATTCATAGACTCTTGTAAGGGCTTAAGACTTACTCATAAATGAGATAAAATCAGACTCTGAGAGGAAAAAAAAGCAAGGAAACTTTGTGACTATGATTTAGCATCTAGGGGGACAGTGTGGGGAGAAACCATCTGGCCTCCAGTGCCATTGGCATCTCTGGTTCCAGATGGATGGGAATCCAGTTGCTTTTGGGGGCTCCATACCTATTAAATGATTCACATACTAAGGGTCAGGAATCATGTTCCTCTAAAGTATGGCTTCTTATCTTTTATGATTCCGGTATTATGATTTCTGGTTGGCATTTTACTAAAGTGAACCAGAAGCCCCTGTTATGTTACCAGCCTACTGAATACCAATTTTAATGGAGATACATAGAAGTATTATTTTGAGACCAAGGGAGGTTAGAGATCAGACCATATATGGAATGCCGTGTTAACTTCTGAGCACTGCACCTGATGAAAAGCAGTGACACATATGCTCAGAGGTCACCCAAGATGGTGAGAAGAGCAGATGCCATATATCATGATGACTGGGTAAATAACAATGCTATTTAGCCTGGAAAAAAGAAGACTTAGGGAGGACGGGGTAACTGTCTTGAGTTATCTGAAGGGCTGTTACATGGTAGAAATATCAGGCATTTTCTTGGTTTCAGAAAGAAGAACTAAACAAGCAGGTGAAACAGGAGAATTTTTTGGTCAAAATAAATTTAAAGAACCTTCCTAAGAATTATAGTTGTCCAAAAATCAAACGGATTGGCTTGGGGTTGAAAAACTATTTCTCAGGCCTACTGTGGATAGAATTCATTCTTTGAGGGAAGGAAGGATTAGGAGGGGTTAATGTTGCCTGGCTGGAATGGGGTTAGGACAATGCCGGTGATGGGGAGCTGACTCAGATTATCGCCTGGTCCCCCATCCAGTGAAAGGTGCACCGCCATACCTTTCGTGCAATTCTCTCGATGACAACTCTTGCTACCTGAGTGATGGAACCGCCCTCAGGATCATAGAAGGGACTCTGAGGGTGATCTAGACTTGTCAGAGGCCGGATTTTCTCTTGAGGAATTGTTGGCTTATTGGGCGACTGTAAAGATAAGATGACATTGACTGAGGCAGCAGCAAATACAAACAGATAAATGATGCAGAAGCCATTAGATTTTTATGTATGAACTGGATCCAAGTGGGGAGATACAACATAGTCAGCCAGTTACTTCTGGCATTGAAAGAGCTCACACTCAGTGTGAGTGAAATGGTTTTAGCACTTGTTCTATGAAGTATCACTGAGGGTGGGAAGGCAGCATCATGAAAGACCATCATCCAGAAGTCTGCTACTTTCAATTCTCCTTAGAATTCCTTGTCTTCATGGATTTTTTAAAGGAAAAATATTTCCAGCAGGCATTTCTTCATGCAAATATTCGGTTTTGAAGAGAGGCCAGAAAATGAATGTTAATGGGAAAAGGGATCAAAATGATTTTTTTATAGAGAAAGGGAAAGAAATAAACCTTTATATAGCTTTTAATATGTGTGAGGCACTGTACTAAGCTTTCTTTAAAAAAAAAACAACCAAAAAACAAATATCCCATTTGATCCTCACAGCAACCCTGGGAGCTAGGTTTTACCTACCTATTTTACATATGAGGAAATTGAGGCAAACAGATTGTGACTTGCCCTTTTGTTATTCAGTTGTTCCCGACTCTTCATGACCCCATTTGGGGTTTTCTTGTCAAAGATACTGGAGTGGTTGGACTGTATAGTTTTATGAGTTTCTCCAAAGGTGTTCGACAGCAAGTGAGTGAAGAGAAAGAAGATGGTGGATGGAATCCAGGGTTGGGGTTTGGAAAGGGATGAGCAGTGATAGCACAAGAGGGCAAAGGACTAAGGGTAGAAAACAATGTCAAGTCAAATTGGTTAGTTATGGGATCAAGCTTTTGAACAGAAGAAAAGTGAGGACATCCTAGGAAAGTGGATGGAGTGAAAGGAGATTGTTATGAGGGTAAAGGGAGAATTATGAGGGATGAAGCCAAGGGAGAGATGGAAAGAGGTGATGTTTCATTGGTTAGGAAAACAACAACAGCAAAAAATATTAGTAAATGAGAGATAGTATATCTCCTCAAGGGCTGGACTTTATCTCCTATCTGCATCCCCAGCGTGGTCAATCTGTCTCACTCTTCTGACACTTGTTCATTTCTTTTTCTGTCTTCCTCCTCATTCTTACTCTGTGGCTTCTCAGATGGGATGGAGGCATATTGATTATGATGGCATCAGAACTAGATTAATAAATATTTGTTGATTAAAAGTGAACGGAATAGTTCTGATCTTTGAGTCAATCAATCCTATTATGCGCCACTCACTGTGATAAGTGTTTGGAACACAAAGACAAAAAAGAAATTGTTCCTGTCCCCAAGGAACTTACATTCCATGGGGGGGGGTTGGGGGGAGATACCATAGACACACATAAGTAAATAAAAAGAAAATGCAAAATAATAATAATAGCTAGTTTTTATGTAGTATTTGAAGTGTGCAAAGCATTTTACTTATATTATTTGGTCCTTACAATAATCCTGGAAGGGGGAGACTATTATCACCATTTCATAGATGAGGAAACCAAGAAATCTGAGAGGTTAAGTCACTTGCCCAGCATCACACAGCTAATAAGTATCTGGATTTGAACTCAGGTCTTCCTGACTCCTTGCATAGTGGTCTATTCTCTGCACCACCACCTATCTTTTTTCTTGCAAGTGATGGGGGGAAGACAGTAGCAGCAGGGTAGAGGAGAAGCAGGGAATTGGGAAAGGTTTCATGTAAGAGACCTGGGTTGAAGTCTTGACTATGCCATTTACTAGCTGTGTGACCCTGAGCAAGTCACTTCACCCAGGTGAACCTCACTCTTTGTATCTGTAAAGTAGGAAGAGTGACACTCATACTGCTGATATAACACTGTTGTTGAGAAGAAGGTACTTGTGTAAATACTGAAGCATGATGTAAAATGATGTCTTGTTATTAATAATATTACCACCTTTTTTGATATTCTGGGGCCCTGAAAGGGCTCTTCTAGCCCTTTCCCCTCCCCTCCCCCAACCTTATCCTGAGGCTGAGTAAACAGGCCCTTTTTTCCATTTCCTTCAGGCCTTGCTTCTTTTCCCCAGACTGGCATTGCCCCACAGGCACGGTCTCACTGTCTCTCCCTCACAGAATCCCTTTCCCTCACAGACAGGTGATTGGTTCTCTTGATCAGCGCCCTCCTCGCAAATTCTGACAGGCTTCCTTGTCTGAATCCCCACCAGTAACTTCCTGAGAAGGTTCCAGGCTTTTGTTTCTTTGCAGAGGAAAAGCTGGCTCTTGGCCTGCTTCTCAATTTAGCCTCTAGCAAATAGAAGCAGAAGAAGAGGATGTAAACTCTTCTAGCCCAATACAGAAAGACGGAATACATAAAAACATGAAATCCTTGATTTAGAAGGGACCTCAGAGATCTCTAAGGCCAACCCAAAGGTGAGTAGGAATCCTTGCAACTGCTGTACATATATATTCTCTGCTCGATTATTCTAGTGTTTCAACTTGATTCACAAATATTTATTCAATAAATCATCAACAGGCATTGATTAAGCACATACTATGTACAAAACACTGTGTCCAGCAATGGGGATGCACACAAATAGTTATGATAGTCAAGACAAGGGGTAATGTAGTATAATTAGGGTAGTGTAAATGACAAAAAAGGAGCAGATGTATCTTAGGATGTTGAGGAAGTAGAACATCAATCAGCAACTAATTAGGTATGGTGGGGGAGGGGGAGGAGGTTAGTGAAAAACAAAAGGCCAGGATGACTCATATTCTGACCTGACTAAGCCGAACAATGGTGGTCCCTTCAACAGAAAGAGGGAAGTTTGAATTGGGTTGGTTTTAGGTGATAAGTTCCGTTTTGAGTTTGAGGTGATGATAGAACTCCTAGGTGAAGATGTCTAGCAGCCAGTTGCCAATATGGGCCTTAGATTTAGTAGAATGATACAGACTCAGTATGTACATTTGGGAACCATGTGGGTGAGATGATAATTTAATCCATGAGAATTAATGAGATCAATTAGAAAGAGGGTATAAAGAAGAGGGCCCCAAACAGAATCTTAAGAGACACACACACACACACACACACACACACACACACACACACACACACA
>NW_020954596.1:710782-741920 GCF_900497805.2 Vombatus ursinus | reverse complement strand
CACACACACACACACACACACACACACACACACACACACACACACACTCTCTCTCTCTCTCTCTCTCTCTCTCTCTCTCTCACACTCACACTTAAGGGTCAGGAGATGGATGATGACTCAGGAAAGGAGATTGAGAAGGAGTTGGTCAGAGAGACATCAAAAGAATCAACAGAAAGTGGTGTCACTAAAACTAGGAAAGTGTCAGAGGAAGGGGTTGTCATCATATCAAAAGCTGTACAGAGGTATTATGGGAGAAGGAAAAAGAAAAATTCTGTTAACTAATGAGTATTTATTAAGCATTTATTGAATTTTTTTGCTTAAATGTTTTATTGACATATTTTAAATACTATATTCATTTCACAATAGTGCTACCATCATCAATGGAATCCTTTATAGTAAAGAACATATAAAACAGACTCAAAGGCTCTTTCCCAATAAAAAATCTCATCTGGATATTGTAACTTGACTGCTTTTATTAAATGCCTTGATTAGAAGCACTGAAGCAGGTAAAATATGTCTATTGCCAAGATTATGACATGCAGTTGGCTGATTAGTCCATTCAGTTAGACCATCAGTTTACATGACTTATCCAGGCACTACAGGTGGACAATTAGCAGTTCCTGCTCTCAAAGACCTTATATTCTAATAGAAGAGACAACATATAAATAACCAGGTAGAGACAAGGTAATATAAAGAATAAACAAGGTAATCTCGGAGAGAAGGCACTAGGGAGTGGAGGGGAGAGAGGACTGGTAAACACCTTATATAGGAGGTAGGATTTAAGCTGAATATTGAAGGAAGCAGAAGATTTAATGGTTAAAGAATCATTAATAGCCTTGGAGAGAACAGTTTCAGTCGATTGGGTTGGGTGGGAAACCAAAATGTAAGGTATTAATAAATCAGTGGGAAGTTAAGAAATAGAAGCAATGATATGACTCTTTGAGGAGCTTTAGCTACAAAGGGGAGAAGAGATATTGGACAGTAGCTTAAGTGCATGGTCAAATGAAGTCCCCCATCCCAATGTTAGGGAAACTTGGGCTTGATATAGGCAGGAAGGATAAAAGAAATGATTGAGGGACCAAGTTCCCAGAGGGGATGGCATTAATCCCTTTTTAAGGGAAATGGCCATGCTTAGTAGGGGGTACACATCTTCCTCAGACTCAGGAACAAAGGAGTGGAGTATTCAGGGGTCAATGCAGAAATATTTTAACATACAAAGGAGGGAAGAAGAGGGAGCCCACAGTAGATGGAATCTATTATTTTCAGTCAAGTAGGAGACAGAGTCGTTGGTCATGCAGAGCAGATGTGTCAAGCCCATAGGTTGTAGCTGAGTGCAGTACAACCAGATTAAACTGTAATAGGGAAATATTTAGCAAAATAAATTTTAAAATATAATAGAACATGGATAACATTAATATGTAATCTTCTAAGTCAATATGCAGTTGGCAGGGATTTTTATATGTGGTTCAATGGTCCCCTTTCCATTTGCATTTGATACCACAAATACAGAGAATTTGAAATAGCTGCTGCAAGAAGTATGATAGTAAGGGATGTATAAAAAGATTACCGTGCAGCAGTGATATCCCAACATAAATCAGATAATATGAATTTGTAGCAGACACAGTTGTCAGGGTTGTATGACTTAATCTTTTCAATTACCAAGAATTTATTTTCTCTCCCTTCTACTCTCCCCTCCAATAAAACGACTATAACTACCACTTACAAAGAAACATGCAAAATCAAGCAAAACAAATCCCCACACTGGTTATGTAAAAATATGTGTGCATTTGCTCATTTTGTGCCTTGAGTCCGTAACTTCTCATTTCATTATTTTTGCCAGAAAAATTCAGCATTCCAGATGTTGGAAGTAATCATAAATTGGATTTTGGTAAACCATGAGTGGACAAAGGCTTTTAAGTGTGTATGTGGAATGATATTATATTTTAATTGATCAACTTGTGAAGGATGGAAATAATATTAGAGCAATAATGATGAAGACCTGTGAGAAAGGATAGATAGAGGGACTGATAGTTATGGTGAGGATGAAGAATATATTTAGGGAGAGTCACCTAGAGGAAAAGATGGAAGGAAAGGTAGTTATGATCAGAGAGAATGATTTCATAGTTCAAGATCATAGAGATTGGTATAGTTACACATGTGATGCTTAGATGTAAGATATGAATAGCTATCATAGCTCCCCTCTTTTCTTTTCCAAAATAAAGAAACTAGGTTCCTTCAATTCATCATCATTTTTCCTAGAGTTTTCAGTATACTCCCTAGCTTGGTTATCCTCCTTTGGATGCAGTAAAGTGTGTCAATGTTGGTCCTAAAATATGGTGTCCAAAATTAAGTACCGTGTTCCAGATGAAGTCAAACAAAGCATTATTATGGGTCAAACACTATGCTAGGCACTGGAGACAAAAAGACAAAAACAAGAACAAACAAAAAACCATAGTCCCTGCCCTCAAAGAATTTACATTCTACTAGGGAGCAGGAAGGGGAATGATTTTCATGTATTTCTATGGCTGAAATAATTATCAAATGTTGGCCAACCTCCTGGGGCTGGCTGGCTGACTCTCTCTCTTTCTGAAGATTAGTTTAAATAAATGCAAATGACAGACAACTGAGATCATACTCAAAATCCTTCTACTCTGATAGGGCCTACCACTAGAGTGGCATGGTCTTCAAGAGCCCAGGGTCACAGTCATGGCGAGGTGAAGCACTGGAGCAGGACTACGGTGAAGAATCGCAGTTGGTAGGAACAAAAAAGTGACCTTATCAGGTACATACACTATAAACAAATACTTGCCAGGAATTTGACTACCTTCCTGCCCCAGTGAACCTTCTCTATTTCTTTTATTCAGAAATTATGAGCTAAGAAGGTTGATGCTTTAAAATAGCTTGAAACCTCTTTATAGGACACAGATGCCAAATGTGAAGCCATACTACCTAGCGCAAAATTTGGAGGATAAATCAGTTTTGATGAAGGGCTATGGGAGAGGTGAAGGCAGCAACAGCTAAGTGGTAGAAGCAATACAGAAGGAACCCTGTGGACTCCCCATTCCATAAGCAGGTAGTTAAATGGGCCTTTGGGTGTATTCCTCTACAATAGTGGTCTTCAAAGTTTTGTGATATCACAACACTAACAGTAAAACATTTTTGATCACACACCTCCATTAAATGCATGCTTACTCATTTATAAGTTATATATTCATACCACTACATTAAAATTTGTACACATTGTAAAACTTTGACAATTTCTTTAAAAAGATGAGATGAAGATGGAATACATTGGCTCCTAAAGTCAGTAGGGAACTACAAAATTTCTTGAGTATGGTAGGTACGTGGTCATCCTTGCACTTGACGAAGATCACTTTGGCAGCTGTGGATTGGACAGAATGGATTAGACTGAGGAGAGACTTGAAACAGGAAGATCAATTAGGACACTATTGCACTAGACCAGGTGAGTGGTGATAAGGTCCTGTACTAAGGTGGTTGATGCAGGAGTATAAAGAGAGGGCAGCTGCAAAAGGTGCTGTTGGGGTAGATATGAGCAGATTTGGCAACTGCCTGGATGTGAGGGGTGAGTGTCAGAATTGAGGATGATACCCAAGTTTCAAACCTGAGTGACTAGAGGGATGATGGTGTCCTCAACAATTACAGGGAAGCTCAGAAGACAGATGGGTTTGGGGAAAATATGTAATGAATTCTGTAATGCAGATTGTAACTCATCTATGCCTACTCATCCCATGTGACTCATTGTGTACAACAAAAAGGAAGATGGGGAAGGTTCCCAGCCACTGACCCAGAACACAGTCAGCTGAGGAGCATCTGCTGCGACTTGCAAGTGATCTGGAGGTACAAGGTGTGGATATACTGGGATGAGGAAGAATTGTTCCTCATACCATCTATAGCTGCTGTTGAGGGAGGCTGGGTTATGGGTGTGTAAGCTTGGATCAAGGTTAGGTTATAACCAAATTGAAGAGCCCACTGGGACAGAAGGAAAGAGTTTGCACACTTGTAAGACCACCAAATAGGGTGGAGGGGGAAGGTGTGGTTGTATTGGAGAAAAGATCTAAAATTACCTATAAATAGGAAGGTGGAATGAGATCCATTTTCTAACCCTCAGACTGATTGATCATTAATCACCCAGGAGGCCTGACTCAACTTCAAATTTGTATACCACTAACCCTTAAATCTACTGGATCCACACATTTCCTTTGTGTTGTTCTTATCAAAACAGTTGATCCACTGTTGTGTAAACGCAGCAAGTGAGGGGACAGTTTAAGACTATACAGTTGTCCTGTTTAGAATCAGAATTAAGAACAAACATTGAAAATCCCAAACAGGTTGGCTTCCTGAAACCTGCTGTGCTCATGCAGCCGGATGTGACATTAAAGAGGGCTGTCCTGTGACTGTCAAGCAAATGAAAGTGAGCCTGGAGTCAGAATGGCTCTTAGCCCTTAATGGCAGACTGGATCAATTCAAATTCACTGGCAGAAGAAGAATTAGTCTGGATTCCCCAGTCCTTCCTGGGGTGGGGAGGGGTGTTCCCCAAGGACTATCATTTATTTAATCTATCCATTTTTGTCTTCCTTTATTTCTAAATTCTCAGTGTGCTTTTCCTCTTGTCTAGTCTTGCCCTATTAGATTGTTTCTCTTTGAATTTGTCAATTATCTAGCCTTGACTTTGTATCCCTCTGCCCTCCACCAGTTCTTTGTAGGGTGCTGCAGCTATCACATCATTGCTTACTTCTTAAGTCACAGGTCTTTAGATTTAAGGAACAGATACAGCTTCATTTCTTTTTTTTTTATGGAAAATATATCATTTTCTTAAAAATGCACATATTATTAACAAGTCATTACTATGCAATCCTTTACAATCTTTATTGTAAATTATCATTAATTCATATAGGAAGCAGATTATAGAAACTACCATGTTATAAACATTTAATTCTGTAGCTAGCCTGCAAGACCCTCTCTAGTCCTTCAATTCCCCTACCCCTTTTATTTCCAGTGGCAACTCTGGTAAATAATGTAAAAATGCTTGGAAACAGATGCTGCTTTTTTGCAGCTCTGTTCCTTGACAAGAAATTATCTATTTCACACTTACATACGTTTAGGGTGGGGGTTGGGGGAAGGGACAGGCAGCCATACTGTTACATGATGATAGTAGTAGTCTACTGTGGGACTTCTTTTTGTTCATTTATAAAATATGGCAAAGTTTGAAGTAGAGGCATCATGTAAATGGATAGATCACTGGAATTGGGATCATGAATCTGACATTAGTTCTGTGACTTTGGGCAAGTCATTTAGCCTCTCATCCTCAGTTTCCACATCTGTCAAATGGTGATGTACTCATAATATATTATTTAATGCTAATATTAATAACATATTAATGTGTTATACAAACTAGTTGTAATGAGGTCCAAATTGAGATAATCTGTATGAAGTACTTAGTAAACCTTAAAACATTGTCAGTTGTTATTGTTTTTATTATTTTGGTGTCAAAATTCCTTCCTAACATTAGTCCTCTGATTCTATAAAAGTCTTGTAGCATAAAATTCCAAGGGGTCTGGGAGCAGAACACTGCATTTTAATTTTCCCCCAAAATCACTTCGTAGTGCTTCCATGGGAAATTACAATGCTTTATACTCTATGCTTTCTACTATTAAAAAAAAACCTACTTTTTTAGACTTGGTATTGTTTTAGGATATATATATATATATATACATATACATAATTAATCAAACATCTTGGCCATTTTATTTTATTATTATTTTTTTTTTGGCTAGGCAAGGGGGTTAAGTGACTTGCCCAGGGTCACACAGCTAGTAAGTGTCAAGTGTCTGAGGCTGGATTTGAACTCAGGTCCCCCTGACTCCAGGGCCAGAGCTCCATCCACTGTGCCACCCAGCTGCCTCTTGGCCATTTTATTTTAATGAGTTACTTTTTTGAACTGAATGTATAGGCCAGCCCTGAATATAATTTCCCACCCGTTTCAAAATGTTATCTTTTTAAAAGGGGGGAAAGAAAAATACATATTATATACATGTAAGAACACATATGTATGTGCATACACACACTTATTTTATGCACACATATACTTATATACATAGAGGAGGGGAGAGGGAGAGGGGCATCCCCCATAGCTTCAATTCTTTTTTTTTTAACCAATTTATTTATTTTTAGTTTTCAACATTCACTTCCACAAGATTTTGAGTTCCAAATTTTCACCCCATCTCACCCCTCCCCCAACCCAAGATGGCATGCATTCTGAATATCCCTTCTCCTAGTCTGCCCTCCCTTCTGTCTCTCACCCCCCCTTCTCTTATTCCCTTCCCCTTCTATTTTCCTGTAGGACAGGATAGATTTCTGTACCCCATTTCATATATTTCTTATTTCCCAGTTGCATGTGAAAACATTTTTTTAAACATGTGTTTTTAAAACTTTGGGTTCCAAATTTTGTCCCTTCCTCCTTCCCCACCCACCCTCATTGAAAAGGCAAGCAACTCAATATACATTATACATGTGCAGTTGGGCAAAACACTTCAATAGTAGTCATGTTGTGAAAAACTAACTCTATCTCTCTTAATACTATTCTGCCCCCCATTTATTCTATTCTTTCTTTGACCCTGTCCATCCTCAGAAGTGTTTGCTTCTGATTACCCCCTCTCCCAATCTGCCCTCCCCTCTATCATCCTCCTGTTCTCTTATCCCCTCCCCCCCATTTTCCTTTAGGGTAAGATAGATTTCCATACCCAACTGAGTGTGTATGTTATTCCCTCCTTAAGCCAAATCTGATGAAAATAAGATTCACTCACTCCCTCTCACCCTCCCTCGTTTCCCCTCCACTGTAGGAGCCTTTTCTTTTCTGTTTTTTTTTTTGGTGAGATAATTTACCCCATTCTACCTCTGCCTTTCTCCTTCTCCCAGTATAATCCTCTCTCACCACCTAATTTAATTCTCTAGATATCATCCCTTCATCTTCAACTCACCTTGTGCCTTCTATCTATCCATCTACATACATATAATTGTTTCCCTCCAACTACCCTAATACTGACAAAGGTCTCATGACTTACAAATATCATCTTTCCAGGCAGGAGTGTAAACAGTTCAACCTTGATAAGTCTCTTATGATTTCTCTTTCCTGTTTACCTCTTCATGTTCCACTTGAGTCTTATATTTGAAAGTCAGATTTTCTATTCAGCTCTGGTCTTTTCATCAAGAATGCTTGAAAGTCCTCTATTTCACTGAATGACCATTTTTCCTCCTGAAGGATTATACTCAGTTTTGTTGGGTAGGTGATTCTTGGTTGTAATCCTATCTCCTTTAACCTCTGGAATATTATATTCCACATCCTGCAGTCCCTTAATGTAGAAGATGTGAAATCTTGTGTTATCCTGATTGTGTTTCCACAATACTTGAATTGTTTCTTTCCGGCTGCTTGCAATCTTTTCTCCTTGACCTGGGAACTCTGGAATTTGGCTACAATATTCCTAGGAATTTTCCTTTGGGGAGCTCTTTCAGGAAGAGATCAGTGGATTCTTTCAATTTCAATTTTGCCTTTTGGTTCTAAAACATCAAGGCAATTTTCCTTGATAATTTTTTGAAAGATGATGTCCAGGCTCTTTTTTTGATCTTGGCTTTCAGATAGTCCAATAATTTTTAAATTATCTCTCCTGGACCTATTTTCCAGGTCAGTTGTTTTTCCAATGAGATATTTCACATTGTTTTCTAATTTTTAAGGAAGTATTTTCTTCAGTAAGCTTTTGGACTTCCTTTTCCATTTGACCAATTTTGCTTTTTAGGGCATTCTTCTCCTCATTGGCTTTTTGGACCTCTTTTGCCATTTGGGTTAGGTTATTTTTTAAGGTGTTATTCAGTATTTTTTGGGGTCTCTTTTAGCATCACTCTCATTTTTTCCTCTACTTCTCTTACTTGCTTCTCAAAATCCTTTTTGAGCTCTTCCATGGCCTGGGACCAATTCATATTTTTCTTGGAGGCTTTGGATGTAGGAGCTTTGGCTTTGTTGTCTTCTTCTGGTTGTATGTTTTGATCTTCTTTGTCACTAAAGTAAGATAATACAGTCTGACTTTTTTTGCACTGCTTGCTCATGATCCCAGCCAATTACTTGAGTTATAAACTCTTTGTTAATGCAGGGGTCTGTTTCCAGTGTGGAAAATGTACTGTCCCAAGCTTCAGGGGTTTTGTGCAGCTGTTTTCAGAGATACTTCTAGGGACCTGTAAGTTTTCAGTTCTTCCAAGGTGCTATGATCAAGGGTGAGGTGTTTACTCCTATCCTGGCCTATGCTCTGGTCTATAAGTGACAACAAGCACTCTTTTCTATCTTGGAACTGTGAGGAGGATTTCCTCTCCACAGTCACTACAAGCTCTTCCTCGCCCCAGGACTGCCACCCAGAACTATGACCCAGATCCAAGTACGGGCAAAGCAAGAGAATCCTGCACCTGCAGAGAGATCCCTGCAATCTCCCTCTGATCAGCCACTCGATTCCCCCTCAGTTTGTGGGCCAGAAGCTCAGGAGGCAGCTGCCACCCTGGGGTTGAGCTTGAGGAGTGGGGCTGGGACCCCATGTTTCTCTCTCACTGCAGAAACAGACTTTTTCCACTGACCTTCTAAGTTGTCTTTGGCGTTCATGGGTTGAGAAGTCTGGAAACTGCCACAGCTGCCTTGTGATTCAGTCCTCTGAGGCCTTCTCCAGGTTCGCTGAGGCCTGTGTGCCCATGCCAAACTGTGCTCCTCTCCCTGCCTGGCACCATATACCTTTCTGATCAACCATTCAGGTTGTCTTGGGCTGGAAATTTGTTTCACTCTGTCTTTTTGTGGGTTCTGCTGCTTTAGAATTTGTTTAGAGCCATTTTTTATAGGTATTTAGAGGGGTTTGGGGGACAGCTCAAGAAAGTCACTGCTTTTACTCGGCCATCTTGGCTCTGCCCCCTAGCTTCAATTCTTGAAGCTTCATTCAGTTGATTCATATTAGCTCTAAAAACCTTGCTATTGACTTGTCTCCAGAACCCTGGCACTGGTGAAAATACACGTTGAAAGTGGGAGGGGAAAGGTTTCTTAAAGAGATTGAACATGACAAACCCCTCCACAACATGCATCCACCTCCTCCATATTTATCTTGTCCTGTCCCCCAAAATTTATGCCTTATTTCAGTCAGACTGTTCTTCCATCATGGTTTTCTCCAAATGTCATGCACATTCCTAACTCACAGGGTGGCATTGTGAGGAAAGGGCTACAGAAGTTTGAGTTCTACTGCACTTAGATTCCTTCTTTGCTACACCATTTCCCTTGCTGCTATTTACCACTTGTCTAGATCCCATTGCCCAGTTTGAATCAATGAGGTGGTACAAAGTTGGGCTTGAAGCCAGGACCATCTGGGGTTCAATCCTGCCTCAGACACTTACTAGCTATGTGAACCTGGACAAGTCATTTAACCTCTTTCTGCCTTAGTTTCCTGTTCTGTAAAATGAAGGGACTGGATTTAGCTTATAAGGTCCTCTCTGTGATTCAATGAAGCTTTACCTGATTATTTCCACTTTATTCTGATCTCTCTCTCTCCCTCTTTTCCTTTCCTGCCCCCTTTTCTCATTCTTCTTTTTTTCTGAATTCGTTCATTAAATGCAGAATTTGGAGGAATGGTAGAAGTTACAGAGCGGTGGATTTTGGAAAAATGTAAAGGAAAACTAATTTTTTTTTTAACAATTAAAGCTGTCTCAAAGTTCAAGATGAGGCTCCCCACACTAGAAATCTTCACAAAGAAACTCTGATGAATATATTGTAGAAAGGATGCATATTTAGGCGCAGGGTGGACTACATGTCCCACTAACTTGCTTTTAATGTTGTGATTTTTAAAATGCTTGTCTGACCTTGTGTTATCTCGTGTACTCTTCACGTTATGTCATTTTTCATGTATATGCCTTGTTTCCTCAACCAGACTGTGAAATCCCAAAGGATGAAGGCTGTGTAGTATGCTTTTATTGTACCCCTTTCAGTGCTGGGTAAGCATATGGACTCTTTAAATATTTGCTGCATGAATGTCTACATTGAACCCAATCCTGACTTCAAGCAAGTCATTTTATATATGGAATTCATGTTCCTAAATCATAAGAAAAATATTTTTGGGGCCAGTCCTGTGGATAGCGGTGCTGTTGTGTCATGTTAGGAGAAGTAGGCTGGGAATTTAATGATCTCTTTTTGTCTAGAATTGGGTTCCCAGTTCAAACAGGAAAGATCTGCTTCCCTTTAAATTTGACAAAGGTTCCCATGATTTCATTTTCTAGGTTCTTCTAGTTGTAGGCAATAATTAAAGTTCACATGATGATCAGCCTTCAATGACAAAGACCTCACATTTTTTGCAGAAGGAGATAGTTACTTTTTAGATTCATTCATTCAGCAAATGTTTACTGAGTGCCTAACCATACCCACCACCATGTTCAACGCTAAAGGGAATATAAATAAGTGGAAGATAAAGCCCTTGTACTCAGAGATCTTCTAGTCTAAATGGGGAGGACAAAAATAAAACCATGTAAAAGAATGGAAAACAGAATAGGTGTGTATCCATTGGAGAAACACCTGTACATGAAGGTAATAGAATACCACTGGGCTATAAGAAATTATGTATATGACAAATATAGAGAAGCATGGAAAGATCTACATGAACTGATGCAGAGTGAAGTGTGGAGCCAAGAAAACAATATACACAATAACAACTACAATATAAATTGAAAGAATAAAGCAATTGAATATGAACATTGCGGAATTACAACGAACAAGCTTAGCCTTGAAGATGCCTCCCTTTACTCCTTTAGAAGGGTAAGAAAGGGGGTCCATGAATAGGGAACATTGAATACATGTCAGATTTCGGGGAAGGGGGAAGGTGTGTTATGTGGTTCTGTTTAATTGATTTCCCCCTTCTTCCTCTTCTGAAAAAAAAATCTATTATATGGGATGTCATTCTGGGAGAGGGAAAAGAGAGAAATACAGGCAATGTAAAAACAAAAGATATCAATAAAAAGAACTAAGTACCCTCTCAAAAAAAAAAATCTCTAGCATCCCCATCAGCACCTAAGCCTTCTAAAGCAGAGCTGAATAAAAAAAAATAAATCCAGGCACTTGTGTATAATACCTTGCCCTTTTCAAAGTGCTTTCATATCCATGACCTAATTTCATCCCCACAATAGCTCTTGTGAGGTCAGCTAGAGTGGTGCTATTATCTTCTGTTTACAAAAGAGGAAACTGAGGTTCAGAGTATGGATGTGAGTTGTGTAAGGTCACACCATTAGTAAACATCAGAGACAAATTATCCCCGAGCCTTCTGACTTTAAGCCCACTGTACCCCATTGCCTCTCAGAGGGGCAAGATGCTCCTTATTGCATATGAACAGAGGAGAAGATCCTTTGGTCTTTAAAGGGTTCTCTGCTCACATTCTTGCCAGCTGGACATGCTGGATAGCTCCTAGGACAATTTGTTCTTGCCCTACTTCATATAAATAGTCACCCACCTTCAAGGCCTATAAGCCTGCCTGAACTGAAGAAAAAAAGGGGGCTTAGTTTTGGACATTTTTATGTGTGTCTTTTCCTTCTCAGTCAATGACCCCAATCAAGGGATTGTCACGGCTAACAGTGCAAACACTCCAAGAATAACAAAGGAAAAGGGGCAGGAGATAATCTCCTTTTTGGTTCCTTCGCTGCAGCTCCTTGTCTGGAAACATGGTTCAGTCAGGTCATTTTTCTGTTGGAAAAAGAAACAGATTGAGACCCCTGCAGAGAGATTTTCTGCAGTACCAGCATCTCCCTATTATTTCCATACTTGGACAGGGACCTCATGCTTATCAGGCCATGTTAAGTTTCCTAGAAGTCTCTGCTGGACCTACCATTGCAAGTTTCCAACATTCTAGATAGCCAGGGATGGAAAAGGAGAGTTAATAATAATAATAATAGACACATGCACATACAATGCTTTAAACTTTGCAGGGCACACTGCAGGTATTATTTCATTTGAACTTCATGACAACTCTGTGAGGGAGGTGCTACAGGTATTATTGTTTCCCTTTTACAGATGAAGAAACAGAAAGTCCAAGTAACTTGATTACGGTTGTTGTTCAGTTGTTTTCAGAGGTGTCTGACTCTTCATAATCCCATTTGGGGTTTTCTTGGCAAAAATACTGGAGCAGTTTTCCATTTCCTTCTCCAGGTCCTTTTACAGATGAGGAAACTGAGGCAAACTGGGTTAAATGACTTGCCCAGGGCCACTTAACTAGTAAGTATCTGAGGCCAGATCTGAACTTAGGTCTTCCTGACTCTAGGCCTGGTGCTCTATCCACTGCTCCACCTAGCTGCCTCCAACTATGGTTAGACAGCTAAAAAGTGTCAGAGGTGGGATAAAAATGAGGTCTTTCTGACTCTAAGTCCAGTGCTGTACTATGCTACACTGCCTAAAATCAACCATCCCACAACATCCCAACCATTTCATAGCTCATCCAAGCAGTAGAATGGCATCCCAGATAGAGTACTGGACTGGAGAAAGGAAGACAAGTTCAAATCCTGCCTCAGTCACTTACTAATTGTGTGACCCTAGGGAACTTAACCTCTCTCAGCCTCAGTTCCCTTATCTGTAAAATGTGTGTTATAATAATAAAACCTACCTCATAGAATTGTTGTGAGCATAAAATGAAATAATGAAGGTAAATTGCTTTGCAGATCTTTAAAAAAGCTATCTAGGGATAGCTAGGTAGTACAGTGAATAAAGCACCATCACTGAAGTCAGGAAGACTTGAGTTCAAATCCAGCCTCAGGCACTTGCTAGCTGTGTGACCCTGGGCAAATCACTTAATCTCAACTGCCTCAAAAAAAGCTATTTAAATATGAACTATTAGTATTAATACACTATGCTCTGTATTATGGAGGACGTATTGGAAGCCTGTGATATTGTTCCTGCAATTGAAAAACTTGCAATCTGATTAGGGAGACAAGGCTCACCCACCGCAAACCAGTTATAAAACCACCATAGATGGAACATAATCAAGTGCTAATTAATAGAATAAAAATCCCAAGTGTTCCTGAGGCTCAGAGAAGGGAGTGTTCAATGAAGCCTGCAGTTAGTAAATGATGGCTTCCTGGAGTATGTAGAATTTGAGTCAGGTCTTGGAAGGATTAATAGAATTTCATCTTCTAGTGTCCCTAGAAGCAGCTTAGGGGCAGTGGATGGAATGCTGACCTCAGAGCCAGGAATACTTGGCTTCAAGCCCTGTTTCTGCCACATACTGGCTGCGTAACCCTTAATGTTTCAGGAAATGCTCTAACGCTACAAGCTACAGAGAAGGTGCTTACTTGCATTGGTAGAAGTTTCCTTATTTAGGATTTGGTACAGTGCATAGGGTGCTGGGCCTGGAGTCAGGAAGACTCATCTTTCTAAGTTCAAATCCGGCCTTACACACTTGCTAGCTGTGTGACTCTGGGCAAGTCATTTAGCCCTGTTTGCCTCAGTTTCCTCAACTGTAAAAATGAGCCAGAGAAGGAAATGACAAACCACTCCAGTATCTCTGCCAAGAAAACCCCAAATGGGGTCACAAAGAGTCAGATGCAACTGGAAAAAAAAACGAACGAAGCACAATAAATATGAAAGAAATCACAAGTGCAGTTCCTATCCCTATTCCGATGTCAATCAACACCTGAAAAAGACACAGTCAAAAGGATGAGAAAGAGCTCAGAAAATCTTGTTAAGCATGCAGTTTTGTCTGACCTTGCTTGGCCTTTTGGCATTCTCTGTCTATGACCTTTGGGAGCTTGCGACATAATTTGAGGTATAAGACTTTCCTAGAAAAGTACACATATGATGAAATGGTGCACAAATGCGCACATATGCACACACACAGCCATCCAGATAACCAGACTGCCCAAAGCTGTACTTTTGTGTCATGAAAACATCTTACCAGTCCCTTGGTTTTTCTCCTTAGGGAGAATTCTTCTTATTCAACCCAATAGCCACAGTATAAAGGCCTGTTTAGGATCGTTAGTCCAATACTAGGCAACTGAGGTCTCAAATTCTGTGGTTCTCTGCGTCTTTTTACTCAGAGAATACAAAGTCTTTTATAAGGAATGCACTTTGTATACTCTTTTGTAGATGATTTTTAAAATTACTTAATCATCTACAAGGAGTTTATAATGAAATTTTTGTTTTAGATGATATGGAGTCCTTCTAAGTAATAAAAAACTAGCCAGATTGAACACTCCCTTCTCCGAGCCCCAGGAACACTTGGGATTTTTATTCTATTAATTAGCACTTAATTATGTCCCATCTATTGTGGTTTTATAACTGGTTTGTGGTGGGTGAGCCTTGTCTCCCTAATCAGATTTCCATAAACTGTTCACAGGAAGAGAAAAGTTTCAGTAGAACCAAGTGTAAAAATTCAGAGAAGAAATAGTCTCAGTACACTTTTTGGCTGTTGGAATATTTTAGTCACGATCCAAGAAAAGTGCTTGGGAATCATTAGGCTGCAGTGAAGACATTGGCCAAGCACAAGGCCTGGCACAATACAAACCAGTTGAATAACTGACTGCTATTGCAAAGACCATATGAATTCAATTCAATAAGTTTTGACTTAGCACCTACTATAGGCATAACACTCTGCTAGGCACTGACCACACAAGTCCTTTCCCGCAAGCAGCTTGCAATCTACCTTCCAATACTCTGTTCCCTAGGTTCAACCTGATTTAGAGGAAAATTTCATCAGCCACAGGTGACAATTGTCAGTTCTGACTTTCTTCACCCCCTCCCATCACTAAACTTATCCAGTGCAGCATCTGAGCCTCACCAAGAAACAGACATGTGTTTCACTTTGCTCTTAACACTTAATAATGTTTATAAAAGGCTTTCATGTCCTTTACCTTATTTAATCTTCACTCACCATTACTCCCCTTAAGAAGGAGGAATTAGGGTTAGGACTAGTATATCACAGGCAAAAGAGAAAACATTCTCTTTTCCTTGAACAAAACTTTGCTGTTTCTGAAACTGGAAAATATCATGCAGCTCTGGTCCCTGCACCTAAAGAAAGGTATATTGGGGTTGAAGACATTTTAAAGAAGAAAGATAGGCAGTAATCTTTAATAACCTTCTGTCTGGAAAGATAGCATTCAAGAAGATGCAGCTGAAGTTTTTAAAATTACAAGAGGCACATTTTTCAGTTGTCTCCAACTCTTCATGACCTCATTTGGGGTTTTCTTAGCAAAGATACCAGAGTGGTTTGCCATTTCCTTCTCCAGCTCACTTTACAGATGACAAAATTGAGGCAAAAAGGGTTAAGCAACTTTCCCAGGGTCGCACAGCTACAAGTGTCTTCCTGACTCCATGGCCAGCATCCTATCCACTGCACCACCTAGCTGCCCCCATGGCAGCACAGATGGGACTAATCACAACTGTGGTCACCAAATACAGTTATACTAGAACTGGTGGGAGGGATAGGGGCATCACTCTGAAATGTGAGGAATCAAATTTAAATAAAATTAAAAAATTATTTATTATGTTCTTATTTATAGATGGAAAATTAAAATTCATGGAGGCATGTGAATGTGATGGAATACTATTGTGCTGTAGGAAATGATTAAAGGGATGGTTTCAGAAAAATTTGGTAAGACTTGTAAAATGATGAAGAATAGAATAACTGGAACCAGAAGAACTATTTATACAACAATATAATAACCAAATTTTTAAAGACCACTTTGAAAACATAACACAATAACTAAAAATAATTCCAGAAGATATATGCCTACTTCCTGATAAAGAGATTATGGCTGTAGAGTATGGAGTGAGACTTTTTGTTTTTAACATACATCTAGTCAAAGTGGGGATTTGTTTTGCTTGACTGTACATGTTTGGATCATTTTTTTAAAAAGTTTTCTCACCAGTAGGCAGGGTGGTGGGGGGGAGGAGGTGGAAGGGCGAAAAAGCATAAATTTGAAAATAAAATTTAATTTATTAAAAAAATTCATGGAGAAGAGCTCCACAGAGGTTTAGAAAACAAAATAAACATGGTTCTGGGGTAGCCCTAGTCTTTCAGGTAGGCATCAAGGAGGAGAATTGTGTTATGACTCATCACATCTTCTTCAGGGACAGAACCTTGGGAAGGCAGAACACTGGTGGTTGGTGCTTTTGGCTATGGTTCTTGATAGTAGGTGGGGAAGCAAATGGAATAGGCCCATATAGGTTTAGCCACCTCAAACGAGAACAAGGCCATGCATCAGCAGAGCTCACACACTTCTTCATTGGCTGAAACAACAAGGTTCTCCTAGGGAGAGACGGAAGATAGCCTTTGCCAGAAGGGTCTAACCCCCCACAAACACCACCTTGACCGTCACCTCCCTTGAGACCCCAATAAAGATAGCTCAAGACCATGAATCTTAGAGGCTCAGAAATAGTAGTACCCTCTAGACTACCAGTTATTCTTCAATCCAAGGCCCTGAAGCCATCATTGAAGGGAGAAATCACTATGCAGAAAGGGCTCTCCTTCAATATCACCACTACCAACTGCCATGAACCAGTAGGTAAGACCAAGGGTCCTGGGAATGTCAGCATCCCCCCTTCCTACATTCCTACACTACTAGTTTTGCTTCCACCATAGCCCTTAGGAAGCAAGCCCTTTGGGGTTGAAGTGTGGCTGCTGCTTCTATGGATGTTATAGCCACAATTACATAAGACTCAGAAAAGAAAGTTCTTTCCACCAAAACAGATCAACATCAGAAACTTATGTGATTTTATCAGTGGAAGTGGCATTCAAGTGGATGATGCATTACCATCTGCTTTGCCACCACACCCTAAGGACCATGGGACCTTTCCACCTGACTTGCAGCTGAAACCTTCCATTTGTGTTGTCACCCCTATCACAGTGTGAGCAGGAATTGTCTTACTTCTCTATTTGTAGCCTTAGCAGAGTGCTTTGTATGCAGTTAGTGCTTAATAAATGTTTCTGCATTCACTCATCTATTCATTCTTCCATGCTGAGCTTTAAGATGCACACATACCTCATAGGTCACCCCACTGTCAGTGCCAGCATCCCATGGAATTAGATCTTGGACCACCTTCTGAACCCAGCCACATTCCTTGGTACAGAGGTCCTCTGCAGACAAGCCAACATTCCAGTCTGGGCTGGGACCAAGCATGGTCAGGAAGGACATTAGGTGTCGAGTCCTATCCACAGAGAATTCGGCTGAGGGTGCTGCTCTCCTGGAAATGAGAAAAAAAAACACAGAAGCAGATAATTGCTCCCATTAGCCTCTTCCTAAGTGATGTTAGTACGTATTTTGGGCCACTCTGTGATGTTTACCAATGACTTATGTTTTTTTATGAATCACTTAAGGATGAGAATATAGCAATACCTATCCACCCTGAGGTCAGCCTGACATTCTAGGATGTACCCATACTTTTCTAGGACTCACATGACCTTCACGAGGACTACATCCAATCTGGTGAGCATTGTACAAGTTTCTGTAAGACTGAATCTATTCTAGTTCTCAAACCTAACAGTACAGATGGGAAAAGATATGCAATTGCTCCACTACAAATTTCTGCTCTCTGATCTTTTGACTTATCTTCTATAATTTCCTAACAACCTACATACAGCACTTATGCTAGACTTTTTCTTTTCTTAGACCTCAGTTCCTTTTCCCCATGCCCATTTTCCACTGGCAACTTGAGTTCATCAAGTCCAAAACCAAATTCCTCATTTTTTCTCCATTCCTAGTCCTTTTCCTTACTTCTCTATTTCTATTACTGGTCATCCAGATATGAAACGTTTGAGTCATCTTTGATTAATCCCTCTCCCTGAACCGTTCACCTCTACTCAAACTGCTTTGACCTATGAAATCTATCTCTGCAATGAATCCCCCTAGAAAATGCCTTCATTTTATTCCCACCATCATCATCTTAATTCAGACACTCATTTGCCTTATTTATTTGTCTTACCCTTTCAGTCAGTAACCCTGACTCCAACTCTCTTCTCTCCAATCTATCCTTCACCATGATGCTGGCTTAATGTCCCAAATGCTGATCATGCCCACCTTTGATGGCCTCCTGAGTGAAGCCCCAATCCTTTTTTAGTATTTGTAAGCCCTTCCACATTTAGGCTACACAGACCATCCCACATTTTACTTACCTAGCTACCTTTTATGTTTTCTGTTCCAGCAGTCCTGGACTACCCAATATTCCCAAAGTTCATTTTCCTGTCTCCATGACTTTTGTCCTTCTACCTCCCTATTTATTCAAATCTGTTCCCTCCTTAGAGATGCCACCTCCTCTATGAATCCCTGATCCATAGTCAGAAGTAATTTTTTTTGATTTCTCATAATTATCACAAAACATTTAGATGATAATAATAATAATATCACAACTATATGGTGCTTTTGCTGTTGTTAGGTCTCCCTCATTGGATCCTCACAACTCTATAAGGAAGGTGCTATTTATTGGCACCATTTTAAGATGGTGTAATTGAGGCTCAGAAAGATTGTCACTTGCCCACTGTTGAGCAGCTAGTACATGCTAGATGCAGTATTTAAACCCAGGTCTCCTGACTCCATGTTCAGTACTCTGGTACAGCTGCTTTTAAATAAAGTCAAATATGAGAAAGTGAGATTTACTATGGATGGGTCAATGAGTGTTTAATTAAAGGCACAGAAGATGTGCTTCAAAAATAGGCTGAACTTAATGCTAGCATAACTAGCAAAAAAATTATCCCTGTATTATACAAGATCGTATAATAAAATCCCCAAATTCTACTTACAGATCTTACTTAGAAAAGTAATTGCCATTTGGCACAAAATGGTTATTCACTCTGATAGAATCATAGATTTAAAGAGATGGAGGTCACCCAACACACAAAGTCAAGGTCATCATCAATGTTACAGTGTAACTCCCTTGACAAAGCCAAGCATTAAACTTGCTTTGCATGGTCCCTTCCAACTCGGAGACTCTATCATTCTGATTCTCCATTTGACACATGAATGCCTTAGTCTGGACAGCTGCATTTCCTTCAGAAATGAAATGAGGAATTCTAACATTCATGAATCTATCCAAACTGCAGGGGGAGAAAGAACATAGCCTTTCATTTACTACCAATTAGTAGGCATTTATGTGTCAGTCCTGCTCAGAGATCCAGGGGGATGAATTCATTGCTATCAGAGGCTTCACAAATTGCTTAGGCATTCACTGCCCCCCATCTAGCTGTCTCAAACATGATAAAGAGGGGAAGGGGCTGAGTTAGACACACTGGACTGTTGCTATAGAGACCGGCAATTCAATCTTGGTTCTTCCTTTGAATCCCCATGCTGAGGAAATGCCTCCTGAATAATACTTCTCTGCACATTCTTATGTGAGGTTACTTCATTCATATCTAAAGTGACAAGATCCTGGTGCCTACAAAACATCAGACTACAATGTTCAGTGCTGTGTGAGTTCACATTCTTTCTGGGCCCAACTGGAACTGGAGGAATAGATTCAGCCCATTATAGCGTGTCATTGCAGGACAGGGGCAGTCACCATTAAAAATCACGGCTTTAGGGAGATGGGCAGCTAGGTGGCTCAGTGGATAGTGCTGGGCCTGAAGTCAGGAAGATTCATCTTCCTGAGTTCGAATGTGGCCTCAGATGCTTTTTAGCTGTGTGACCCTGGGCAATTCACTTAACCTTGTATTCCTCAGTTTCCTCATCTGTCAAATAAACTACAGAAGGAAATGGCAAACCACTTTAGTATTTTTGTCAAGAAAACCCTAAATGAGGTCAAAGAGAGTCAGACATGACTGAAAATGATTGGATATCATGAGGGAGATGTGTGCCATCAAACATTCAACTTCCCCAACATATTCTGTATCTTACATCTTGATCCAATACCGATCTCCCAATCTCTACCTTTTCTTTTGCCATTGGTTATCTATTGTATTTCTGTATTTTGGGTTTTGGTACTTTAAAGAAAATCCTGGTAACCAACCTGGTCTGGCCTGCAGGTTCATATTTGCATGGATCCTGATTTGGGCCCTGCCCCTCTCCTTAGGAGAAGATTACACTTTCCCTACTGTGTTCTTTGCTTAATCACAAGTGAAGACCTTTTCCCTGTGCAAATAGAACATTATTTTCCAATTCCCTGAAAAGATCATTGGATCATAGATTTAGAGTTGGAAGAGACCTCAGAGCCTAATGAGATAAAGTTTTCACTTAGCACTTACTATATACCAGATACTGTGCTAAGTTCTAGGAATATAAATATAAGTGAAGCTAAAAGATGGTCCCTGCCCTCCAGTATCTTACATTCTAATGAAGAAAGATAACACACAAAAGGAGGCTGAATAGGGGCTGGGGGAAGAAGGTGGAACCATCAAGAAAGGCAACCCCGGATCAGGAGAGGAGTGGTCATGGCTGGCCTGGGCACTTTCCCAAATGGAAGCTCCTGGGAAGAACTCACCTAATACAATCCACCTCATTTAACAAATGAGAAAGGTGAGAACCAGAGAAGTTAGGTGACTTCACACACAGAGTAAGCAGAAGAGCTGAGATTTGAACCCAATCTTTTTTTTCCACTGCACCACACTGCCTCCGCAGACAACCTGTGGCCAACAGCAGCAGCTAAGTCACTTGCCAAATTACAATATCCCAACAGGGGCATACAGAGACCTCAGAGCTCTAGTGACAGATAGCCCATACGTTGGAGGAATGGACTGCCTTCAAGGTATATTCACTAATTTGAGGCAATTGGCATTCTGATTTGGGAAGGGGGTAGAGTTGGAGCCAGTTCCCAGATGGCACAGGGAGTCCTCCACACTTTTTTCCTCAGGAGGGCAGGGAAAAAGGATCTCACAGGGGTCCTGGCCCAATTCAAGTTGGTCTTCAACCTTCAGTTATAGGGATTTCTCATGTGTGGAACTAAGGAGGCCTAATAGGGCAGTCTACTCATTGGGGAGCCCCAAGTTACAGAATGTTAGGATTGGAAAAAACCTGGAAGGCCACCTAATTTCAACTCATACCTGAATGGGAATCCTATTTATAGGTAGTCATTCAGCTTTCTCTTGAAAACTCTTGGAATTCCTAGCTTCCTTTAAAGTTCAGCCCAAGTGCCATATCCAGGGCTAATTCCTACTCACCCCAGAGCATTATTGCTCTTCTCACCTTAAACTAACTCTTATTTCCTATTTGTGTGTTTGTCACTTTCCTACTCACTCCCACTAGTATGTAAACTCCTTGAGAGCAGGGATCAGAATTTTTTTGTATCTCCTGCTCCTAGCAATAGCATGTTGCATACAGTAGGTGCTTCATAAATGCTTGATAGACTCAACACCTCCAGGGAAAAAGAACACACTACCTGCCAAGGAAGCCAATCGCACCTTTGGACAGCTTTAATCATTAGGAGTTTTCTCTGGATTAAACATAAATCTTCTTCACAAGTTCTGTCAAATTCTTTCAGTAAATTAGGATATATTTGATATAGACTTGAATTCACTGAGGAAAGCTGTTTTCTTACCATGTCCTCTCATACATTAAGCTTCAACTCTCTGTCAGTCATATTTTTTTGTGGGGAGTGGGAATACTTTCTACAACAAAACTTTGTATCATAAACAGAAGCAAATTAAGAGTTGAGTATTTCTGCCTTCTATCATCCATTACCATTGTACTTCCTGCCATCCCTAGCTGTGGTCTTACCCCTCCTTACTTCCAATGTGACTAAAAATGTCTTTTTTGTTGTCATTAATGTTCCCCACCAGCATCAACTCATTATCTGCACGAGCACTTCTGACATTATTACAGAATTGCATTAACTTGTGTATTCATCATTCATCCCGCCCTTATTTTTAACTACTAGATTCATCTTAAAAAAAAAAAAACCCACAAACTTAGTTGGTGAATGAGTTTCCTGGGTATCTCTCTTTATTCAACTTTCCCTTTCTTGTTCATGAGCATTTCATCCCTCACTTCTTCGGGCTACTTTCCCGTGTATTATTTTAGTTTATGGGATCTTACCCACTCTATTTCTAAACTCAATACCCAAACTCAATCTAAACCCAGATTTGGCTTGTATGTCAGACAATGCCTGACTTTCTTCTCTACCATAACTTCCCCCACCTTTTGAAAAATTATATTTACATTAGAACAAGCAAAGGCTATGTCAGCTGCTTATGAGAAACACAGAGAGACAGACCTAGAGACAGACAGGCAGACAGACACACACACACACAGAACACTTGTCTGCAGAGTTGAAATCCTCTGCCGATGCCATAGCTTGCTCCCATACCAGTGTTGTGATATTTTCCCAAATTCTTGTCTCTTCTGTCCTCTGACTAGGCAGTCTACAGAATACTGCCTTAAAAATACTGCATATGCTTCTCCCTCCAGAGCGTCATCAAATTTATTCTGCCACACTTCTTCATTATGACCTCTGGTTCTTGGATTTCTTCACAAATCTATCTTCTTATTATTATCCAATGCCCATTTTATTTCTTCTCTTCTTTATAAAGTGTGCCCTGCCTGAGGCCATTTCGCTTACAAGTCCTAACCAAGTGTTAGTGATACATAGGAGATTGAATTTACTTTCTTGCATTATTATTTCCATTTTCTCCTTTATTATGCATAATCTGTGCATTTGTACATAACAATCTGAGGCTATGGATTTTAGTGCAAACCTTCTTGGATACTGTCTCCCGTGAATCATGAACCATCTCTCCTGTCTTCTTCTTATGTTATATTGTGCCTGCTATTTGTTATTCGACTTGGGAGATATCCAGGAGCAGTTCTCTCTCAACTCCTCTACTTTCAATTTATAGTTTTCCTCTATCGGATTTTAAAGACCCCAGACAGATATATATTTTATGAGTCCTCATTAGCAAAACTCCAGCCCTGGCCAACAGCCCATTATTTCTATATTTTAAATCATTATCCATTAATTTAACACACATTCTCAGTTACCATATTCCCAACCAGATGTTCACTTTCAATTCTGGTTTTCTCTTCTGAAAGATATACCTTCAATTAGCAGTAGTGATGAAAAAACCCACCTGTACCACTAAAAGTCAAAAGTGTCATTTCTAGGACTTCATAATCTCTAGCAGTGTTTTCTAGAGTCTTTCAAGTGGCACCATTTGTCCCAAAATAAATCACTCAGAAAAAGTTTGACTATTGGATTTGAATACTTTAGCCTGATGAATCAGACATGTCCATATTTTCAGAATTATCTCATATAGACATAATCAGTGATTGTCTGTATTTTCCTGACAATGCATATGTATTGAATCAATCTTTCAGCCATGTTGAAGTTGGCCTTCTCTCAACAAGCCCACTCAGGCTGTTTGCATTATGGGGAGATGAGCCAGTGCTACTTGAGGTATACTATAGGTAACCCTACTGCCTAGACATGGAGTGCTATCCCACTAGTAGTTAAGTAGTCACTCACACCCTGGCCTAATTGGTACTGTGGGCAAGTGGATGGTGAGACTGCCCATCCTAAGAATGCACATTTCTTAAATAATACCCCAAGGCTACCTAAATTCTTTGCTAATATTATGGACTGCAAAATAGTTCTGAATAAGAAAGAGTAGGTGTCTCACCACATCTGACTGGCAGTTAACACTGACCTTACTTCAGAACAGAAAGTACCAAGATACCAAGTCCCCATAGGTCTAGGTGGGACATATCAAGAGGTGCTCAGCCTAAACATAACCTTATCTATTTGTTTCCCTTTTGCGTCTCACATACATTCTGCCTCATGTAAAAAAAAAATAACAAGCTATCACTAGGCCCTTCTACATACTCAAGTATCATTCCATATAATCTCTTCATTGCTAAATCTAATGACCTTTTCTCAATCCTCATCCCTTCTTGACTTCTTTGAAGCAGCATTTCACATTGCTAATTATCACCTATTGGGTATACCCTTGTGTGTGTGTGTGTATGCTTGTTTAATATTGCTACATCTAAAACATTTAATACTCCTACCTTCCTGACAGTTCCTTTTGGGGGTAGGGGGTGCTGTGGCTAGTCAGTTGGGGTTAAGTAACTTGCCCAGGGTCACTCAGCTAGTAAATGTTGTGTCTGAGGCCAGATTTGAATTCAGATCTTCTTGACTCCAGGGCTGGTGCTCCATCCACTGTGCGACCTAGCTGCCCCTGACAGTTCCTTTTCAATTTCCTTTTCTAGTTCTTCATCCACATCATATCTATGAACTGCATGCATACTCCAAGGCTCTGTCCTGGGGTCTGACCTTTCTTTCTATGCTCTCTCACTTGGTGATCTCATTATTTCCATTGTTTTCAATTATCATCTCTATGCAAATGTCTCCCAGATGAATAAATCCAACCCTAGTCTCTGTCCTGAGCTCCACTTTCACTCACCAACTGTCTACCGAACATTTCAAAATGGAATTCTCATGAGCATTTCAAATTTAACATGTCCAAATTATAATTCATTATAACTCCTCCTCTGAACCTGTCCCCTTCCAAACTTCTCTATTAATGTTGAGAGCACCACCATCCTTCCAGTCATCTGGGTTCAAAACTTCAGCACCTCCTCAATATCTTGCTTTCACCCCACATATCCAATCAGTTGCCAAATCTTGTCATTTCTATCTCCACATGTCTGTTTACACTGTCATTACTTTGATTCATGCCCTCATAACCTTTTATCTGGCCTATTACAAAAGCCTAATTGGTTTCCCTGCCTTTCTCCATGCTCTTATCCATCTTCCACACAGATGCTAAAGTGATTTCCCTAGAGTGTAGGTCTGACCTATTATTTCCTTCCTCAATAAACTCCACTAGCACCCTATTACCTCTAGAATCAACTGTAAGTTTTTCTATTTGACATTTAGAGTTCTTCACAACATGACTCCTTCCTGTTTTCCCAGTCGTCTTACACATTAATGCCTGCCATCTTACTGGTATATTTGTTTTTTCTCACACATGGTCTCTATCTGCCTGTCTTTGCACTAGCTATCCACCTTGCTTGGAATGTCCACCCTTTCCCCTTGGCCTCACAGAATTCCCAGTTCCCTTTAAGACTAAGTCAATGCTACCCCCTGAAGGAGGCTTTTCTCCAAGCTATTAGTGTCTTCCTTTCTAAAGGTACCAGGTTTCTCTTCTGTGGCCATTTTATATACACATTTTTATGCATATTTGGTCTCCTTTATTAGAATGCAATTTACTTGAGAGCAAGGACTGTTTTTGTTTTGTATTTGTATCACTAGCACTTAGCCAGTATCTGGCACAGAGTAAGTATTTAACACATGCTTGTTGATTGATAAATCATGCGCATTTGGAAAAAGACATTCCCTTCCAGAGTTATATTTCAGTAATGAGTCCTATCCTACCCGATCTCAGCAATCCTCACGAAAACAAAGTTGCCTCTCTGCATTACAATTTGTAGCTCACCTTCTTTGTACACAGACTATGTGAATTTGTGTACAGACATCTGAGACAATGAGTTTATTACTTCCCCTTCCTTGGATTTTATCTCCTGTGAGTTATTGCAAGTCTCTGATTCTTTTTACATCATATCTCTGTTAGCATACATAAAAAGACAATTTTTCCCTCCTTCATTTTTTCACCTTTTTAAAATTAGATTTGCAAGATTTCAATCAAACAAATTTTGACCAGACCTTGTTAAGTGCACTATCTCCCTTTCCAAGTGCCCATCATTCCTATATTTTAAGGCATGATCCAGAAATCTAAAACTCAGCCTCAGGTACCATTTTCTTAACCAGCTGTCAACCTGTCCCATCCACCTTTCTCTTCTGATGCCCTTCTCACCTGTGTCCCCTAAGAATTTCAGTTTCTTGCCCCAAATTTTCTAATCCTTAGCAATGCTTTCCAGATTCCTTTTTGCAGTATCATTCCTGCTCATGTGAATCACACCATTATTATTATTATGAAACACTGACATGCTCTTCAGGGTTTATGATGAACAGCTTTCAACAAATATCTTTGGGCAAAAACGTATCTTCACTAATGGTGACTGAATGGGGCCAATTCCATACCTAGGTAGATATTTTGGGCAAAAGAAATCTGGGACGATCACTTCTCGGACAAAATTACTGACCTGATTTTTTTGTAGCAGTTATTTAAGACAGAAATTGTGGCAGTCTGATACAAGAACTGGATTCATAGGAATTAAAAGGATACATCAATGAAATGTTATGAGAGGGAAGCTGATGCATTTTGAAAACTCCAAGACTTTAATTTTAAACAACTCCTACAACTTTTTATTATTAAATATAGAACACAACCTCAATTTCTTCACTTGTTCATACCTTACTAAACATCTTATTCATCATGATTTTGTGTACGACATAGCTTTCCACAAGTCAAAAGCTGTTGAGTTGGGCCCAAGGTCCTAGTTGGGACCAGATTTTGGATGTTTCCTGTAAATGGTAATTCAATGAAGCTATATTTCATTGAGACTTTATTTATTAGCTTGGCCATACCACTAAAGATGAGGCTGGTTTCTAAACAATTGATTTCTTCCTCAAATGGCAAATCCATGTTTGAAGAGAAAGAAGTAGCCAGAACAGCACAAGGAGGACCTTCACTTCTTCAGAAAGAAGAGAAACGAGATGGGTAATTAGAATTAACTGAGAACTGGAGCAGCTTCATTTCCCATTAGAACTTGGCAGGAAACTGTTAATTGCCAATTAAGGCAGGTCACCAATTGTATCTTGAGGCAAGGCAGACATAATAAATAAAGTTAGATTTGGTCAGGAGAGTCTTTCAACCGACTTTCCAGAAGAGCAAACAGGCTTGACCAATGAGCAGTTTGCCACTGCAGTTAATAGGATTAGCCACAAAAGTTGGAATAAAAATGACAATGAACCATGAATAGGTGCTTCTAGCACAGCTCAAAGGCAAGGGGAATTTTGTTGTGACCTGCAGAGAGTGTCCATTTGCTTTTATCAGTTCCCAAGGGAGAGCTATGTGTGTGCAAAGTGTGAGTCTCTGTCCAGAGGAGAAGGTGAAAGGGTCGAAGATTTGCATCTCTTTACTTTAGGTTATCAATCCACCTTGAAAGAATGGAAGAGCTTCAAGGAACAATAAAAGACATTGAGCTACAAAAACAGAAGTGAATCCCAACATATGTCAAGAGATGAAGAGTGGAAGAATGGGAAACCGAAAGAAGAAGGGGAGGATCACTGAACATACAGAATATAGTAATAGGTAGGAAGGAACTGGATCCTCTTATGAAGAGGTAGTTTCTTGTGCTCCAAAGAATAATAGTGTAGATTCATAGGTGTCACCAGAAAAAGAGATCATTCAGTAAAGGTCAAGGGGGGAGGGGAGCATTGAAAAGGATCATCATCATCCTACTAAAAGCACACTTGGCTTAGGATCTATAAAATTTATGTTATTATGAGAGTCTACTCTAGACCATCTGGACAAAAAAGAGTGACTAGATGATAAGTATAGGAAACATTAAAAACATGGAAAGGCTTCACAATATAAGAGTGATGGGAGTTTCAGCTATCTAGTTTCTATTGGAGCTCCCCCTCTTAGTCAAAAGGAGAACAGTTGAGAAATTATTGACTCATCTTCACAGAAATTCAAATATTCAATGGTGAAGGAAGCATAAAGTAAATGCTGATTCTGACCAGTAAGGAAGACCTGGTTGCTACGATAGTTATGATGGGATTCTTGGAAACAGGTGATTGCTCATCTTAAAATTTGTGATAGAGAAAGGGAGGAAATCCAGGGATAGTCTGAAGTGCTTTCTACACTTTGAAAATGTGGATTTAATTTAAAAGTTCTGAGAAATATGATCTAATATTCTATGATAAAAGGGAGATGGAAAACTCAAAATAATGAAATTCTAAAGACACACATGATTGTCATGAGAAGGAAAAAGGAGTATCTCAAGAGAAAACTTAGAATCCAAAGAGAGTTTTTTTGAGCAATTGAGGTTTTAAAAAGACATTTACAAAAGATATAATTAAGGTCAGAAAATGAAGGATGAGTACCAAAGTGAAATATAATCCTGGAAGAAAAGTGTAAGTACTACTAAAAGCCAGCATAAGCAAATGCTGATGATTTATGCCAATGCCAACAATAACAACAACAAAGGCTCTTTTAACTCTCTTGTGTACTGGGATAGAGGAGGTAAAGGAGTATTAAAGAAGGGACAGGACCACTACTCTTTGTAGATGAGATGATGAAAACAGATAGAAATAAGAAGGAAGAACCACTCAAGTTTTCCTTCTTTGTTTTCCTTTTCTCTTCTAAGGAGAATGGTCTTTGGAATGGGAGGAACCAAAGAAAAATGGTTAACAAGCAGTTGAAACCCAAGATAAGCAAGGAGATGGTTAAGACAACATATATTTTACAGTCAATAAATTCAAATGACCAAAAGTCAAGATGAACTGCATCCTAGGGAACTGAGAGATGTGACAGATGTGAGGGTGAAATCACTGTCAAGGATCTTAGAGAAATTGTGAGAAATGACAGAGGTGTCATTAGACTAGAAAAGGGAAAATGTCCCGATTTTTCAAACAGAACAGTGTTATCTTTAAACTACAAGTTTATAATCAACTTTGACCCCTGACAAACTTCTACAACATATTATTAAAGATTTGACTTGTAAGCATTTTGAAAGTATCTTGGTAATCACTAAGAACATGCATGGTTTTATCAAAAACTGTTCATGTCAAACTAACAAGGTTCTGTTTTGACAGAGTAACTAGCCTGGTAGACAATGGTGTAGAAATAACATGTCCAGATTTCAGTAAAGAACTTGACAATGTCTTTTATGCTTTTTTGGCTTTCCCTTTGTGTCCACAATGCCTTGCATGTAGTAGATGCTTAATAAATGCTTGCTGTATCAGAACGGTTATCCTTCTGTTATTTCCTATAATCTGATCTAACTCATATTTCTCCCATGAGCTAGATATGGATTAGATGAGTACATTTAAGTGTATTTTGAACTGGTTGACTATTCAGACCCAGAGATTGACGAGTCACTTTTATGTGATGGGAAATCTCTGTCAGTAGGCTCCAGGGGCCTATCCTTGGCCCTCTGCTGTTTAACATTTTTATTGATAACTTGGTTGCTGGGACAGCTGGCACACCAGGCAAATTAGATGATGATATGAAGCTGTAAATGACAGCTTACATGTTGGGTAACAGAGTTAATCCCCAAAATCTTGACAGGCCAGAATTATGGCCAAAAAAAAGACAACCTCTATGAAATTAATAACGATATATAGAAAAGTTCAAAATGAGAAATCACATAATCAGTTTCACTCTCTGGAAGCTAATGGGATAAAGCAAGCTTGCAATAAGAACAGAACAAGCCAGAAGCCCCCAAAAAGACAGGGCCAGGGAGGGCAGAAAGATTAAAGAGAGCCTGGACAACAGTTGGCACAGGTCCAAAGATGATCTTTTCCAATATTTAGAAATTAACCTTGCTATTTCTAGTTTATCTTTAGATAAGCTATCTTTTAGAGATAAACTATCTTTAGCTAGCCTCATAATATCTTACAAGTATATTATGTCAAGAAATATAGGCAAGACAAGAATGAACCTTGACATGGAGACTCATCCAAATTCACTTCCTATTAAAAGGAATGGACTATTCCTCAGAAGGTCACAAGAATGCTAAATAAGAAAGGATATGAAACAACATGCATAAATTCTATGAGACTTTTACCAGGTTAGCAGAGGACTTTAATCCCCAGAACTTGGACTGGAACTATGCAGGATAATCCAAAATTATACTAAGAATAAAAACAAATAGAGGTAGGAGATCTCAGACCCATCCTTAGGTGATATTTGAGAAGAGACAAAGAAGGAGAGTAATACCTATGAATATCATGGAAATGGTAGAAGAAGGGGATGTGCCTTGTGTATGAATGTCTGTAATTATGGAAAAAGATGACATCTGAGCTATGCTTTGCACTGCCTACCTATTCACCATAGCTGCTAGCCAGAGTTATGAGAGTCAACAAAATACTTAGGTAAATCTGATTTCTTCTATTTTACTCCAAACCCCTGAAAGTTACAATGGAAGTATATACGTATGTGTGTGGGGTGGGTAGAAGGGATAGGCAATAAAAGCTTGGAATGGTAGGCATGGTGGATCATACGAACCATAGTTCCAAAAAAAATCTGAAACAGATTGGGCAATAGTTGGCTAGAGGTGTGACCTTTGTTACTGATGCACTTAGGGGCAGCTGGGTGGCACAATTGATAGAGCACCAGTCCTGGAATCAGAAGGACCTGGGTTCAAATCCAGTCTTATACACTTACTAGTTGTACGACCTTGGGCAAGTCACTTAACCCTGTTTGTATCAGTTCCTCAATTGTCAAATAAGCTAGAGAAGGAAAGGCAAACCACTCTAGTATCTTTGTCATGAAAATCCCAAATGGGGCCACGAAGAGTTGGACACTCTAAATTGACTAAACAATAACAACTGATGCACGTGTTCTGCAGAAAGTCTAGATCTACCTGCTGTCTTTCTTGTCAATTTATATGTGTGTGCCAACCATCTGCAAGGGAGGCCATTCTTCATTTGACCCTGTGCAATTATTCTTCGCTATAAGAATAGGACAAGGAGACTGCTAGTAAGTTCTTGTGGGGACTGGGGCCATATACTATGGCAGACTTCAAGACATAACTGCTTTACCAAGGGGAAAACTAGCCTCTTAAGGTAATTGGGTTATGATTCAAAGACTAGGAAGCACTCCTTCTCTAACTTTGTAAGGGTACCTTCATAGCCACATCTAAAATTGGATCCAGAATTTATGGACTTAGATACCATGGTATGGTAGAAAGAGTGCTGGCATTGGAGTCAGAGAACTGTGTTAAATCCCATCTCTACCACTTATTGCCTGGGCGATCTTTGATAATTCATTTAACCTTTCTAGGCCTATATTTCCTCATATGTGAAATGAAACAGTTGAATGAGATGGCTTCTATGGTCCCTTCAAGTTCTAAGTCTATGAACCAATGATTAGAAATAGTGATAAGGAATCTTGATTTGCCCATGTGTCTCACTTAAAAGCTGTTCAGAGATCCAGATAGGAGTGAGGGAGTAAGAGTGAGTGAGAGAGAGAGAGAGAGAGAGAGAGAGAGAGAGAGAGAGAGAGAGAGAGAGAGAGAGAGAGAG
>NW_020954596.1:601453-710772 GCF_900497805.2 Vombatus ursinus | reverse complement strand
GAGAGAGAGAGAGAGAGAGAGAGAGAGAGAGAGAGAGAGAGAGAGAGTGAGTGTGAGTGTATAGGTGTATATGTGTATACATATATATATACATGCATTTATACACATACATCCACACACGTGTGTGTGTATCTCTTATAAATGTCCTTTGCCACACAAATGTGGGTGGTCCTCTTATTCCTGTTTTAGATCAATGAGTTATATCACCCTTGGAAATCATAGCATGACCCTAAAGTCACTGCTTGAATATTCAAGGATAGGATTTTACTTAGGGGACATGAGGTGCTGTCATTTTGATAATTTTTATTATTGTAATTTTGATGCTGCTCTATCGATATCATTTCTGTTATCAACAGAAAAGGGAAAAGTAGGATACATATATATATATGTATATAGTGGGAATTTTATGGATATTTTTGGTGGATAGTGATGTGGGGGATAGCATCAGGAAAATATCTAACCTGGATAGTGCCTGGCAAAGCCACATTGATTTTTGACTGAGGAAATTATACTTGTATAGAAACTAGAGTGTTGATGGGAATACTCTTATTGAATAACCTTCTATTTTCTCTTAATCTGAATTACAAAAAAAGGGGGCCTGGTCTGGAAGATGGCCTGGTTGAGGAATTATTTTTCTAAAATTGACTAAAATTCTAATCACAGAGCCTGGGTCAAACGACTGAAGAACCGTTCTTGGAATTGTATAGGCAAATTTCCCTGGCTACTAGTGTAGATGATGGGAACAACAGACTGGAGATACCTGGGAACATTGTTCAGTCTTTTAAATGCATTACCTGGACAAATGCACCTTCAAAATGCTTATAATAGCGAACGCTATCTCTCCGCAGTAGCCTATTTGATCCTGTGCAATGCAGGAGAGGGAGGCTTTGTCTTTGCAAGCCACATCTTGACTCTACCCCAACAGTCTTAGAGGGGACACTAACATTAGCTCACCTCTTAAGAACTACAGTGGGAGAGTACAAGAAATGAAAAATGTACAACTGTATCTAAACCCAGAGCCCAGAACTAGGTCTTACCTATTAGCCCACACCATAGTCTCCAAATGTCTTGTCTCTCATTTGCTTTCGTGGTGACATGCAAAGAATGGTATGCTGGATCATAAGCTAGACTTGAAGATAAGAAGAACAGATTTTGATAATTTCAGAAACTTACTAGCTCTATGACCTCATGACAGGTCCCTTACCCTCTCTGAGATCTCCATTTCCTTATTTACACAATGAAAATGATCAGAGTATCTACCTTGTACGAGCACTGTGAGGATCAAATCAGATAAGGTACAGAAAGAACCTGGCAAAACTGAAAGTGTTGGATAAATGTGAACACCAGGACACCACGTTAGATAAGGCAACCTTCGGAGAATTAATAAAATTCTGCTAAAATTCTCACTAGAATCATTTGGCATGTCTGTGGATTTTGGATAACCTCCCTTTGGATTACTTATGCAAGGGGCTGTAAAATAGGCATAACAAATGGGTGATTTGGGCTATACTGATAGCCTTTGAGGAAAGTTAGGCTCCAGGACCCTCTGACCCAATTTGGTGACATCACATGGCAAAACCAATGTTACATGATATGGCAATATTTGTTAACTCTCTCATTTGTTTTAATGCAGAAAATCATCCAGGGATAGGTTCCAATAGTGAGATCTAAGAAGTTTAAGCCTACTTGAAATTGGGGATCTCTAGTGGAGATCAAAAGGAAAGAGAGACTTTTTTAAAAATATATTTTGTCGAGTTGAAAAGTGACAATCTGAGTCACTACTGAAAGTTGAAATGCTTCTGTAGTCTGCTTTGCACATAGCTTGATTTCAAAAATAAAAAGTTATCCCTTTATATTCTCAAATGCTCCCTGGTAAATGGCACACAAGTGCCATTTAACCTTGATTGCTGCTATGACCATACTTGGAAGGAGCTGGTCCTATATTGGGTCAGAGTCCTATTTCTATAATCAAACCCAAAACTGTCTGTAGTAGATGGGAATAAATGAAAGAAAAAAAAATTTAAGTATTCACTATGTACCCGGCACTGTGCTAGGCACAGAGGGGCTGAAATTCGTGACAAATCATATTACATATTAGTGTTTCACTGATATCAGCTGTGTTACCCTTTGGAATGGATGTCAATAGCATCCCTGCATCTATTTCTGTACCCTGCAATACAGGTGTTTTTATCTGATGCATGTGTGAGTGCACACATGTGCATACTGGGACATAATAGATTTCTCTTTATATCCCTGTTTGTAAAGGGCAATTTGCCCCTTAATTACTGGGTGATTTACTGGCAAGGACTTCTCAACTTGCAGGAACTGACCAAACATTCTCGTCTTTATGAAACTGGGCTGGAGGCATCTAGCACCATCTAGAGGTTGTAGATGGGCATACAGAGTAGAAAATTAGAGTTGGATAAGAATAGGTTGTTGTGCCTGATTGACCGAGGATCACACCAGTGAGATTGGATATTCAATTGGATTGTGGCTCAACATGTTGAAATGGAGGGCCAGCTTCAATGGATGTTTATCACTCCTCTAAAACTTATATAAAATAACCTCTTGGTATCAACGTGAGAGGGAATAAGAAGTGAGGAAATGCATTCCAAGAGGAAATGTGGAATAATAGAGCTTTGAACTGATAGTCAGAAAGACCTGGGCTCAAATCCTACTTCTGACATTTATTACTCACATGAACATGGGCCAGTCAGTTAACCTTTCTTTGCCTCAATTTCCTCATCTGTAAAAAGGGAATGATAATTTTAATACTTGTTTCACAGGGTTTTTGTGAGACTGAAATAAGATCACTTATGTAAAGTGCTTTGCAAACCTTAACACTCTATATACATGTCAGCTGTTATTGGTGTTGAGTGAGATCATAGCCAAGAACTGACTTGGGCCTCTAGGTCCACACACTATATTTCTCATTTATTGTATTAGTTTAATCTCTTATCGAATTTAATATGAAGTGAGGTCATGTTATGGTAGCTAAGGAGTTAAAGAAAAATTTGCAAGAAGATCATTAAAATCCAGGAGCTATGAAACAAAACAAATCAACAGGACAGAGTGGGAGTAGAGACTTGGGCAGCAGCTGGCCCAGGTCCAAGAATAAACCTCTTTTTATTTATATAGTAAAGTAATATTACTAGCTGTGTTTTATCTGTAGAAAAATCTAGTCTCAATTTTTTACAAGTATTTTATCTCAAGAACTATCAGTTCAGGCAAGACTGGGAACAAAAACTCAGCTACATTTACTGAACATAAGCAGGGAAGGAGAATTTTCATAAGAGACCAGAGAAATGGCACCAGGTTGGGCCATCCAAGAGGTAAACCAAAGCACTAGAACAGTGGTGTTAAACTCAAATTCAAATGGCACCAGTAAATCAAACATAAGGAGCACCGTGGGCAAAATATTAGCTTAGAAAACCACAAATTAACATCATTTTATTTTATATTTTATTCATTTTGCTAAATATCTCCCAACTACATTTTTATCTGGTTCAGGCCAGTAACTCCCAGCTTGGGAGTGTTACCACCACATCTGGTTTGACACCTCTGCACTAGATGATTAAGTAATTGGGGTGCAGTAAGACATTTACTAGAATGACATAGGAGTTTGCTTCCTAGAACTTGGCCTGCATATGTGCAAAGCTATACCACTGTGTGCCAATGCTATCATAAGGGTGAGTAAAAGTAGAGGTGGGATACCTAGGTGCTTGAACATCATTTGAGGTAGATAAGCGTGGAGCAATGTTTGTGAACATCATAAGGATGGAAGGGATTGAAAAAAGGATGTAACTTATGGAATAACAAAATTGTATTATTTAGCTATGCTTTATTATGCAGGACTTTTCTGTAGTTGCTGGCCAGAGTAAAAAGGAGCAATAAGGTACTTAGATCAACTCAGGATTTGTTCCTGTTACTACTGACCCTGGAAAGTCACGAGAGAGAGAGAGGGCTGGAGAGCAGCGTTGACAAACACATGCCAGGGATGACTTGGTTACAAAGCAGTTCTCTAGAAAAGGATTTGGGGCAGGTTGACTCAAAACGAGTCACCAGGGTGGCATGGCAGCCAGAACAAGGAATTCTATGCCAGGCTGCATTAAGAGAGGCACAGCGTCCAGGGGGTTGTAGCACTGCTTCAGTTTGCTCTGATCAGAGCATGTCTCAGGGCCAGCATTCGGTTCTGGGGGCTATTTTTTAGTAAGGACGTAGAAAAGATGGAGGGTGATAGGAGAGCAACCAGGATATCAAGGGTACTGGAGACAATGCTATATGAGGGTCAGCTGAAGAAAATACAAATGTTTAGTCTGAACATAACAAGACTAGAAAGGAAATAACAGCTTTCATTTAGGACTTGAAGGACTGTCATATGGAAGAAAAATTCAACTTGTTCTCCTTGGTCTCAGGGGGCAGAATGAAGAGGATGGGGTAGAAGTTAGAGGTAGGTTTGGGGTCAATATTTGGAAAAACTTTCTAACAATTAGAGCTATCTCAAAATGCAATGGGCAGTCTTGGGACTTTGTAGGTTGCTTCTCCTTGGAGGTCTCTAAGTAAAGGCTAGATGACTATTTGATGATACAGAGGGAGAAGTCAAGATGGTAGAGTGAGATGTTGACAACTAGGTCTGAGTTCTCCCAAGACTTCTTCCACAATTTCCTAGAAAATTCACCGGAGTGAATTCTGAGAGGAAAAGTCAAGAAAAAGCCACAGTGAATCATTTTTTCCAGCTCAGAAGAGCTTAGGAAGATAATCAGAAAGTTGGGGTACAAGCTGAGCAGGAGCTCAGCACAGTGGCAGTAGCAGCAGGGAGCTGCCCAGTGCCCAGAGGCAGTAAGGTGGGGCAGAAAGACATCCCAGAGGATCCTTGTGCTAGCACAAGGATCAGGAATGGCGGCTATCTAGCAGTTCTGTTACCCATTATTTAGTTATCATTCACAATTCCATGCAGAGAGAAAAGGTTGTGATCCGGAGCAAATAGGGGCCCTACCTGTTTAAGGAGCAGAACACAAAGTAGCAGGGAAGTTAACATTCCTCTCCTTGGAGCATACCACATTAGAAGCAGTGAAAACAGACTGAGCTGTGAAAGCAGCAGAATCTCTGGCCTGATATACCCAACACTGCCCCACCCACCACCGAACAGAACCCAACTCTAACATAAAGTCCAAAGTCAAGAACTAGGCTAGAAAAGTGAGCAAATAACAAAAAAAGAACCCAACCATAAAAACAAAAAGAAAAACCATTATGGTAATGCTCAATATACAAACTCAGCAGAATGACTTGAAAACACCTACAAGCCAAACCTCAAAGATGACACAAAGGGGAATATTGAACAGGCTAGGATAACTGACCTCTGAGGTCCCTTCCGATTTGATATTCTGGGATTCTGGGGTTCTACTTTGCCAGAAAATGATTCTGTTCAATGTCAGATATGCTATGAATTTATAAGCTCCAGGTGCTGCAGGAACTCCTTTCAGACACTAGGAGGCAACCAAGTAATTCACCACTTCAAAGCTCGAAGTTTAAGATTCTCAGAGCCTAAGAGTGGATTCTCATAGACTCATAGAAAGTCAGAGCTGAAGGGACCACAAGACTTATTGAAACCAATATTTTTCCAAAAGTATCTCAAAGCCAGGAAGTTACCTTATATTGGAAGAGCATGGCTCATTAGACTCATACCTAATTGCCTTTAGGTCTAAGTCAAAGGCTTACTTTTGTAGATCATGGGATAGTCACTGCAAAGGGGGCTACAGGCCCCAAATAAAGGCAGAAATGGTTACCTTATGAGATTGGACTGGGAAAAAAATCCCCATACAGTGGATGAATTTAACAGCTGCAGAGTTAGAATGAGGTTAGCAAACTTCAGAGACTATAGTCAATGCTAAAAGTCCTAGTACTTAACTAGAAGTCTGGAGATCTAGGTTAAAGGCTCAGCTTGTACACTAATGCATATAACCCTGGGCAAATCTCTTAACTGCTCTGGGCCTCTGATTCTTTCTCTGTGAAGTGAGGAGGTTGGATGTTATTACCTCTCTAGGTTTTTCTCCTAGCTCAATAATCTATGAAGACTAAAACATAACTATTGTAAAATAAACTCTGATATAATTAATTGTAACGTATTTGTGGTAAGACTGTTAAAACAGAATAGTGGGGGCACTTGGAGCCTAGAAAAGAATCAGAAATCGTAGATTGAGAGATAGAAGGGATCTTGAGGGTCATCTAATTCAACTCTATAATTAATAGTTGAAGAAACTGAGGGCAAATGAATTGTCCAAATTCAGACAGGTGGCAGAGCTGGGAACTAAACTCAGATCCTTTGATTCCAAGTTCAGTACTCTTTCACCTGTAAATTGCGGTACTTCACTTTCAGCCATTTTTCTGTTGTGTCTGACTCTTTGTGACCCCACTTGGGGTTTTCTTTGCTAAATTATTGGAGTGGTTTGCCATTTCCTTCTCTAGATCATTTTATAGATAAGGAAACTGAGGCAAACAGGGCTAAGTGACTTGTCCAGGGTCATACAGCTAGGAAGTGTCTTAGGCCAGATTTGAACTCAGGAAGATGAGTCTTCCTGACTCCAGGCCCATGAATCTTCCTGACTCCTGGCCCTCTATCCATTGCGCCTAGCCACCTAGCTGCTCCCAGTAGTGAAGTAGTAGTTAGCACTCTTTTGCTTGTAAGTTGCAGAGAATAAGTTTAATGCTGGAAGGACTATAGAATTTATCTAGTCCACTAAAGGTCAGAGAAGTTTAAGAACTTGCCCAAGGCTACATGGCTATTAAGTGGCACAGTGGGGATTTGAACCTAAGCTCTGTGTCTCTGAATTCTCTCCTCTTTCCACTGTACCACACTGTCTCCAAAAAAGAATAAGGAGAAATGACATTCCATGCTGAATGATCAGTATAGATCAGCTAAAAAGAAATACTCTAGAGGCCAGAAATAGAAACTATAAATTTCAGAAAATTTCAGGAATGGAATGGCAGAGGAAGGAGCCTCCCACATTGAGGAAATCACAGACTTGGTTAAAACAACAATATACAACTCCTTCTGCTCTGATCTGATCCTGTCCCACAATCTTCTGAGCAACTGCTATCTCCTGAATGGACCTACCCAATAGAAAACTAGTGAATGGTGCAAATGACTAGTACCAGTTACTTCCCCAATGTGCCTCCCATTGGAAATTGGAAAATTGGCACCTGAAACATCAATTTGTCCCACGTGGATTTAACCAGTGTGAATTAGTCCTCCAAAGCCTGTTTTTGCTGGTGATCAGATACAATTGAATGTGTGAACTTTCAAAGTTGAGCTCTAGCTCTTGTGACCTCATCAATCTGCAGATACCACATGAGACTCAGCCTAAGCAGCCAGCCAGCTGGTCTGTCTCTCTCTTTCTTTTTCACACCATTTTAACTGTAACAGCTGGTAGAAGCCATCCTTAAGGAAATCGCATGGCCCTTTGGCACAGATATGATTCAACTACATCCTTTTCTGGCAGAGGAGTCACTGAAGTTGCTATCATCCTTGCCTCCTGAAACATTCCATAGCTACAGCTGAAAATATCCATACCATAAAGAACAAGTTTATATAATAAACAGTTCTGGTGAAGATGTGGAAATTATAAAAGTTGTATATAACCTTCCTCTCATTTGCTTTCTCACTGAAGTGATAGTATTCTAGATTTCATCTCAAAACTATTAGCTGGAACAACACTTAGGAACAGTTTATGTAATCAAATGTTAATTAAGTATAATGGATGGTTATTAAAGGAAGATGATAGTTCACCTTATTCACTTTTAAGGGAGTGAATAAAAATAAACATCTCACAACTACACTTGGTAATTAGAATTCAGAATAAGCCAGCATCCCACTTAGTCAAATGCATAACAAATGAGTGAGGAATTTTTAATTCTTTTGCTCAAAATATATCTTTCCCTTTCCTAATTATAGTTCTCAACTGGTTGAGCTCTACCAGAGCTAAACAATGATCTGCAAGCTAATTTGTTCATTCCCGATTACACTTGTTTAAATGAGTCCTGGGGATAAAAACAATACTCATTGAAAACCATGTCAGTTGCAGTGGCCAGGACCTTGCAAAAGTAGGTCAGTCTTGCTTCCTAATGAGCTGGGGAGCAGAGAATTCCATTAACCTCAATTGAGCAAACACATTAATGAGTGGTAGGACTGTTTTTGCAAAACAAAACTTTGCTCCTATAGCTAGTCTTTGGTTCCCCTATTTGATTTCTTAATTGGATCATGCCAAAGACAGACTAGAAAGGTGGGTTCTATGGAAAATTAGACTTAGTTTGAAGGGAAGATTACTTTATGCTATGTGTGAACTATAGCTGATATGCTATGAAGGACTCTGCTTTTGACTAATTCTATTGCTTGCTAATGAAATAACATAAAAGACTAATTGACAATAGTGATTTATGGGTGTCATTTCTGGCCTTGGGATTTTTTTCAAAAATCTAATTCCTTTCACTTGCTGAAATTGAAATGCATGTTAATTTGAATCATCCTTTGTTAGTGTTCATTACTACAGCTGTAGTAGTCCAAGCACTGCAAAACGGAAAATTAAAGACTTGGCTGCAAAGCTAAAAATGGTAAAACTTTTGTTTAATTGGGGTGAAAAAAAATACAGTTTGGATTGGAGAGGTGACAGTTTCTGAATGATGGTGGGTCAGAGATGCTCTTGTGAGATGGAAAATTTCAATCTGAAATTAAAAAGGGATGGAATCTGTTCTTTAAACTCTAAGCCTTGCAACATTTTACAGAGTTGTTGGATGGTTAGTACTTATTAAGAGAAGTATGTATTTCTATAAGAGAAAATGTTTTCATCAAGAAAAAAAAAGCACATATGTATATGACACTCCCCCAACTCCTTGCCTAAGGGATTTTCAGGATACAAAACTGTATCAAGATTCAGGATAACCAGAACCAAGGAGTAGTGGTTCCTGGAGACATATCAATCTAAAGGGGAATTTCCAGTGAAGTACAGATAATTGTGCTTCACCACCTTCACCACCTTCACAAAATATCTACTTGCTCTGTATTTTGTATTTACTCATCTGTTTATATATTTTTCCTCCCTTAAGAAAAGAAAGCTCCTTCCATCTTAATCACAGCAGGTGTTATCTCATTTCTGTCTCTGTACCCCAGTGCCTGGCTAACAATAGATAACTGACCTGAATTTTCAGTCTTTGTCCCTGCCTCAGTTCTTTTCAATATTTTTTTTTGTTAAAAACTTAGATTAGGCTATTGATGGCATGCTTATCAAACTTTCAAATGGCTTGAAGCTGGAATGACTTATGTACTAGATGACAGAATTAGGATAAAAAAATGTCAACAGGTTAGAACAATGAATTGGATGAAGATAAATGTAACAGAGGAAAACGTAAAATTCCTATACTTGAGTTAGAAAAAATCAACCTCATAGATGTGAGGGGAAAGGGTGATGATAGGGCAAGACAACAGTTCATATAAAGAAGATTTGAAGAATTTGATGAACTGGAAGCTTAACATGAGTCAACTGATAAAAAAGAATCAATGTGATTTTCATCTATATAAATAGAAAAACAGTGTTCAGAACAAAGATATTACTCTGCCATTCTCTGCTCTTGCTGGAGTATATCTGGATTCTAATGTTCAGTTTAAAGAACCACATTTTAGGAAGAAGACTGACAAACTAACACATCCAGAGGAGAGTGATAAGCATGGTAAGGGGAACTGAGAACTATTTTGTAAAATGATGAATTCAAAAAAATCAATTCAATGAAGCAACAATTTGTTTCCTACCATGTGTAGGTACTATGCTAGACATGGGGTTGAAAGAAAAGGGGATAATTAGCCTGAAAAAGAGAATGCTAATCGGTAGCATTATAGGTGTCATCAAGATGCCTAATATTTTAGGAAGGATGTTGACCAACTAGACCACATCCAAGAAAGGGCAGCCAGCATGGGGGAGAGGTCTAGAAACCATGATACCTGAATGATCAATTGAAATGGCTTGGTATGTTTATCCTGCTTAAAAGAAAAGTTGTGTGTGGGGAGTAGGTGGGTGGAGGAAACATAAGAGCTATCTTTTTAAAGGTCTGCCATGTCGAAGAAGTAAAATGCCTGCTCTTCTTACTCCTACAGGTAGGCACAATGAGTGATCCTCTGACTCCAGAGACAGTACTCTTCCTATTGTTGCTTCCCTCTGAGATCGCTTAAAAATCCAATTTTGTGAAATAGTCAAAGGGCTGTTTCATAGAACAAGAACTCCAAAGAGCAAAATTAGAACCAATGGGTGGAAGTTGCCCTTTTTAACAATTAAGTTTTCCCCAAGAGTTCCCAAAGGTTGGTGAATTACCCATATCTGAATGTTTTTAAACAGAGCCTGGATGAGTACTTGGGGATATTGTAAAGGGGATTCCTGCTTCAGATATGAGTTGGATTCTTGTGATTCATTCTGGGTTCCACATTTTAGGCAGGAGATTTATCAGCTTTCATATCCACAGAAGGGAAATTAGGATGGTGAGGAGATTGAACTATATGGTATAAGAATAAGTTCAACAATTCACTGCAACAGCCACTTATTCCATTCCTACTATGTGTAAGACACTGTGCTAGACAAGGGATTGGAAGAACTGCAAAAAAAAAAGATGAATTAGTGATATTATAAGCATCTTCAGATTGCCTAACATTATAGGAAGAATCAGAAGTCCTTTCTTAAGATTCTATTATTCTTTGATTAGTGATGATATCTCAAATCACCAGGTTTAAAATCATAGAGTCATCACTGACTTCTCTTTTCCCCTCAAACTTAATCCTTCTGTTATTTTCCAATCAAATGCCAAATCATTTCAGTTCCGTCTTGTCAATTTCTTTCCTATCTCTTTATTCACTGATGCCACTTTAGACTAGGCACATATAACCTCTCACCTGGATTTTTATCATAGCATTCTAATGACCTTCTGTACTTCAATACTGTCTCCAGCCAACACACTCTGCTAGATTATTGCTCAAAATGCAGCACAATGATCATTATATTTTCTTGATCAAAAGCTTTCAATGGCTGCCAGTCATAGATAAGATATGGCATAATGGAAAGTATCCATGTATTGAAGTCAAAAGACCTGGTGTAAGACTCAATGATACCTAAATTAGGAAGTTAAAGCAATAATTCTATGAAGCATCAGTTGCTGTCAATAATCCTCCTGAGCAAACTAGTTTCTGAGGCCACCTGTATCCAACCTATCAAAGCAAAAACAGCTTAAGCTTTTGGGTTGGTGTTTCTGGAGCAGACTTCATGCTGCAGAGTTAGTTGTGTTGTAAGGAAAGGGACTGGGAGAGCCAGGAAAAAATTAAAATAGTTAATATTTACATAGTGTTTCAAGATTTATAGAATGCTTGACATGCATTTATTTGAGCTTTGTGACACCAGGAGTAATAATAGCTAACATTTAGATAGTACTTACTATGTTCCAGGCAGGATGCTAATTGCCTTACAATTGTGATCTAATTTGATCCTCACAACAACCCTGGGAGGTAGATGTCATTATTATCCCTATTTTAGAGATGAGGAAACTGGAGCAAACAGAGTGACTTGTCCAGGGTCACACAACTAGTAAGTGTCTGAGGCTGGATTTGGACTTAGGTTTTTCCTGATTCCTGGCCTAGTACTCTATCACTGGGCCATCTAGCTACTTCTAGTTTTTGCAGGTATTTTTATACTCACATAATAGAAAGCTGAGACTTCTTGCCTATGATCTGACAGCTGGTAAGTGTCAGGGAAGTATGCATACCCAGGCCACTTCTGACTCCAAGTCCAGTATTCTTTCCATTGCAGTTAAAGTGTGCAAAAACATAAAGGGCAGGCAGGGTTAATAGAACTCTCCAAAGTTTAGAAGGATAGCAATATATTTACCACAGTGAGCATAACAAACCAGGTACAAAGTCTTTGAGCAAGCTCAAACCTGTTTAGATGTCCAATCCCTCTGTGCTCCATACATTGCCCTCTTTCATTCCTTCCCCTTGGCTCTCATCACCACCACATTGCTGATCTCTTCATCTAATCTCCAGACATGCCTCCTGCCTTGGGCCCCATTTGCTCAATACTCTGTGCTTCTTACAATGCTAATGAATTCTGATGCTCTGTACAAACCATCCCTTGCCTTTGGCTCCTCACAAAATACAATTTTATCACTGCAGATTTTGCTGACCTGACTGGATCAGTAGAATACCCACAATGCTTCCCAAGTCATGTAGGTCTCTCAACCAGCCCCTGGCCAGTCCAGGAACAGAACATTTCCACTATTTCATGCCACCACCTTTTTGAGGCTTCAATTTATCATCTAGTCAGGCTTCTGAAAACTGAGATCTTTCAGACTAAGCCAGCCTTGCCCTCCTTTCACATGTTAACTTGTTTATTGATTTGATGTGTGCATTTCCAATATAGATCAACTTGTTTATATTAACAGAAAAAGAGGAATCTGAAGCAGTTGTGCATTACTAAGAGTTAGAGACCTTGGTACTCAGGAGCCTGGCCATCACATTATGGGAGGGATATCCTTGCCAGAATCCTAGACTGCCTTCCTGGACCAAATACTATGCTTGATATCTTAAAGTTGCATCATAAAATATGGTTTGCACTATAATTCTATTGTGCAATTTTAAATTTATTCTTTTATCTTCTCTCCTGGGCTTTAGATAGTCTGCTGTTTTGTTATCAAAAAGAAAATGGGCATTTCAGGATTCAAGGCCAGAGGATGGGGAAACAATAGTTCTATGTAAACAGAGGGATACTGATAAAAATTCAAAATTCAATTAAAATGATTCATCATTGCTTTGAGAAGAGAGATAATTCCTCACTACAGTAAGAAAGAAGGACTCTTGATGGTACAATACACTTTGCTTTACATAAAAGATATATTCAGTTGGGTATTAATCAAATTATTTAGTTCAGAATTCTATTATTTTCTGTGAAAGATGTATAGAGTGAAGAATAGCTGTATTGTCAAAATAAATTTTTAAAAAAAGATCTAATCGTACCTTTTGACCCAATAATGCCACTGACAGGAAATTATCTTAAAATTTTAAAAGGATCAAAAGAGCCTAATCCAGGGGTGGGAAACCTGGGCCTCAAGGCCACATGTGGCCCTCTAGGTCCTCAAGTGCAGCCCTTTGACTGAATCCATTTGCATTTGTTAAGGGCATTTGTTCTATGAAGTCTGGATTCATCTGTTAAAAAATTCATTGATGTTTTATTTTTTTAATAACAAAAAATAGATACCTCCTTTCTGTCCAACCAAGAATAGTAGAAAAAATTATGGTCTAATAATTTAAGGAAATATTATGGTATGAAGAATATAGGGAATGATGGAAAGATACATGAAGTGATGCAAAGTGAGATCAGTGATTAGTAGTACCAGGCTCTACAGATACAATGACTACAACTACATAAAAAAAATTAGGAAAAGAGGCCAAAGGTAGCAGAACTTCAGACAAATGAGACCCATAATAGCCGCATTTTTGTTTTTTCAGTTATTCATTTGGTTTTTATTCTTTAAATACTAATGCTTTATGGGAAATGTTATTCCTATACACTTATTTCATTATTCATCACCATTGAAAGTTATTACTTTTATCAGAAATAAATTCAATGAGTGGGTAAGGGCAAATTAGAATATAACTGAGGCCTCCACGTGTAAAAGGAGGTAAGATTCAGATTTCATTTTAGAACAGGAATTAATAGGGTGTCATTTTAACTTTAACAAGACTAGCTATAATTTTTTAAAGATGTAAGGCAGATAATGAGGGCCTAAAAGTTATCAATGTATTCATGATAAAGAGTATGCAACTTTCCTCTTTCTATATTACTATAGTTTGTATGGATACCAGTTCAAATTGCTAAAACGATCTTATGGCATGACCCCAAATAGATTAAAATTAATAGATTAGATTAGAAATTAGTAAAATAGCTCTTTTATAGTGCCAAGGAACTGGAAACTAAGAGGATGCCCCTCATTTGGGGAATGGGTGAATAAATGATGATATATGAATGTAACAGAATTCATATCATGCCATAAGAAATTATGAAGGGGATAGCTTCAGAAAAACTGAGAAGACTTGTAAGAATGGATACCTAGTGAAGTGAGCAGAACCAACAGAACAATTTATATGATAACACCAGCATTGCAAAAACAAATCACTTTGAAAGACTTAAGAATTTTTCCCCAGTGCAATGATGAGCCATGATTGCAGTACTTTCATGATGAAACATGATTACCTACACTCTTGCCATCATTGGGTAATGGATTCAGGGGGCAGATTTAGACATTTTTTTAATGTGGCTAATGCACAAATTTGTTTTGCTTGACTATGCATATTTTACAATGTTTTTTTACCTTTTTCTTTCTTTTTTAATTTTTTAAAATCCTTTTATCTTTTTCATCTGTAAAATGAGGGGGTTGGACTAGATCTCTACAGTATCTTAGAGACCTATATTTACATTCCTATATTGTTATGACTATATGCGCTCTAACATCCCTAGTAGCTCTAAATTATGACCTAAAGAAGGATTTCTTAACTTTTTTTTATATCCTAGTCTCCTTTGAAGTCTGGGTTTTTTAATGAATAGAATAGAATAAAATACACAGGATTACAAAGAAAACCAATTGTACTGAAATATTTTTTAAAAATTTCATAGACCCCAAGAGAAGAACCACTAATCTAAAAATTCCTGAGTTAAAGGGCTTCACAGATCATGTGTGGGACTGGAGGACTTGGGTAGCAGCTGATTTGTGTCATGGCAAGAGGCATAACTTAGAATCATATTGCCACAAAGCTTAAAACTACTTGATCTTAATACAGATTGAGAGATTATTAGATGATTCCCTCTTCCCTACCATTTTACAAATGAGACCAATGAGGTCCCAGGAAATGAAGAGAGTGACCCAAGGTTTACCAGGTAGCAAGATGGCACAGGGAGAATGACCTACTCTGAATAATTCAAATTATGATTTAAGAAAATTTGGAAGCTAACTCATCTTAACAGGTACTTCAACCAAAGTTCCACTTATGAAGATTAGAGCCTATTTGAGAAATTCTCGAATTCCATGAGTCCATGGAAATGAAGCTGGCTCGGGTATTTATAAATTTGGCTATTATATTTCTGGAGCTGGATGGACATGGCACCACTTTGAAGGCTTGTTTTCAGAGGAGCTTTCAAGTTTCATCAAGCTCTTGCTTATTGGGAAAAGGTAACCCTGGGTTCTCAAAGCTGTGCTAATTGCAAATGAGTTTTGGTAAGAACTAGAATCCCGAAAAAGTTTTCAGTAGAGACTTGGCAGTGCACCATATGTTTATGGTCCAAGGATCAATCTAGTTAATTTCAGATAGACTCATCACCAGGGGGACCATGGGATGAGGAATATTTTGGTCTCAGTAACTTTCTTTTTTCTTTTTTTATAGGTTGACTATCCCTATCTTGTCCAGGCAGGAAGTACAGTGGTTACTCATAGGCCTCATCTCTCTATGATCAGCAGAGAAGATTTGACCTGCACTATTTATGACCAGGGCCTATTGTTCCTCCACTTCTGGGGGGGGTGGCTTCACCATATTGGTGACTGGAATGAGGACACCCAATCAGCTTGAGCCCTATTGCAGCTCAGAATTCTTAAGCTCCATCAGTTCAGCCACCTCAGCCTTCCCTGATAGCATGGATTATAGGCATATGCCTCTAAGTCTAGCCTGCTGCAATTTCTAAAAGCTATCAATTAAGTTATAGAGGAATCTCAATCTTTATCAATGGAGGGAATAACCACATTGAGGAAATCAGGGATCTTGGAAGTATTAGAATATCATCGTAATGAATTTTGTCCATGTGATAAACACGGCTTCAGACTGAGGAGTGTCCTTGGTCCAAATTTGATGGCAGACATAATTAAGAGCTGGGAAACTCTTAACCCTAGATCTCTGCTCCACAGTGCAAATAGGTTAGGGCTTCTATGTGGAAGGTATAGTGAGGTCAAGACTTATTGTGAAGTGGAATTTCAGTTTAGCTCTGACAACTGTAGTAACTGTACCCTTTACCATCAGGGTACAAGGATTCTAGAAAGTCATTTCATTAAAATAAGCACCGAGGTATTTAAATTCCCAGGGTCAGAATCTGGAGGCAAAGCTGAAGGAATGAGAAAGGGTTTGTAAAGCATTATTGAGGCTATCGCTACCAACGATCTTGTGACACAGACTTGTAGCATCAAAACCTTGGCATTCTCTGTGCCCCAAACCTCAAGCACACTGCAGCATGGCCCAGCACACAACATTTCTTCAAGGATACACCCAACAGAAGGGAACACAAATGCACACAGAAAGCAGAGAAAGCCAGCCAGAGTTTTCAAGCAGAAATGGTAATGGGCCAATCTGTAAACATCAACAGAGAACAAGGTGACTTCTCAGGTCAATTTCAGCTCTAAGTTTATTGTTCTATGATCCCAGGGTTAATATACTGACTACATACTCTTAACATGGAGAGAGGGTATAATATTCCTCAGGACTATTAGCAGTAGTAGCTGCCTCCTTGCCCCTCCAGTTCAATTGCCCTGACTTCTTATCATGATAAGGCCTAATATTGATCAATCAAGTGACTCTAGGCCACCAAAATGTATTAAGTCCCCCCATACTATATATATATATATATATATATATATATGTGTGTGTGTGTGTGTGTGTGCATGTGTATACATGTATATGTGTGTGTCTGTGTATATGTGTGTTGTCTCTGTGTGTGTGTGTATACATATATATATATATATATATACTCTTCTAAAATAATTAATGCTTTAAAAGATTCAATTGTTGTAGGACTGATTATATAAAGGATAATAGGGTCACATGTTATAAACACAAAGGACAGAGATTTTATAATTGCCAACTTTAAGAGCCTGATAACATTTTAATTATTCTTCCAAAGTGAATATTGACTATCAGTGGAAATTGGGTATACCATTTTCATCCTTTGGCCAATTGAAATCACCTCTATGAAACAACTAAAGATCCCTAAACCAAATTTTGGTAAATGGAATTGTACTGTAAAATCATGAGATTGCCTTGTTATTGAAATGGGAATACTTTTATAAACTGAAGAATCATCCCATTTTAGCTGGTTTATAAAAATAGCTTTTCTTTTTTGGACCGACTTAAAGCCAGGGGATTTTTGAACAAGTTACAAAGTAGGAAGAGGATATATTTTGGTGGAAAAGAGGTGTCAAAAGCCCTCCAGAGTGAGCTAGTAAGCAGAATACTGAACTTGGAGTCAAGAGACATGAGTTTCAGTACTCAATAGCCACTTAACATCTGTAAGTAAAAATAATAGAGGGACTACCCACCCTCACAGAGTTGTGACATAAGTGCTTTAAGACATATAAATATGAATTATTATAAACTTAAGAACTAAATATGCCCATTAGGGCTAAAGACTAAGTTTAGCCTCATGTTGAATAAATGTTTAATAACAGAAAAATAAAATCTAATTAAAAAAAAACAAAAAAAAATATCCTTATGTTTAAGGCAAGAAAGAATAATTGATAAATACATGGAGTGTCATAGTGGTCTTAGTAAAGCCTTCTGTCTCATTTAAAAACTATAATTAGATGAGAAATATTGGCTGAGCCTGATTTCCTGCTATGAAATCCAGGAGGAGGGTCTTCATACATACTTGTATAAGTCCAACCCCATTATCACTTCCTGACAGGTGTTACTGACTGTAAAGAAGGCAGGAGGCTTTCGCTGCAGCTTACTGATTCTTTGGCAGCACCGTGTGGAGAAGGATCTGTTCTGTGACATTGAAAACTGGAATGTTGCAAAGGCATGGTCTGCTCCTGACTTACACATTGAGAGGCTGCCAGGCTGGCCACTGCGCTTTAGCTTTAATGACGGTGAGAACCTCGTCGCTCTGAAAAAAAAAAAGAAAGAAAGAAAGACCAAAACCGAGGTTATTAAGGGCCTGGGTCCCAAGAATAATATTGCTTTGTTAACATTACCTCTGACTGCTCCTTGGACTGATCATATATGCTTTAGGTCCTCTCTCTTAACAAATAAGGCCTCCCTGATACTCCTTCTTGCCCACAAAGAAAGAAATATTTGGAGGTTCCTCATCACCCTCTCCTCAATTTTGTTGTTGTTCAGTTGCATCCAACTCTCTGTGACCCTACTTGGGGTTTTCTTGGCAAAGATACTGGAGTGGTTTGCCATTTCCTTCTCCAGTTCATTTTACAGATGACCAAACTGAGGCAAACAGGGTTAAGAAACTTGCCCAGGGTCAGAGTTAGTAAGTGTCTGAGGCCAGATTTGAACTCAGGAAGATGAGTCTTCCTCACACCAGGAGGCGCACTCTATCTACTGCACCACCCAAGTATTCCTCCTCAATTTACCTCCCCAGTAAATCCTGAATATCAGAGACTAACCTACTTGATGCTCCCCTTTATAGGACAGGCCATTTCCTACCCTGTATCTGAAATATACTCCCTCCTCACTTTTGTCTCTGGGCATTCTTAATTCCCAAGTTCACGTTGAATGCCACCTCCTACATGGCACCCCCTCCAGTGGTTAGTGATCCAGTTCAAAAATTCTTATGAATTTATTTTTATATGCTTATCCAATAGACTGTAAGCTCCTAGAGGGCAGGAACTCTTGTTTTTGTCTTTATATCCCTAGCACCTAGCACAATACCTGACACATTAATTGGTGCTTAATAAAGAATTGTTGAAGTAAATTTAATTGGAATGAAATGAAGGAGGCCAGAAGTTCCCTCCTATATTGAAGCTCAAGTACCAGAAAAAAAGCCTTTCAAACCAAAATAATTTGTCCCTGGCCTGTAGTTGAAAGTCAGGTAGATGGTAAACTTGCAGAGAAATATCACCTCAGTTCCCAGTGGTGCTGGACTCTGAGACCACTGAATCACCAAGTCTGTCTGAAAGCAGCCACAATGCAGCACAATGCAAAGAGAAGGTGACTGGTTTTCCGTTTCCTTTCAAATTAGGTCCTAGCATGGGTCAGAGGATCACAGATCAAGAGGGGAAAAGGACCTCAGAGGTCATCTCTTCTAACAACCTAATTTTATGGTCGAGGAAAATGATGGAGCAAATAGGTGGCATAGAGGATAGAGTGGTAGCCTCAATATTATTAGTTTTTATTATAACTAACATTTAAATAGCACTTACTATGTGCCAGGTACTGTGCTAAGTGCTTTACTATTATTATCTCATTTGATCCTCATAACAACCCTGTAAGATAGGTATTATTATCCCCATTTCACAGACACAGAAACTGAGTAAATAGAAGTTAAATGACTTCCCCACGGTCACCCAGCCAATAAGTGTCTGAAGCTGGATTTGAACCGAGGTCTTCCTGACTTCAAGCACAGTGCTCTATCAACTGTACCACCTAGGTGCCTCAAATCAAGTCAGGAAGACCTGAGTTCAAATCCTGCCTCAGATACTTGTAAATTGTGTAACTCTGGGCAAGTCATTTAACTTTTCTCTGCCTCAGTTTCCTCATAGGGATGATAATGGGAACTACTTCCTAGGGTTAAGAGGGTCAACTTATAAAATGAATGTAAAGTGCTTTGCAAACCTTAAATAACATATAAATGCTAACTTATTATCATCATCATCCAAGGTCATACAGGTAGTAAGTGCTTCATTTGACTTGAAATGTAATAAATCCCGGAACATCGGCCACAGCCACATTCAAATGTCATTACAAACATTCACTCCAAAGTCAAATAGCAATTATCTGGATTATCCATAGTGTCACCTCCCCCAACCTACCCTATTAGCATGGGAAAGAATGGAAGTTAACTCTAGGTCTATTCATATGAGATACTATTGACACTTGCAATGATAGTCTGGCTTTCAGTCACTGCTTGTAAGTATGAAGAAATGAGTTTTCCACAATGAACAGGACATAAAAGTGATGAGCTGTGTGGAAGTTCCCCCTGGAATTGGGAAGGACAGGAAATACTCAGCCATATTGGTGAGCAAGGAGGCAAAAGTGCCCCCTTTGGGAATTGTCCCTTGATTATAATGAGAGGGATATTGATTGAGTAGCTGATTTTAAGCCAGGAAGATAAATAAGCAATAAATAGCCAATTCTCTCAACACATAGCCAAAACTATTGCTTATGAGACAATGACCCTGAAGGTACTAGTGGAGGGATGAAATGTAACATTCTTGACCTTCAGATAGTGGGACCAAAGTAAGCACTGTTATGCTTATTCCAAACAACAAGTAAGCTCGTGGCATGTAACAGCTAAAGCATTAGACTTGGAGTCAGGAAGACCTGGGTTCAAATACCATCTCAGATGCTTATTAGCTGTATGACCTTGGGATAGTCACTTCACCTCAATGGATTTCAGTTTTCTAAACTGCAAACTGGAGGATTAAAACCAACAATTTTTAAGGTGCCTTGTTTAAAAATTTATGGCCCAATTTCTGTTCAAATTATAGAATGCATTCCAGGATGTTTAAAAATAATAGATGACCATTGCAATTATATCTAGTTCAGGGCTATTTTGACATAAGTTTGTATTCTTTGAGCAAGAACTGGAGGGGGAGGGAGTGGGCTCATTGGCTGCGAGCTGCCATACACAAGTCAATTGTGCTTCAATTACTATAGATAATTTTAAGAAAAAGATAATTTTCTTTGACCTGATAAGATTAGTCATTTTAAAAACTAGCAGTGGTTTGAGAGACCTGCTGAAGCACCTGTTTCTTCCTAAAGCCACAGCTGCCAGACATCTGACTCAGGAAACCAAAGAGCAGGTTTCAGTCCATACAAGGATAAATGGACAGTGAGGGTCAATAGCGGATTTTCAGTCCTTGAGAATTCTTACATGAGCAGGTCTTCAATTTGTTGGAGGTGTAATCAATCCAAGAGCCAAACAAGACACTGGATCAACAAGAAATCTGTGGCATGGAATCTATCGACCAAGAATATGCTTGGTCTTCTTATGTGTCCCACAGGAGTCATTCCTAGAAAGCTGTTTAAGGGAATTAGAAACTCACAACTCACTCACATAGTTGTTCTCATAAAAAATCTATTTGTGGCACTCTTCAATTGAAACTACAATTAAAATTAGGATCTCAGACCATAAATTCCTAATAATTGGTCATGTGAAGCATGTGATTTCAGGCATGCCAAGAAGACTTCCATCCCAAACCAAAATGGGGCACACTCAATGATGCCTAGAAATCTAATATTATAATATCGTTTATTCATTTTAAGCTTTTATTCTCTATTACAACACCCCTGGAAGGAATAACATGCCAAGGTTGTACAGTTATTTACACCTCAGTGTGAATAACTATCATGTTCTGTATTGACAGCTTGGTGTCATAGAAGGAGAATAAAGACAGCAGACAACTGAGCAGAGGATGGAGAAATCAAGTACCAATGATGTTAAAACAAGATTATAATTCATTAGTTGAATTGTGATGACATCTGATTAGCACTTTATGGTTAAAAAGTTTTTTCATAAGCATTATTTTCATTTCATCCTCATGACGGCACTGGGGAGTTGTCAGGCCAAGGGTTAAACATTATCCGTATTTTACACTGGAGGAAATTGAGGTCCATGGAAGTTTAGTGAGTTCCCCAAATCCACAACAATCTAAGTGGTGGATTGGAATACAGGTCCTTGGACCTCAAGCCCAAAGCTCAATAACTTCACAATCTTGACTAGGACTAGCCATAATGGAAAACACCTACAAAGCCATTCCTTTAGTTTACCTATATGCTTCTATCCTTCTTATATATCCTTACTTATATCCTTCTTAAGAGGACTATTTCTGGGGCCATATATTTCTCAGTTAAATACATATAATTCCAAAGAGATGTTTCTACCACTCTCATTTCTCTTCCTCCACTTCCTCTACAAAACAATCATAAGAAAATCAAGGATATTTCAGGGATTCTTGCCATTTAAAATGAAACTTTCATTTTTAGGCTTTTGTCAACATTAGGAAAGAACAGTAGGATTCAATTTCAGTAGGTCATGTCTTGAAATTGAGATATCTTTCAAAGGAAAAAAATTGTGTAACTACACACTTAAAAACAATACTGATTTTAGACTTGGGTTTTATGCAAGCTAAATTTGAAGGGGGAGAAAACCTATATTATGACCAAAATGATAATTATTAAATTCTTCAAAAACCTGTGATTTTATCAGTGTGGGTTTTCCTACCGCTGACACAGATTACAACCCCTCTGTGCCCTAGCAGATGGCCTTTGTGGATTTGTGTGACTGCCAAAAAAAATCATCCCTTATTAATCAACCTTCTGGTTATAAGACAATCTGAACTTATATTTCTTCTTGGATGACATAGATGTCGACCAATGTGAAGCTTATTTTTGGTCTTTCCAATTTAGTAGGACCTGCTAGAATCTTTATTTAAGTAGCAAAGCCTCTGACAACCCAGAGTCACCTTTGTGCCATAGCAGTGCATCAAAGAAGGATTTTTTAAATGTTTGATAAGGTATAACAAATGGAAGACAACCATTTGTTTATTTGTCATATTGCTAACAGTATTAAAAACCCAAACACAAACTTAATTAAGGCTATAATAGTTAGGGCTCCTGTTCATGCCCTAGACCTTGGAGAGGAAGGGCCTTCAGAGAATGAATGATGGAGAGAGTAATAAAAAAGAGATTTGGGATCAATCAAATAGGTCTGAGGTTCTGAGAATAGCCCCTAGTCTACTTGCAGAAGTTATCAAAGCAACAGATGTCCCAGGGAACTATCCAAGGTACTTGATTAACTTTCTGATGTTCTGCCTCGTTTTTAGTACCTATGGCTTCTACCTGCACTGAATCTCACCCTCCTGATTTTATCTACTTCTGATACTAGTAACCTGGTCTGATTCGTGCTTTTCCTATCTTTGACTACCCTCTGACACAGCTACCTGACCTACAGAGGTCATAACCACAGGTTCTTAACCTGGGATTTATGAACTTATTTTTGGATTTGACTATTTAGTTTTCTCACAGATATAAGAAAAATGTCCATTCAGTTCTTTAATTACAAAATAAGTTTAATATAAAAAAGACTGTGAGGGTCAAATATCTTCAGGTCTTACTGGGTTCATATGGTTCCTAATAGATTTACTGTCCAAAGTACTAACTGATAACAAGATGAAGGGACAATGTGATGGGTAGAATGGTTGCTGAACATACTCTAGAAGTACCTTTAATTTTTCTACTAGACATAGCCATCTTCTTTCCTTGGAGAGGTGGTTTGCTAGCTCCCCAACAGTATTTTTTCACATACTCAGAGAGAAAACTTATGGTCTGGGAATTCTGCTTATTGTTTGAATCAGCAATGAAGTAGATTTACATCAGTGTAACTAGGTCTTGGCTTCATAGTTAGCCACAAAATTCCAATTCCTTTTTCTTATATAAAGCCAACATTATCTTCATTAAAGTTTATGTAAATTAGATTAAAAGAAATGATACAACTTTCAGGGGAAAAATTAAAACAGAAAACTGACATGCTTTTCAGTCAGTAATTTGTACCTCTATGCTAGACTTAAATATCCCTCCAGTCTGCATAACTCCCAAAGATTTATTCTTTCTCTCTTCCCTTAGCCCCTATTCCGCTCTGAGAGTACACTAAGCATCATATAAATAACTGTCAAATGAAAGAATCCAACTCTCCCTAGTCCTCCAATCTGTGATTAAGGTTTAACTTCTCATTTTTTTCCCTAATGGGGTGACTTTGGTTCCCTTCCCTTTTGCTTAATGTCTTTACACTCAACAGCAATAGGTAATTGAGAGCCTAAAACTTTGCAATCAGAAATTAAATTACTAGATTATTACACAAATAACCAAAGCACTCAAAATCATTTAATCTCAAAGTTGTGATAAAGCCTATATAAAGTGAATGCCACTGCTTTATTTCCTTTAGTTACAATTTAAATACTTTAGAGGCATCTTTTTTTCCCCTCCCTCTTAGGTGCTTTGCCACAAGATGGCAGTGATGCCTCAGTTAGAGACAGGAGGTTCAACCCACAAGTTCTACGCCATAGGAATGGAAAGATAATGTAAGAACTTTATTGATTTTCATTTTTTATTAAAAATTTAATTACTGTTACTGTGTGCTAAGTTTAAATGATACATAAAGGATGAGCATATAAAGAAACAAACTCAAAATACAATGTGGTAACTTTTCCCTAATTCTTCTAATTGCTATTAATCCTAGCTAAAGAGTACACTGACCTCATTGTCACTATTGATTAGAATGTCTCTTCCCAGTTCTCCGTGAATCCTCACCTGGGAGTTACACCTCTCCACAATTTGAATACAGCAGGCCATCTTGATGACCCTGTTTTGTTCTTTCTCTGGAGCTGTTAGCTGAGTGTGAGGTCAGTCAATTCAATCAACATGCTAAAAAAACAGGGGAATGGAATCCTAATATCTTCTTTATCTACCACCACCATAGTCCCATGGTACTATGTGGGTCACATTAGGTATAGATAAGGAAGCAGTTTTGTATGGTAGAAAGGACTGTACATATTATACATAAGCAAGGGATTATTATTCGTAGAAGTAAGCCCAGTTTTACCCCCTAGGCACAGGAGTTTTTATTCTTTTTTCTTTTGCCAGAAACCCTTTTAGTCATCTGGTAAAGTCTATGAACTCCTCAAACTAATGTTTCTAGATGTATAAAACAGAATGCATAAGATTACAAATAAAACCAATTATATCAAAATAAAAATGTAATTTTCCCCATTCAAGATCACAGACACCCTGTGGGGATAGATTTGGGACCCCCCCCTCCACCTTGGGAGTCTGTGAATCTCAGGAAAAGAACCCTTGCTTTAGAGAACACAGAAGAAATCTACTACCTCAGCTGCTGTGGAAGGTGGTGGAGAAAAGCCAGAAAGTTGCCTGCGTGTTCCCCAGTTTCCCTCAGAAACAATGTTAAATCAAGCCTCTAAATGGATTCTGGAATGACAGAACCTACAAAAAGATGGAATGAAGAAAACTAAAAATAAATTAAAAAAAAATCTAAAAAAAGATGGAATGAAACAATTTTCTTCTTTCTTCTCCTGGAGAAGGACTTCAGGAAAGTCTGCCTCACTGGGATAAAAGGGGAGCACAACCTAGTGCAGGAGGTGTCTGAGCAAGCCAGTGGGACACTCTTAGCCACAGCACAGATCAGCTACTGAGGCCCCTCAGTCCTGATTCAGCAGTCCAGTGGCACAGTAGGCCAGCTGTGAGGCCTCTAGCCCGGCACAGAAAGCAAACTGTCAGGCCCAGAATCCCTGACACAATGGGAGCAACCAGGCCAGCCACCCCAGCACCGTGGGCAAGCTACCAGCACCTGAGGTCCCAGAACTGAAAGCAAGTGACCAGGCCTCTGGCCCCCAGTACAAGAAGCTTGGGATAGTGTCTCCTGTGCCCTAGGAGCAGAGTTCAACCCCAAAAGTCACAAAATAGGCTAAAAAGTGAGCAAAACCCACGAAAGAACCCTGACCATAGAAAGCTACTATGGTGACAGGGAATTTCAAAACACAAATTCAGAAGACAACAATGTTAAAATGCCTATATGCAAAGCCTCAAAAAGGAATACGAATTGATCTCAAGCCCCCAAAACCTTGGAAGAACTCAAAATGATTCTAAAAATCAAATAAGAGAGGCAGAAGCAAAAATTAGGAAAAGAAATGAGAGTTATGCCAGCTTGGAAAAGGAAAGACAAAAATTGACTGGAGAAAACAATTCCTTAAAAAATACAATTGCTCAAATGGAAAAAAAAATTCACTGAAGAAAACAAATCCTTAAAAAGTAGAATTGGCCAAATGGAAAAGGAGGCACAAAAGTTAACTGAAGAAAATAACTCCTTGAAAATCTGAATTGGGCAAATGGAAGCTAATGACTCTCTGAGACATCAAGAATCAGTCAAACAAAATCAAAAGAAATAAAAAATAGAAGAAAATGTAAAATATCTCATTGAAAAAAAGAACTAACTTGGAAAATAGGTTCAGGAGAGATAATTTAAGAATTACTGGACTTCCTGAAAGCTATGATTTAAAAAATAACCTGGACAGCATCGTTCAAGAAATTATCAAGGAAAACTGCCCTGATATCCTAGTACAGAAGGTAAAATAGTCATTGAAAGAATCCACCAACCGCCTCCTGAAAGAGATCCCAAAATGAAAACTCCAAGAAATATTGTAGCCAAATTCCAGAATTATCAGATCAAGGAGAAAATGCTACAAGCAGTCAGAAAGAAATAATTCAAATATCAAGGAGCCACAGTCAGGATTACTAAGGACTTAGCAGCTTATACATTAAAGGATCAGAAGACTTGGAATATGATATTCTGGAAGGCAAAGGAGCTTGGCTTACAGCAAAGAATCAACTACCCAGCAAAACTGAACATAATCTTTCAGGGGAAAAGATGGACGTTCATGGACATTTCAAACTTTCCTGATGAAAAGACCAGAGCTGAATAGAAAATTTGATCTTCAAATACAAGACTCAAGAGAAACATAAAGAGGTAAACAGGAAAGAAAAAACATGTTATTCAATAAGGTTAAACTGTTCACATGGAAAGATATTAGTTTTAACTCTAGAGATCTGTATCTTTATTGGGGCAGTTAGAAGGAATATACATAGACAGAGGATGTGTGTATAAGTTGACTTTGATATGATGATATAAAAAATTTAAGGGGTGAAAAAGGATTGTACTGGGAGAAGAGAAAAGGGGAGGCAGAATAAGGTAACTCAGATCACATGAAGAGACACAAAAGACCTATTACGGTGGAGGGGAAGAAGAGAGAGGGTAAGCATTGTTTGAAACTTACTCTCATTGGATTTGGCTCAAAGAGTGAATAACATACACATTCATTTGGGTATAAAAATTTATCTTACTCTATAGGGAAGTAAGAAGGGAAAGGGGAAAGAAAAGGGGGGCAGATAGAAAGGAGGGCAAATTGAGGGAGTTGGTGGTCAGAAGCAAAACACTGGTGAGGAGAGACAGGATGGAAGGAGAGAGAAAAACACAAATGGGGAAAAATAGGATGGAGAGAAACACACAGTTAGTAATCATAACTATGAATGTGAATAAGATGAACTTTCCCATAAAATGGAAGCAGATAACAGAATGGATTAAAAACCAGAATCCTACAATATGTTGTTTGCAAGAAACACATTTAAAGCAGAGAGATAATAAATAATAAAATAAGCCACATAAATTATCAACATTTCCATATATTATCAACAAAACCCAGCAGCAAGAGATAGAAAGAGAAATTCCATTTAAAATAAGTATAGACAGTATAAAATATGTAGGAATCTACCTGCCAAGACAAACCCAGGAACTCTATGAACACAATTACAAAATACTTTTCATACAAATAAAGTCAGATATAAATAAATGGAAAAATATCAATTGCTCATGGGTAGGCTGAGCTAATATAACAACAATGATAATTCTACTAAATTAATTTACTTATTCAGTGACATACCAGTCAAACTACCAAAAAAAATTTTATCGACCTAGAAAACTAATAACAAATTTCATCTGGAAGAACAAAAGATCAAGAATATCAATGGAGTTAATGAAAAAAAGATGCAAGGAAGGTGGCCCAGCCATGCCAGATCTAAAACTATATTATAAAGCAGAAATCATCAAAACTATTTGGTACTGTCTAAGAAATAGAGTGTTACATCAGTGGAGTAGGTTAAGTACACAAGACATAGTAATAAATGACTATAGTAATCTGTTTGATAAATCCAAAGACTCCAGCTTCTAGGATAAACACTCACTATTTGACAAAAACTGCTGGGAAAACTGGAAAATAGTATGGCAGAAACCAGGCATAGACCAACATCTCATACCATATGCCAAGATAAGGTCAAAATGGGTGCATGATTTACCCATAAAGGGTGATATCATAAGCAAACTAGGAGTGCAAGGAATAATTTACCTGTCGGATCTATGGAGAAGGGAAGAATTTATGGCTAAGCAAGAGATAGACAACATTATGAAATGCAAAATGTATAATTTTGATTACATTAAATTAAAAAGTTTTTGCACAAACAAATCAATGTAACCAAGATTAGAAGGAAAGAAGAAAGCTGGAAAACAATTTTTATAGTCAGTATTTCTGATAAAGGCCTCATTTCTCAAATATTTAGAGAACACATTAAAATTTATAAGAATAGAAGACATCCCCAATTGATAAAAGGTCAAAGGATATGAATAGGCAATTTTCAGATGAAGAAATCAAAGCTATCTATATGTCATGAAAAAAACTCTAAATCACTATTGATTAGAGAAATGCATATTAAAACAACTCTGAGGTACCACCTCACACCTATCAGATTGGCTAATATGACAATAAATGTTGGCAAAGATGTGGGAAAATAGGGACATTAATGCACTGTTGGTGGAGTTGTGAACTGATCCAACCATTCTGGAGAGCAATTTGGAACTATGCCCAAAGGGCTATAAAACTGTGCATACCCTTTGATCTATCTATACCACTACTAGGTCTATATCCCAAAGAGATCATAAAAAGGGAAAAGGAGCTATGTGTACAAAAATATTTACAGCAGTTCTTTTTGTAGTGGCAAAGAATTCAAAATTGAGAGGATGCCCTTCAGATGGGGAATGGCTGAACAAGTTGTGGTATATAAATGTTACAGAATACTATTGTACTATAAGAAATGATGAGCAGGTGAATTTCAGAAAAACTTGAAACATGCTGCTTCTGAGTGAAGTGAGCAGAATTGGGAGAATATTGTACATAGATCAGCGACATTGTATGATGATCAACTATGATAGACTTAGCTCTTCTCAGCAATACAATGATCCAAGACAATTCCAAAAGACTCATGATGGAAAATGCTATCTACATCTAGAGGAAGAACTATGGATTTTGAATGTAGATTGAAACATACTATTTTCACTTTTTTTGTTTCTTCTGTTTTTTTAAATTTTTGTTCTGATTCTTCTTTCACAACATGACTAATGTTGGAAGTATGTTTAACATGATTATACATGTATAACATATCAGATTGCTTGTCTTGGAGAGAGAAAGAGAGAGAGAGAGAGGGAGGGAGAAAAACTTGGAACTCAAAATCTTATAAAAATGAATGTTGAAAACTATCTTTATATATAATTGGAAAAATAAAACTATTAGGAGAGAAAAAAAATCTACTACCTCATTCACATGATAGCCCTTTTATTACCTGAAAAAAATCATTTTTGCTTCTTGAATGCTTATTTTTTTTCCAGGATAAACATCCCTAATTTCTTCAATCATTCCTTGTGTGACAGAGTTTAGACCAGGAGTGGGGAACCTGTGGCCTCAAGGCCCCATGCAGCCCTTTAGGTCCTCAAGTGGGGCCCTTTGACTGAATCCAAACTTCACAGAACAAATCCTTTTATTAAGGGGATTAAGTTATCATCCAGGATCTGCTAGAAGAATTCTGGTGAAGAGGAATCCACCAGATCTACCAAGGTAGCCCCATTCCAGTTTCTGACATTTTTACATTTCTATAAGGTTTTCCTTATATTAAATATGAGACTGCATTTTCATCTCTTGTTCCTGGGACCAAGCAGGACAAATCTAATCCCTTTCATATGACCATCCTGCAAAATCTCAGATCCTTCTTTGATAATGCCAATCCAGATCCCCTATTCCTTTCCCCCCTTTTTCTACCACTCAATGCTGAGGCAATAGCTCTGTAAAAAAATATGCTGATTTGGCAGGACTTTTCATCTATCATGATTAAATTTTACCTTGTTGTTTTGGCCCAATATTCCAGCCTGCCTGGATAATTTTGGACACTAATTATGGCTAACAATGAATTAGTTACTTCTCTAAGGTTGGTATCATCTTGATAAGCCTAATGATCCATGCCTTTATCTAAGATACTGACAAAAGTAACTGAAAGAAAAAAAAACTACCCTGGAGAATATAATTAAGTACATGAAAATGTTTGAAGGAAATTCCTTTTAATTCACCCCAGACAGGAAAACTCGCAGCTAAATTTTTCACCATCTATCTTAGTATAAGAGATATGAAGTGGAACCCAGATGCCAATCAGTTCAATGGGATAATTGTTCCTTTCATCATACTCCAAGGTCTTTTTTAAAAATTTTCTCCATAAATACCAACTCTCCAATGGATTCTGTGAGATAAAAAAAAAAGGTACAGGGAAAAGTGCACTGACTCTGGAATGAAAAGACTTGGTCAAAAACATGTCTCTTATTCTCATTGTACATATTAGCTTGGGTGAGTCATTTAAACCCACACCCCAGGCCTTAGTTTTTTCATATGTATAATAATGGGGTGGGCCTCTAAGGTTCCTTCTTATTAGTCAATCCTATAAAATGCAGGCTAGTCTATCAATGTCCAGAAAAGATTGATGATCTTGTTCAATTCTATTTGTGACACAGTCTAGAGGTGTGTGTGTGTGTGTGTGTGTGTGTGTGTGTGTGTGTATTTTCCAATCTTGAAAGGATATTTATGGGAAACACATGATATAGGTCAAGAAGCACTGGACTAGACACTATGGTTCTCCTTTTAGCTCTGTCATTGACAATGTGATCTTGGCTAAGTCAGCTCCTGAGGGGATTAGCTAATCCTGGTGGCCTGAAATTGGGAAGGACGGCAAATATTTTGGGATGACAGATTACCCCCAGTTGTTTTTCAGTCATGTCTGGCTCTGTGACCCCTTTTGGGGTTTTCTTGGCAATGATACTAGAGTGATTTGCCATTTCTTTCTCCAGCTCATTTTACATAAGAGCAAACTGAGTCAAACAGGGCTAAGTGATTTGCTTAGAGACAAACAGCTGGTAAGTGTCTGGGGCTGGATGAGGAGTCTTACCGACTCCAGGCCCAGCACTATGTCCATTGCCAGGACCTTGAAAAATCTGGGTAAGCTCTAACAATTGACCTTCTATTTGGAACAAGAGCTCTCTCTGATTCTACATGCACAAAGTAACTTTTAGGGAATCTAAAAGCCTGTTAGTTTGGCAGGACTCTATAGTTATCCCTGTTAGTTTTCATTTTGGTGCCTTTTGGACTTTTATTCCATTTTACAGGGCTAATACTGCATCCTGACTTTGCACGAGATGACCTGTCAAACATCAGTGGTGAGCATGGCTCCCTGACTCTCTCTATTTCACTTCACTTAATACTGACATGCAGCCTATATCTACCTAACAAATTTACTAAGTCAGTTGTGCTCCTGCTGCTCAGCAAGAGTGGAAGAGAATTTTATTGAAGCCCAATATTTATGGATTATATGATAATAGTATAAACACTACAATTATATAGCCCACAACAACAATGATGGTAATAATTATGAATAAACATTGAGGTATCCAATCCTGAATTAAGATGCAGGTCATGAACAAGATGAGTGTGAAATCAATATTTGCTATTGATGAGGATACCCATGCTAAAAGATGTGACCTTGCCTTGTTTCACAGATGTCACCATCTTCTAGTGGGTCAATGAGGCAAGGCAAGGATGGCAAACCCTGTGGTAGCTACAGAAAAGATTGCTGCCTATGAGGATTTTCACTGGAAGCAAAGCCTTGACTAGGCATTTCAGCACCTTGTCAAGCAACACAAAATCAAAGCTTAGGATTCAGCACTGGAAAGAAGTAATGATGACAAATTTCTTTCAGATGAACATGATTAAGAATATGTGTAACCTGGTAAAGGCATCAAAGCATAGTGAACAAATGCCTGACTTCAAAGGCAGGAAGATCTGAGCTCAAGTCCTGTCTCTGACCTATGGCTGTGTTTCTGGGAAAGTCACTTAGTCTCTCAGGACTATAGGCAAGTATCTAAGACTAAAAATTGCACAAAAGGTGACAGCCTGAATTGGTAGAGTGAGTTTTTTTCATTTGGAATTTTCCTATACAATAAAATCATAGTTCCAGTCCCTATCCCATAATCTGGTAGCTTCTTATATTAAATTATTGTTATTATTGTTGTTGTTTTTATTATTCCAACTGTTAAGCTCAATTGTTTCTAACTACTAAAGGGTTACATATATTCATTTTCTGCCTTTTAAATGTTGGTGCCCTTGGGCAGTAGTGACAAACTCAAATAGAAATGGAGGGCACTAAACTGCACAAAAGGATTCCTGCAGGCTGCATATTGACTTAGAAAACCACAAATTAACAACATCTATACTTTATTGTATTTTTATTTTGTTAAATCTTTCCCCATTACATTTTAATCTGGTTCAGGACCACTTGGAAGTACTGTGGCCTACACCTAGCAATGGACTGCATGTTTGACACGCCTGCTGTAGGGCAAAGTCCTCAGTGTTCTAGCCCTAGCCATGACTTTAAATAGGAAGGGTAAAGAGATCTGAGTGTATTAATGTAGCCAGAAAGGATTTTATCCAAGAACACTACCAACTCAAGGCAAACCTCTAATGAGGAAGGCAAATCTAAAGGTAGATTTCCACTGTCAAAATGGTAGAAGCAAGTTTGGTGTTTGCAAGAGCTGGGTACATCAGAGTGCAGCAGGGAAGAATCTAAAATCAGTGGCATCCAAATGACACCTTGACCTGCTATATTTTACACCGGAAGGGCAATCTACTTATGTAAGGGAAGTGATTTTGCACGTACTCCTCCCTCACATCACCTTCTCTACCACTTACTACCAGTATGACTTTAGGTATGTCCCTTTCTCTTTTCTTTCCTTCACTTGCTTCATCCGTAATGTGAGAGGTTTGGAACAAGCAAATTCTATCTAAGGGCTCTTTCAGGCCTAAATCCTAATATACTGTGGACTCTTTTTTTGACGAGTGGCAGCTTTCAGTAGCCTGATAGTCAACCTTGATCTTTAGTCTTACAAATACACATGTCTCTGTAAGAGACAGGACCTTGGGAAGCAGAACTCTATGGCCCACCCATGGGCACAGGCTTGATGGGCCCATGTTTTCAATTTGAGAGAATAGTATAACAATTCTTCTCAACCTTCTCTGGGAAAATTGCTGACAGTATTATGTAATTTTCCCATATGAATTATCATTTCTAGTTGAAAGCACATGAGAAGAAATGGAATCTGAAAGCCAGGAACTATGTAATTCTTTCTGTGCAATTGCATTCATCCACTTGTGGGTCTGTGAAAAATCTGCTGTGGATGCATCTTGCTATTTCTGAAATACCTTAGAACAGATATATAGGCTCAGATAAGGGTCTGTTATACACAGTAACTGATGATAAGCTCTTCATCATTGAGCCTGATGAAAGAAATGATGGAGTATTACTGTATCACAGAAACTCAGAGTTAAAGGGGGCCTCTGAGTCCAACTCATGCCAGAACAATAATCCCATCTAGAGCATCCCCATCAAGTGATTTTCTTGCCTCTGCTCAAAGATTTCCATCAATGAGGATACCTCTTCAAGGTAACCCATTTCCCTTTTGGACAGCTCTAATCATTAATAAATTTCTGCCTCATTTTAAGCTAAAATATGCCACTCTGTGACCAATTCTGTCCACTATGGTGGAATAGACTAAGTCCAATCTCTCTTCCTCAAGAAAGCCCTTCAAATTCTTGGAGACCTCTCCCATAAATCTTTTCTTCTCTGAGCTAAACATTCCTAAACTCCTCCAACTGATCCCTTTATGGCATGGTTTCAATGATGGAAATAGGGTCCTATCTATAAATCTGATTACGACAACTCATTTCCATAGTCCACATTGCCTTCCAAAATTAACCAGGAATGGAGCTGATGGAAATAGGGCTCTAACTGCAAATCCAATTACAAGTTATTTCCACAGTCTATACTGCCTTCCAAAATTAATCGGGGAAATCAACGGGATGGAAACTTCATACTTTCACAGTCTATTTTGAGCAATTATCAAATGCCCTCCAAAGAACAATAAGCTTTCCTGGGCAGATACCACTCTAAATGAGGACTGTCATTGTTTCTGACAGACCGTATTAATACTAAAATGGTAATCAGGGCCAATAAACTTAGTCATTTCTCCAGTTGCAGCAAATCCAATCTGGTTCCAGAATCATATTTTAATGCAGATTTGGAGATCACTCCTTCCTCCTTCTGTTGATTTGTTCACTTGTGAATTTTCCTGTTCATTAAACAATGAGCACTTTCAAAACTGAAGTGAGTTGTTAATGAAATAGTAATTTATTTGCATATGGAGATTCATTGCTTTTTCCCCAGAAATTTCAGGGCCAGGTATTTTACCTTCAGTCTTTCCAGCCTGTTACTCAAAACAAGAGTTAATTACAAAGACACTACATTTCATCAGCCCCTTCAATTCAGGGGTTTCATAAATCTTTTGAACAATTAAGTCACCTAGCCTTCAGTGAGCTAGACCCCTGCCCAAACATGTAATAGAGATAGAAACTTCCATTGAGATGCTTGGCAAACTGGGTCAAATGAAGTTCCCACAAATTGGGAGCTCTAAAAATAATGTCGTTTCAATGATTAGGACTGGTTTGTATCAGCTCTACAAGGTGAAATCTTTTTTTCAGGCACTAGCTCCTAAATGCCTTACAAGAAGTTTGAAGAAGCAAAGAGGTACTTGGCAAATCTTGTGATGGCCACTCAGAAAACAACAACAACACATATATCTCTGCAGAATATTCATGTTTTCTCTCACTCAGGTGTTCTTCCTATAGGGTCTCTGTGGTTTTATCAAATTTTTGATAACTATTTCTATGTTATTTAAATTGCTTTGTAATCTTATGTATTTTATTTCAAGACATTTAAAAATGTTATTCTAAGAAAAGGTCCATAGGCTTCACCAGGCTGCCAAAGATGGCCATGACAAAAGGGTCCCTGTTTTAAGCTTTGATAGCAACAATCCACCCTGCCAATTATAGCCTCTTGATTACTGGTATCCTGATAAAGAATTGGCTTGGCCTTCAGATCCCGTCTTCTCTCCTGTTGCCCAGACTAGTTTCTTCCTACTTTCTCTACTGCAAATGAGATTACTCTTTCCCCTGCTTGGGAATTTTCTTAATTATTGACACATTCAGTCCCTGCCTCAAACAGAATCTGACACTGATCTTATTTATAAATAAATTAAATCTGAAAGAAGTTGAGTCACTTGACCAAGATCACAAATTAGTGGCAAATTTACAAACAGTAGCCTAGTACACCTTATTACACCCAAGAATAATCAATTAGTCCAATGTCCTTTCCACTATGACCTGCTGACTCCCCAGTGACCTGATTTTCTGAAATTTGTGTGGGACTATTTTGAGAGAGAGAGAGAGAGAATGAGAACAGAAGAAAGAATAAGAGTGAGAGAGCAGAAGAGTGAGCAAGGGAGAACAAGAGCTAGAGAATGAAAGACACTCATGATAAAAAGGACATGGGATTTGTGGTAAAAAAAAACCTTCAAAGTGTATCCTGTTTCCTCTATTCCACAGCAGTGGCACCTCGTACAAGTCATCTTACTTCTCTGACCCTCAACTTCCTCATTTATAAAATGAGGGGAATAACACAGGTACATCCTACCTCATAGGCTTGTTATCAGGAAAGTATTTTGTAAACCTTAGTGTGCTAGAGAATCCTGAGTTGTGATGATGAGGACAATGACGATGATGATAATGATGATGAAACAAGACAGTGAGATTGAAAGCATGTAGGTGTACTTGAGAGAGATGAATAGCAGAAAGGAGAGAGAAATCCTTTGCAACTGATTGAAGAGGATGTCTACATTTATCTAGTTTTGGTTTCAAACATTACCCTAAAGGCAGAAGAATCTTTGTTCCAAAAAGACAGATCAAATAGCTTCTACAGGCTCAGTTGAATCCTTAAGTCCCAGAAGGCTGAGAGAGGTCTAGGGGCATAGTAAACATGCCATTTTTTCCTATCAAAGTTCATAGACCCCTGAAATCTATCCATATGGACCCCAGGCTAAGAATAGTTTGGTAAGATATTTATCTTCATTTTCTACATATTTAAGAACTCATTCTCTCTCTCTCTCCCCCCCCCCCCCCCACGGGAACATAGATGCCCAAGATGATATCATCTATTTGTGCAGGCTGCCATCCTGCTTACAGATGGGAATGTGGATGCTGTAAGCTCAAAGCAATGGCAGAAAAGAAACTGAAAATAAGTAATCAAACCTTCCCCAAACCACTCCTTAAAAGGAAATGTCTCTCATTAAGATGAGGTGGCTGTTTGGTAAAGTGGAAAGCAGTAAGACTCATAGAAATGAGTGTGAGTGACCTTAGAGGCCATCTAACTCAACCCCCTTCATTTCACACATAAGAAAACTGAGGCTGAGAGAAAGGAAGTGGCTTGCCCAAGATCACACAGCCAGTAAGAGAAAACCAATTCCTCTGACTCCAAAGCCTGCATTACTTGTATTGAACCATGCTGTTAAGTAACATAGTCAAAAGTCAGTCTGTTTCAGAATGGCAATGAATGCATTATGTAGCAACCTTTTCTGAGCTCTTCTGACAGCTTTTCTGCAGCCTGTCATCAGTGCCACTGGACACAGATTAGGAACTCTTGTAGAGGAGGGACCACTGCATTCTACAATGCCCAGTTAAGCTTTCAAGAAATTGGATATACTTATAGTATCATAGATTTAGAGCTAGAAGAAACCTTGGAACTCCTCTAGTCTAACATTTTATAGATAAGAAGAAAGGCCCAGAGAGGGCAAATGACTTGCCCATAGTTACTCAGCTAGTGGTAGACAGGATTTGAATCTGTAGCCTTAGTATTTTTTCCACTGCACCAGGCTCCTTTGCATATGATTTCCCCAGCGTACTAATGGAATTCCTGATCTAGGCACCACAGTAAACCATCTACAAAACAAGAGTTTCATTATCTTCTGTATTTGGAATTACATTTGGAAAGTGGAGATGTTCCAGACCATAAGAGTAACAAGGATAACACTTAGAATATATTGGGGGAAAGCAGAGTACAAAAAAGGGAGTCTGCATTTTTAATAAAATTAGTGATTATGGTTATTGGGAGAGGATTGCTGTGAGAAATTGGGCTGTTCTTGTGTGAACATTATAGCCCACCCAGTAGTTGAAGAGACATTGTGTTGTAATAGAGGGTCTCGAATTTGGAGTCAAGAGACCTGAGTTCCATTCTTGGCATTGTAACTTGCTACCTGTATGCTCTTGTGAACTTAACCTGACTTGACATCAGTTTCATCATCTATGAAATGAAGGGTTTGGGCTAAATGACTTCTAAGGAACACTTGACACTTATTAGCTGTGTGACCCTGGGCAAGTCACTTAACCCCAATTGCCTTAAAAAAAAATAAATGACTTCTAAGGATTCTTCCAACTCTGTACCTCTGATCCCATACTATTTGATAACAGGATGGCCACAGAACATGGTTAGCAATTACAAGCCACCAATCATCAGCATAGAGGTCTTGGCAATTACATCATGTATAGATTTGTCAAGGCAATTGCTTAGGTAGCCTTCTCCTAGAAAAAAAATAAGCAACTGTAAGATATTCTTCTATTCTAGTAAGTAACCCATAAACATTCTTTATTTGTAGTAGCAAAGAACTAGAAATTACAGGAGCACCTATCAATTGGAGAAAGGTTAAAGAAATTATGGTATATGAATATAATGTAATATTCTTATCATAAAAATGATGAAAGGGATAGTTTCAGAGGAGGCTGGGAAGACTTTTATGAACTGATGCAAAGTAAAGTGAGTAGAACATGGACAATGACATACCAAAAAACAAAAACATTGTGAAGTTAAACAATTCTGAATATGTTAAGAACTCTGATCGATACAATGACACACCACAATTCCAGAAGACCAAAGATGAAACAAGCTATTCACCTCTTGGCAGCATTAGATGAAGAAATTAGAGTGCAGATAAAGACATATTTTTTTTGGACATGATCAATATAGGACTTTGTTCTTCTTGACTATGCATATTTGTTATCAGTATTTTATCTTCTTTTCAATGGAGGATGAAGGCTGAGGGAGAGAAAATAAATGCTTATTGATTGAAAAAAAATGAAGTCAAAAAGTAACCTACAGAGTACTTTCCCCTAAGCTGTACTCAGTAGAATGGGAAATAAATTTTCCCAAGATTCAAAATGAAAAGCATTGCCCTCAGTTGCCTTGAGACCCTGGTTCTGTGCTGGATATGGCAGAGGGGAGGGATACTAGAAGCAGAATGTAGGTTAGAGGGTTAAGGACATGGTAGTGAAAGATGGAAGGTTTGGGAACTGAAAGGCGTGCCACTCACACCTCCCTGTGCTCCATATGTATCCTTCTCCAAGCCCCTTCACATAGCAATTTGTGCAGCTAAATTCTCTCTTAAAAAGAAATATTAAAACAAAGTACAGGGATATATATTTGAATTTAAAGTTTCCTTAGAATCTTTGAATTTGGAAACTGTATGTGTATATACACACACACACACACACACATATAATACAAATATAAACATTACAAACAAAATACATACATATATATATATGTATATTTATATATAACCTCTGGTTATCTTATTGGTCCTTTCAAGGATCAAGTATTTCTTAAATTGTTAGTGGCATCCATATGGGTATTGCCATGTGACAGCCAATTAAAACTTCTCCATCAGTCAGTATAAAATAGATATAATGATGATGATAATGATGTTAAAATCACTCCTTAGCTTCCCTCAAAACCCATTTCTGATGCTGCCTCATTCCAATATAGAGCCTTTTCTGAATCCCATAGTTGTTTGCTCTATCTTCCTTGTGCAATTATTTTGTATATACTATATATATTTACTTCTCTATTTATATGTTGTAATCTTTCCCATCCACTGGACTAGGTTCTTTGAAAGCCACGATGGCTCCATTTTTGGCTTTGTATCTCCAGGGTCTCACTCAGTGGCTGGCACATTTTAAACACAAATGAGTTGAACTAAGTTGAATTTATATACTGATTTATCATCTCCAAAGCCCTGTCTTCATAGAAATCCTGTGATAGAGGTCATACAAGTCTTATTATTTTCCCCATTTTATAGATGAAGAAGCAGAGTCTCAAAGAGACTTAAATAATATGCCCAATGTCACCCAGACAGTGATGATAGATAGAGCCATGATTCAGACCCAAGTCTATGATTTGGAATGCTAGAATTGTTACTCTGAATATTGCTTCCATCCAAAATAATAACAAAAATGATAATAATACCCCAAAAGAGAATGTGACACAAGTGTGGCCTTATTAGGCCAGCCTAGCCAGACAGAACATAGTGAATGAAATCTCACTCCCAAGGCCAACAACTGGTTGTTAAATAGGACTTCTCAATCCATAGCTCAGGGCTAAATTGTTATTTACAGCTAGGTCCTGATTAGAGTGAATAATGAATCCTTATTTGAATTTGCAACGCATACGTCCATATCTTACATAATTACATAAGCACTCACATGACGAACAGAAGTGATACAAGAACACTCTCAAGGTCTCCCTGAAGAACTCTGGAATTGATTGCATGACATGGGAGACACTGGCACAGGACCACCCAGCATGGCATACCCTCATCAGAGAAGGTGCTGTGCTCTATGATCAAAGCAGAATTGATGTAGTTCAAAAGAAATGCAAGATGCCAGATTTAGAGAATCCATCCCAAATGTTCACTTGGCCCATTTGTGCCCAACTTGTAGAGCATTCTGAGCTTGTACTGTTGTAATCAGCTACAGTCAGACACACTATAACTCGACTCATTTAACTCAAATAACTTGTCATTTCAGTCCCTTTGAGAAGAAGGACACCTACCAACTAATTATAACTTTGAATAATGCAGATTTGAATACACATGACTACTTTAGAGGATTCGTTATTTGAACTAATAATTATTTATCTATATTCCTTATATGACCAAAGCTACCAGTGTAGGCTCCCAACTTGCTTAGAATGACCTTATTTTTACCAGAATTCCTTACTTAGATATATTGTTTCTTTTAAAAGGACTAATCTTTTTAACTAGACCTATGTTTTTTTCTGGGATTTAACATTCCCATAATATGAATCATGGAAATAACCCAGGCTAATAAACAATGAAATGGTCATCCTTTTTTTTCCAGAATCACATCACATAAAGTTACAAGTCATTTAGTTTAACCTCCTCACTTTAGATAACTGACCATGATCACAAAATGTATCAATGATAGTGCCATAACTGGGACCCAAAGGCCCTGATGACTATTTGATTTTCTTCCCACTGTTTTGTGATAACCAGGTCTTCATTCTCAAGCAGCACATCTATATTCTATGCCATATAACAACCTCCAAAGTGCAAAAAGTCCGGAATAAAAAAAACTTATAAGTTTGAAGATTCATCTTAGCAAAATCATTTTTCCCATGTCTATTTTAATTTACCATTTTTTATCCAGGAGGTAAGAGCTACTGCTCTGAATGGAACCAATTATTATTATTATTTTTCCATTGCAAGTCAGAAAGATGTGAGCATTATCATTTGCAGCAAAATGTATGTGATATTTAGGGAATTACTGAAACAGCCTGATTTCATTACTGCTATTATCAGGATGATACACTTTTCTGTATAGAAGTGTCCTACTGTGAACAACCCTGATAACTGAGGATGAATAAAGAAAGAGTGACAGAGCCTTATCAGAACAGCATCAGAATTGTGAAAACTCGGAATGAGCTGATGCTAGTGATGAATGCTAAGGACAACAAAAGGCTTTAAAAATGATATTGTGGTCAGGACAAAGATCAAAGGGGATAAGACCAATGATGGGCCAATGGCCTCTAAAGTTCTTTCTAGATCTAAACCTAAATTATAAGATCCCAAATAGATGACATAGAAAAGGCAGAACTACTCATTCCTACCAAATTTGTTTTTTTTTTCTTCCAAGAAGAATGATCTTTGGACTCGGTAAGGTAACACAAAAAAATTAAGGAGATGAAACCCAAGCAATGATAAAAGAACAATTAGCTTCCCTAAATAGGTTTCAGATGCCCCACTATGAATGGGAGTGGTGTCATAAGACTAGGGAAGGACTAAAAGCCTTGATCTTCAGAAAGGAGAAAAGAATAGAGTTTTCAAATTCTAGGTCAATGATTTTAACTTTGATTCCTAGAATAAATTGAATAATTCAAAGGATAGTTCATGAATATTCATTCAACAAATATTAAGTTCCAACTATGTGCAAATCACTGTGCTAGGTACTGAAGTTACAAAGACATAAACAATACTTTGTACTTTGGAGATATAACTCCTAGGCAAATAAGTATAGAAGAACTTGAATAAACATGAATTGAGACCAAAGACAGCACTAACAACTGAAGGGATGTGATGGTACTTCATTTAAGCCTTGATATAGGCAATGATTCTGAGGTAAGGATGAGAAAAAAGTGCATTCCACACATGAGGAATGGTTTATGGAAACAGGAGGATGAGAGGTCAAACTTAGGAAATAGGTGGTAATACAATTTGCCTGATATGTTGAATTTATGATGGAGAGTAACATGAAATAAGTCTGGAAAAGTAGATAGGAATCAGATTGGGAAGTACCTTCATGCTACCCCATGGGATTTGTATTTTGTCCTCTAGATAGTGAGAAGCCACTGAAAGATTTTGAGGAAGTGAGTGTCATAGTCAACCCATTCCTTACAAAGATGATTTTGGCTGCTGTCTGGAATAGAGATGTCAAACACATGGCAGCCTGCAACACTCTTGAGTGCTGACAGAACCACACTAAAATGTACTTGGGCAATATTTAACAAAATAAATAAAAATACAATAGAACATAGATAATGCTAATATGGGGTTTTCAAAAGTCAATATGTGGCCTGAAGAGATTCTTATTTATGATTTAGTGGCCCCTGTTTCTATTTGAGTTTGACACCTCTGGGCTAGACAATCAATTAAAGAAGATAGAAAGAGCAAGCAGAAATATTAATTATTGAGCTACTATAGCTATCTAGGAGAGAAAATAATGAGGGATTAAAATAGAATAGTAGCTGTATGAGTAGAGAAGTTCACATATGGAAGTGATGCTATGAATGTTGAAGCAAGAAGACTTGACAATAAATTTGATATGGGGGAGTTGAAATAGATGACACTGAGTTTACAGATGTACATGGTGCTAGATTGTGGTATCCATAGAAAAACTGGGCAAGAGGACTGATGTATGGGGAAAGATAATGAGTAAGATTTTGGACTTGTTGCATTAGCAATACGTAGAGTACAACTAAGATGAAATATCCGCTTGGCAAATGACAATGTTTGATTGTAGTCCAGGAGAGAGTATAGGGATAAATATGTGAGTGGGAATCCTAAGTGGAGAGATGATACTTGATCCCAGGAGAGCTGATGAAATAGTGTATAGAGAGAAGAATATTTAGAAAGACAAGTGGTAATCACTAGGAGCCAGCATGGCTTTATGGAGAACATGTCATGCAAGACAAGAACAGTTGGTCAGGGAAATGTAGACATTGTGTACCTGGATTTCCACAAGGCATTTGCTTGTTTCGTGCTCGAATATTCTTGTGGAAAAGATGGAGATACAAATGGTAGAAGATAGTACAATGAGGAGAATTAAAAACTGGTGACTTGCCCCCTCTGGAGGACAAATGGGGCCAAGTAAAGTATTCCTATAAATTGTGACTTTATAACAGGTAGCTTGGTATCTCTTGGTAAGTACCACCCTTGATTGGTGATGGGAAATGGAGGTTCTGAAGCTATGTTAAAGCTACTCTGTCCCATAAAGGGATTAGAGCTTTGGTAGGAAGATGGGGGTAGTGGTGGAGGGTTGGAGTATAACACGAGATATGAAAAGGGCACAGCTAGCTTCTTTTGATAGCATAGTAGCTAATCCTGTCAAATCCTGATTGACCACTTGTCACTAGCAGTGAGGATGTATGAGAAACATTTTGCAGGGCTAAAAGATTTTGGTTATTATTAAAGGTATCCCTTCTACATCATGGTGTTACTCATTGTGGTTTCAATGTACTGTGTGTCGGCATAAGAAATCAAATGGGAATTTTTAAAGAGTTTTGCAGAAGCTGCAGATTGATAAATGAAGGTCAGCAGATGACACAGAAGAAGTTTAGAAACTCAGAAATGCATAATATATATGTGTAGTATTGCATAATATAGCCTTTGGCCAAATACTTAACCCAAATTTTACAATAAGGTACTGTAAACACCCCATAAAAGAAAAAGGAAAGAAAATTCAGACTTCCCTGGTACAAAGGAAGGGCCACAAATTTTGGAGGGATTTTCCAGATCGTGGGGGCACTGCACCTCAGTGGAAGGGATAACTGTACTACTGTTTCCTTATCTCAAGTCAGAAGACAGAGATTTCTTTATAGATTGATTGAATGGAATTTATGGAGGACTCTCTATCCCAAGGGAATGTTTTCTCCCTACCCACTTGCAGTGCCTTCAAGGTCTCTGCCATTTGATTTGTTTCCTCGTGTAAGTCTTCAGGTGGTATGAGAGGCTCCAAGGCTTTGATAAACAGTTATTTTAGTTCATTTGAAATGTTTCATAGAGTTGGTGATCAAGAAATGTTTATTAAATTGAACTGAATTTCACTTTGATATTATTTCTTCTTTTCAGGAATTACTGTGTAACTGTAATTATTGTGAACTCTTTTGGCATTCAAACCCTCAACTTGATCTACATTGGTGGCAAATATTGGAAAAATTTGGTTCATAAAAGATGATAAGATCGTAGATTTGAACATGGAAGAGGTCTCAAAGGCCATCAAATCCAACCTCCCCATTTTACAGAAGCCTATGGAGGCTAACTGACTTGCCCCAAGTCACAAAGCTAATACAAATATGGGGAGGGATTTGAACCCCAGTTGGTCTTCATGCTTATAATTCCAGTGTCTTTTCTACTATACCATGCTAGCTCCCCACTATTTCTCCTCTATTTGAAGCCAAGTATCATTTGTACTAGTAAAGATGGAACCCATGGAGGTAGACTTTAACCCTTTAGACAACTAATAACTTATACCATTGATTTTTAGGATGTGAAAATTTGACTCTTGGTGCACAAAAATCTCCTAGCCTTCAGAAAACCGTTCTTGTCAGACAAGGAGCAAGTGGCCCACTGACATTTTAAGAAAGAGTCCTCTCTCTGTTAATAATAGTTTTTCAACATTTTACATTGTACAAAGTCTGGACTGAACACAGTGTCCAATACCTTGGTACTAAAGAACAAACCCAAAATAGACCATAATTTGAATTCCTCCTCATACTCTTCTGGATTGATCTTGAAATAACTAAACCTCCAAAAGCCTAATGCTATTAAACCATTTCATTACACTCACAGTGTTTAAAGGGCTATCATGGTCTGAAAGCAATGGGATGAACTTCACTAGGATGAGAGGCAATTACAATATTAGGATCTCTACGAATGACCTTGTGTAGATCTCAGTCAAAGTAAAATCCTCAAATGTCTATCTACGTTGCTTTAATCTTAAAAGTCTAATTTCAACATCAAGTTGCTCTTGTACTGAAATGAGAAAAATAATCTTGTCATAAACAGGGTGTACAGCTATTTTTTGTTGCAGCCAGTAAATAGGGCAAAGGTTATCAGCTTCACCAGCTCTACTCAGCTCTTTTCAATCTCGCTCCCAAGTTGATGTGCATGACAACCAAAGGCATTTATGGGCATGGGGTGGGGGAAGGATGAAAAAAAAACACCATCCCTACCCCAATTCTACCAATTCCTTTGCAATTTTCTCAATGAAAACCCCAGAATGATTTAAGGGGGGATCTAGTCTATAAACAGAGGGGTATGATAGGACTAAAAAAGCATTGCAAACCACAACTCAAATAAACATCTAGGCTGAAAGATTCCCATAAACAGAGGCAGGAACAGAGAAAGATAATCTAAGCTTGTGAGTTTCCACTGAACTTAATTGGTTGAGTGAATAGCCCCTGGGACTAGGACTGGAGAAGCTGAGGCCTCTCCCTGATGGGATGAGGCTACATAGGAGCTGTACTTCTACAGAAGGCAGCAGAGAACAACACCAGATGAGGAGAAAACAGCCAGCAGAGAACAGCAGCGGCAGCAGCAGCGGCGGCGGCAGCAGCAGTGACTGTTGTTATCATTGTTCAGTTGTGTCCAACTCTTTGTGGCCTCATTTGGAGTTTTCTTGGCAAAGATACTGGAGTAGTTTGCTGTTTCCTTCTCCAGCTCATTTTATAGATGAGGAAACTGATGCAAGTGGGGTTAAGTGACTTGCCCAGGGTCACAGAGCTAGTAAGTGTCTAAGGCCAGACTTTAATTTAGAAAGATGAGTCTTCTCAATTCCAAGCCCAGAGCTCTATGCACTGTGGCACCACCTAGCTGCCCTTTCCTCCTAGGAGAAAGCAAGGACTCCAACTCATTGGAGAAAGCAGCTTGCCTGATGATATCACAGGAGATGGTTATGGCTCTGTGAGGAAGCAAGAAGCAGCATTGGAGGTGTCGGTTGCCCTGGCCATTCATGTTCGCAATACAGGAGTCCTTACCCCATTGTTATGGTGATATGTTTACCTCTTCTGTGGTTTGGGGAAAATGTTTGTATGGTAATATTTGTAAAGTGCTTAGCACAGTGCCTGGCACATAGTAGGCACTTAATAAATGCTTCTTTCTTTCCTTCCTGCTGTTTAATTAAATGTTCTTTTCTTTAAATTAATGTATCCTCTGGTTGGCTTAATAAAAGAAACACAGTAGGGGCTTCTGCCATGGTTCTGGATGAATATACAACCCCAGTATGCCTCATAGCTAGGGTAGCTTTCTGAGAGCCCAAATGTGTCAGAGCTCTATGTGGAATGTTATATTCTGCAAGTGTTTGTTAGTATATCTTATTCAGAGCCTTCCAAGGCAGCCTAGGCTGTTTTGAGATAACCCCAAATACATGGAAACATTTCCTTATATGAAGCTGAAATTTACCCCTTTGTAGCTTTGAAGTTCTAGGTCCCAACAGAACAAGTTTGATCTCTCTTGCAAATGGTGGAGCTTTTAAGACTTGAAAAAAAAGCTATTATGCCTTAGTCTTCTGTCCTCAAGGCTAAACATCACCTATTGCTTTAACCAGCCTTCATGCAACATGCTTTTGGAGTCCTTTGTCATTCTGATCACCTTCCTCTGGGTGCTTTTCTGCTTATGAATTTCCTTCCTAATTAATGTGCTACCCCAATATTTTTTAAAAAACCCAATAGTCTAGATATTGTTCGATGAGGTTAGAGTACATTAGAATTATCACCTCCACCTTTGCCTCCCTCCCAGTACTGAACTCTATGCCTCTCTTAATGTTTTAACATTGCATTAGGATTTTTTTTGGCTGCTACATCTCACTGATTGATGTTCATGCTGAAATTTAAGTCACTTGAGTCCCCAGATCTTATTTTAGATGGATTGCTGTCTAACCATGCTTTCCTCCATCTTATACCTCTGAAGTTCTTTTTTTGTTAATTGGACTATCAAACCTTACATTATCCCTATTATAGCTATCATATTTGATGCAGCCCACCATGTTAACCTGTCAAGATCTTTCTGGATTCTGATAGTCATCACTGTGTTAGCTATTTCTCCAAGTTTTGTCCACTGCAAATTTTATGTGCATACCATCTGTATCTTTACCCAAGTTAATCTGGCATGATCTGTTCTCAACAAAGCCATGACAACTATTTTTTGATCATGACTTCCTTTCCAGATATTTGTTAACTGTCCCTTTAAAAATACATTGTAAAATTTTTCTAGGTATTGAAATCAAACTCACTGGTCTAAAATTTGCAGCCTCTATTCTAGATCTTTTTCAGAAATGAAAACATTTGTCATTTTGTAAACCTGTGGTGCTATTTCCGTTCTTTCAAAGATCACTGACAATAGGTCTATAATCATATCTTCCCATTCTTTCAGTCCCTGAGAATGTGGTTCATCTGGGCCTGTGACTTGAATTACTCAAGTACATATAGGTCCTCTCTTATTATCTTCCAGCTTATCTTGGGTATAAACTCCTTGTTAACCATTTTGGATCCAGGACAAAGATAAGTCACAGAAAAGATAAGCACTATAAAGTTTAATAGTTATGTCTTACTATCATGTTTATCACCCCAGCTACTTCAGTGGATAATCCTCTTCTTTCTTTGATCCTCTTTTTTCCGACAATAGGGGAAAACAGAAACACTTCTTGTTTTCTTTAGTGTTCTTTGACAACCTCAATTCTTTCTGAGCACTCCTGACTATATCTAAGTTGACTAATGCTTTACTTCCATAAACATATCTATTTATATAACTTTACCTTTTCTTCCTCATCAGAATTACTTCTCATTGAGTCTTTAGAATTGACACAATTTCTTTTTGTATCCCTACAGTTGACTTCCCTGGTAGAAATTAAAACCATGGTATTCTACCTATTCCTTTCCTTGAATCTTTTGAAATTTGCCCTCTCCAAGTTCAGATTGCATATCAGTTATTCCTGGATGTGTTGTTCTCTCTTTGGAGTGGTCACTTTCTCCCAGTTTTCCCATTATTTCTATTTCACCATCTAGTTTCCTCTTGGTGTTAAGAATCAGATATAGTAAAGAAGTTCATGGAATTCCCTCCACCCTTTGAAGGATAAAACTGTCATTAATGCAAACCAAGGAATGATTAGCTGCTTTGTTTGGAGCTGAAACAGTAGGTAGACTCCATTAAGTCATGTGCTTGGATAGAGGAGGTGGTGACTTTCTATTTTCAATAAATTCAAAGTGGAATAGATTATTTTTTAATTTAAAACTGGTTTATCCATGGAAAAAGGGGTGACAAATATCCACTGACCCTTAGACCATAGAATGCAAAGAGTGTGATGGTAGATGGCTCTCCTGAAATTTCCCCCAATAATTTATGTGCTCACTAATCCTCGTCAAATTTATTTTTTTCCTTTCTAGCAAAATTGTCTTTATTTAGAGATGTTCATCTAGCCAAGTAATCTATTATTACTCCCTCCCTCTTTCCCCACCTTGACTCAAAAGTAAGTTCTCAATCCATTTCGCCATAGGGTTTATTTATGTCAGAGCTGCCACATACACAATATATAGCTGGTATTCTAATGGACACTGTGACCTTTGGGATTGTCCTATATCATGCAAAGGGGAATCTAGGTAAATCTATGGCTATCTGAACATGGAGATGCTGATAAAAGTAGAGACTCTATCAGTTTACTGTCTTCAGTCATTGTTTGGTTTGGCTGTCCATGGGTCAGTGTTCACTTAGAAGATTATGAACAGATTAAACTGCTTGAAATGGCATTTTTCTCTCTTAATGGAAGAATAAATAGTGAAATCCACCACAGTAGAGCCAAAATAAATCTTAAGCCCAAGTAAGATTAACATAATTAACAAAGATAATGGAGGGGAGGGGACAGGATGCTGGAGGTCTCTGAAAGTCAGAAGTTTTCTTCTGTTTCAGACCAGCCACAGACAAAAGAATGTTCTCTGGCAACCTCATCAGCCTTTTCCTGCACAAAGTGGTTTCTAACCCTTTCTCTACATTGTCATCTGTTTTGGACACAGGGTTGCATTTATTAATCAAATATAATCAGGCCCCATTTCAGAGAAGAAGAACAAAGCTTGCTTGTGGTCACCTTCCAAGTTGGGTTCAGGGCAGGTCACACTGTCTGATAGCCTTTCTCTTCTATGCCCTCTAAGCACTAGACATGGAGGTAGGACAAGTAAAGACCATTTGGTAGTTTTCCTTTTCCCACGAGTCCCTGAAACAGTTTCTGCTCTAATGCTTTCCTGGACATTGAGATCCTGTGTAGAGATATTTTCAGGTTGTTTAAGGCAAAAAGAAAGGAAAAAAAAGGATAGGTCCACTGCTTGGGACAGATAGTATAATGATAACTGGTGATAGAGAAAAAAAAACAAAATCAGCAAATGTAACAAATTTTTTTTAAAAGGGAGGGGATATGGAGAGACCATCAAGATAAACTGAAAACAAATCACTGAGCCTGATATAGAACATTAGTAAAACTTCATAATGGACAGAAATATTGAAAAAGAGAAGTAATCACTATAAGCCAGTATGGGTTCACTAAGAATAAATCAGGTAAAATTACACTCATTTCAAATTATACTCATTTCCTGCTTTTTTCAAAATTTTGACAGGTTTACTAGATTGATTAGGAATTGTTGTGGACACAATGTATTTGGATTTCAACAAAGTATTTCATAAAATTTCTCATGCAACCATTGTGGATAGGATGGAGAAATGGAATTCATAAGAGTGACATGTGGACATGCAACTGGTCAAACGGCCACATTTGAATACTAATTGGAAATATATAGATGTCTCTTGTAAAATGCCACAGGGCTCCACCCTTTGTCCTATCCTGCCCAATTTTTTTTTATCAATGACTTGGATAAAAACACAGTAGGTTTACCAATCAAATTCATGAATGAGATAAATAATATATCAGATGACTGATATGGGATCCTGAGATATTGCTATAGGTATGAAAGGTCAAATTTAACAAGATGGAATTTAATGGGGATTGGTGTTAACTCTAAAGTCTCTTGAGCATGGATTTTAAAAAATCAACCACACCAATACATAAATATAGAACTGCCGTATGAGAAATACACATAAAGCAAACTTTAGGGTCCTAGCAGAAAGTGAGTTTAATATGTATTAACAATGTAGTAACTTTAATATATGTATTAAAAATGTGATATGCTGCCCCACAGAAACTAGTCTTAGTAATGAGAAGGAAGGAATCACATTCCTGGAGATTGAGATTAAGCAAATGTTATTCAGCAACAGCAGGATGAGGGAAAAATAGCTGTTCAATCATGAGTAGGAAAGAGCAGAATCCACTATCTCTAATGAACTCAATATGTCCTGAGTTCTCTTCCCTATGTATAAATTTTCCATGGCTCTCTAAGGGAAAGTACTCATCTTAACTGAGTATTGTAGGGGATACTTCACAATGTCCTTCCAGAGGAAAGCAGTACTACTAGTCTTAGTTGTCTGAGGCTCACTGGGAAAGGGGACAGAGTGGATATCCAGGACAGTATCTGTCTAAACAGCCAATGATCAGAAAATATTCCCCAAATTTAGCTGCATCATTGAGTGCATGAACCTAATGCCATCCTCTTTTCCTTTCCTTAAAAGGTATGCCCATTTCAGCCTGTTGCAAGAATGATTACATCCTCCAAAATAGAAATTATCACAAGGTTTTCTCTGCATTTTGTTTTCTCTGCATTGTTTTCTGGCTCTCCATGAGGCTCATCACAGAAACCAGGTATATGTTTATAGAAAGATCATACAGATTCACTTAAGTAAAGGAGAAATGAAGAACATTGCAGGGTAAATCCCATAACACATTTGCTTATGTGGATATTTAACAATCTGCATCAGTAATTGGATTAAAAAAAGAGGGATCACAATGGTTTGCTCACTGACAGGTAAGACAGATGAGGAAGTGTTTTACAGTGAGAGCTGATTATAACGTGTTGCTAGCTGTCCATTACTGTAATTGACACAAGGAATGAATTGCCTGGAAAATCAGAAGAATGGGTGACTAAGCAGGTGCCTGATACATGATGAGATCTGTCATTAGGAATGTAGAGAAAAACAATTTTAGCTCTGACAATATAGGCACTGTGACTGGTTTTTGAATAGCCTTGAATACCAGTGGCTGAGGCCATTGGCTATGATCGTGGATGATATAAGACAATCTCTGCTCTAAACATGCCCCCTCCTCCTACCTCCTACCCTTAGAAATAATCAAGTAGCATCACTAATTGAGGCTTCCCTGCTTGTGACATCAGAGGTGGGAAGCCAATCAAAAAGATCTCAATTTCAATTCAATCCAATTTATTATTCAATTCAATTTATATTCTATGTGCCAGGCACTATGCTAAACACTAGGGATATGTATTAAAAAAAAAAAAAAGAAAGACAGTCTGTGTCCTCAAGGAGCCTACAGTTTAATGGGGGACACAACAAACCAAAGGAAATTGGAAAGCTGGCATGGAGGCACAAAGAGGTACCTAGCTGAGGCATCTTGTTCTATGGAGTTGAAAGCAGGCAGAGCTGCAGATACAAAATGGGGTCTTAACAAGACAGAGCCGTTCAGCAAAACTAATCAACACACTCAAAAGATGGGATGTAGTGTTCTATATCTGTTGACCCCCTACCTCTGCAAGACAGCAGGGAATTAGATAATGTTTAATAGTTCATGGGTAGGCCATGCCAAAACAATAAAATAGCAATGCTGCCTAAATTAATTTACTAATTTAGTGCCATGCCAATCAAAAGATTATTTTATAGACTAGAAAAAAATAGTGGAATTCATTCGGAGGAACAAAAGAATCTCCAGTGAAATAATGAAAAAGACTAGGAAACAAAGAATCAGGGCAAGGCAAGATCTCCAGCTCTACCAAAAACAATAATCATCAAAACTACTTGGTACTGCTTTGAAAAAAAGAAAGGTGGAACAGCTTCAGTTCAAATTATATAGAAGCAAAGGAACCTCACATCACAGTATTTAATAAATCTAAAGACCTAGTTCTTTGAATAATCACTCACTAGTCTTCATAAAGTTTCTGAGAAAACTAGAAAGCAATCCAATAGGAATTACGTTTAAATCAACATGTCACATCATGTACTACAAAAAGCCCTAAATGGATACATAATATAGATATCATAAATTAAAGAAGCAAGGAACAAAATACATTTTGCAGTTATGGATGGGGATTAGACCCTACAACCCAACAAGTGATAGAAAGGAACAATGAATACAAAATGGATAAGTCTGATTATAAAACTATTTAAAAGGTTTTGTACAAACAAAACCAATACAGATAAAATTAGAAGGGAACTGCCAATTAAAAAAACTTTGTAGCAAGTTTCTCTGATAAAAATTTCTTATCCAAGCTATGTAAGGACTTAATTCAAATTTATGAGAACAAAAACCATTGCCCAATAAACAAATGATCAAAAGATGTGTACAGGCTTTTTCAAAGGAAGAACTTAAATTATTAAGTACCATATGAAAAATTGCTCTAACTCACTAAAAATTAGAGAAATATAAATTAAAGCAAGATTCTACCTTGTTCTCATCAGATCAGGAAAGATGAGAAAAAAAAGGAAAACAGCAATTTTTGGAGGGGCTATGGGAAAACAGGGGTTAATGCACTGTTGGTTAAGCTATGTATTGTTCCAGTCATTCTAGAAAGCAATTTGAAACTATTGCCAAAAAGTCATTAAACTCTGCACATTTTTTTTCATCTAGCAATACCATTAATATGTCTATATTCAAATAAAGAGGAAAAGGACTTACATGTGCAAAAATATTTATGTCAGTTGTTTTTGTTATAGCAAAGAAGTGGGAACTAAAAGAGCGGAGTTACCCATCATTTGGGGAATGACTGAATAAATTATGTCATATGGACGTAATGAAATATTGTTGCACAATTAAAAAAAACGACAAAAAGGATGGTTTTAGATGAACCTGGGAAACTTGTATGAAATAATGGAAAGTGAAGTGTGCAAAATTAGGAGAAAAATTTATACAACATAGTAAAGACAATTTAGAAAACCAAGACAGAGCAATGCAATGATCAATGTAACCATGATTCTAGAGGACCGATGATGAAGCTACGCCACACGGATAATTCCTAAAACAGTAAGGGAACATTGAAATGTACAGTTTTTAAGTTACCCCAAGAAAATCAGTTTTTCTCACTCGTGTCTCTTTGGCAGGTTTCAGGAAATGTACTCTACACATATGCTAAGTGGAGAGGTAAGAGATGTATATGGTGTATGGGTGTATTGTGATGTATTTATTATTCATACAATTACTGTAAATATGAATTCCTGTGATGTTACTCTTTTGTGTTATTAAATAAATGTTTATGATTAAAATCTAAAAGTGTCATTATTGTGAGTGACTGATTGTATAAACAGAAACTCACTGATAGGAGCTCAAGAGTTAGAGTGGTGAGTACAGGAAATATATTTGCTCACAATAGGGTTATGCCTAGAGTTCTGAGAGAGAGTGTAACTTTGTAGTATGATTTTCTTTGGGAACTTAGGCCTGCCAGTGTGAGAACTAACCAAGAGAATGAGTAGGTATCCATATGCCATGTCTGAGGTGTGAGATGCTACAGTGTAAGTAGCCACACCACACATCTATTATACATGTATAATCCTCTTTTTCTGTTCTACATTGTATATGGAAATGCTAATTTTGGGGGGCATTTGTTGAGTTCATAATTTTAAAAAAGAACATGAAAAAAGTGATTCCCCCCCCAGCTTTTCCTTCCTATCGGCATTGACCCTCTCTCCAATCCATCCCACAGGCTACCACTAGATTATTCTTATATATCATGACTTTAATCATTCCCTACCCTGCTCAAGATCCCAATGATACTTCACCAAGTATAGGACAAAAATTTAAGTTATTCATCATGATATTCCAATCTAGTCCCTTCAAACTGGGTATCCACCATTTCTTCTTCATTAAACCGTCATAATAAACTCTGATTGGCCTAGTCCACAAGAATTTCCCCTTTCTCTGAACTTCTATACCGCTCACCATCTATACAATTAATCTCGGCATTAGTAACAATACAGACACAACTTCCCACTATATCATGCTGCCTTCAATTTGCTTTAGAGGGCAGAAATAAGGCCTTGGTGGAAAGTTTCAAAAAGGCAGATTTGAACTTCCTATATGGAAGTAATGCCTACAGGTTAATAGCATCCACAAATGTAATAGACTGCTTTGAGAAACAGCAAGTTTTCTAATCACAGAAAGCTTTTATCACAGACTGGACGATGACTTGTAGGGGATGCAAAAGAAGTGAAGATTGGATGACCTCTAATGTTCCTTCTATCTTGGACATTCTGACTTTGTAAATGCATTCTTACTGTATTCAAGACAAGTCACCATCACCAGATTTCCTAAGGCAGTGCTGCAGGACAGTAAAGAGAAAGCTGGATCTGAAGTCAGGATCCTGGTTGCAAATCACAGATTTGCTGCTTACTACCTGAATGGCCTTGGGTGGAGTGCCTAACCTTCCGGGCCTCAGTTTCTTCATTTGTAAAAATAAGGAAGTGTACTAGATGACCTCTAAGGTCCTAACTAGCCAGCAATCCATGATCCTATGTTCTATCTAACTGATTCTCTAGATAGCTTTCTATCTTTAGTGTGAATTTATTCATTCACTCAATCAACATATATTACATGCTTACTACATAAGAAGCACTATGGAATGTATTGAGAAAATGATAGTTTGTATCTGTTCTGTATATGTTATTTGGTTTTCTCTATGCTGGTTATTTATTTGGTGAATCAAAAAAAAATCAACATGGGTTTCAGGTGATCAAATTGCCTATCAAGTTTTAAGAGTCACTGATATATTTAAACAAAACAGTCTAAGGACAAAAGCTATCAACTTTTGGAGAAATTTTGTTGAACTTCTAAAGAGGAGGGGTTAGGAGCTAGGGGCAAGTTAAATCCTGGTTTAAATGCACTCCAGATGGAATCAAACTGAGAAATAAACAAAGACAAAATGGGAACATGAGCATGTTTTTCAGCTTTAAGTATTTAACAGACAAGATTTAAATGGTTTCTCCTTCCTGCATTAGCTGAGAATAATCTCATAATTGTTTTAGAAAAAGGGTGCTAGGGTTCAAATGACAGGTCTGCTATTCATGACCTATGTGACTTGATTTTCTTCATCTACAAAATGAAGAGGTTGGAATGTATGTGATCCTATGAACTAACTGCTGTTTCACAATCATAATGAGCAATGGACAAGCAGTTTACTATTTAGTGTCTTGGCTTGTGTATAGTTTGTGCTATTTAGGGACAAAAAGGACTAGACATGGTTTTGCTGGGGATACACCATGGACATTGATGATGCTATATCTTAGATCTCTTTAAAGAAACTATTATGCGGTTCTGGACTGCATGCATCAGTTCTTGATCTATCTGATTTCATGTCTTTATTTGACCTTGCTAGGTTATGGACTCTTTAGTACTTTTTGCTTGAGAAATATTTTCAGTTTTTGAAAGATGCTGCTTTCCATACAATGAAGTACTCTTCCATCTTGACCCCCTAGCAACCACAACTTTGTTGATAGGTATTATGCATTCATCTCTTCCATTTATTGTATGGAATGTGTGATGATGGTATTGAATCAAATTGCAACATTCAGATTCCAAGGCTATGTATAAATCTAGTAGCTAGGTTACCCTTTAGTAATTATCTGTGTTTTGAGATCAAACATACATGGTAGTCAACCATCTGCCATGATATATATATTCTGAGTGATAACTTGATTGTACAGTACATTTGGGTAATATACATCTCGTTGCACAAAGATCCATCCCTTAATGACATTGAAAATGCACTTTTCTCTTTCTGGGTATGAAATATGAAGATGCCTTTCAATGATGCCAGTTTTATGTCTACTCTCCAGCTATTGCTCTGGATACTTAAAAGCAGTTTAATGATTATGTGTGAGCAGCTGGGTTTGTTTATGTGTCCAGGATTTTGCTGACTGTAAGCTATAAATTAATTACCTTGCTACAAAGTTGATTAGGTAATATTAGTATGTAAATATCCCAATTAATTATCCTCTTGGCAGTGAAAATACAGTCTTAAAATCTGTTTATACTGCTATGGCATTGCACATAAATGTTTTTCCTTACTCTTTCAATGTAAGCGCAATTATCAGATTTTTATCATTGCCAGTTTAGAGTGACGGAACTTTTTGGTCATTATAACTCTTAAGTTGTAAAATGGTTGTAATATTTGTTAGTGGAGATTGGGGTGGGTGAAGGTAGTATCCACATCAATAGAATTGTAGATCCCTAAAGTAATGAAGTGTCAAAGTATCATATTTTGACAATGAGAGTAAATTATCATGGAGCATTGTGATATTAGAAAAAGTAGCTCCTGAAAATGAGGCAGAGATGGCATGTGGCATGTTTGTCAACTTTGCAGATAATAAAAAGCTGGGAGAGATAACAAATATACTGTAGGATGGAATCAGGATCCCAAGAAGTTTCAGATGGCAAGAATTATGGGCCAAATTGAATTAAATGAAATATACCAGGGATAAATGTAAAAGTTCTATTTGGGGGTTCAAAAATCAGTTCACAACTTCAGTAAGTGAGAGATGTGAAACTGAGGTTCAAGTAATAAAGACACATGGTTTGGGATTGTTTTTTTTAGCTTGCTTTTTTTTTGTACTTCTTACTCAATGAGTTAATTGCATGATTTGGAAGCTGAAAAAGGAGAATGATCCTCCTTTAATTCTTATACTTTAATGATGTGTGCTTACATTGATGTGATTGCTACCTCCACTGGCCATAGCTTGCAATTCCTCTATAATTCAGTAGAATACAGAAAAAAAAGACTGTGATTTGTTGACGGGGATAATGTCAAAAGCCTAGTAAGCATTCTCTGGCTAACATTGCTCTGCTATTGTATAGAACAGTGGAACGAGATTATGACATTAAACAGTTTTCTCACCACAATATCACTCAGCTCCTTTTAGGCTTAAGTAAGTAGACGCTTGGGGACATCTACCTCACTCAGAGTGTATGATAAGACCTAAGAAGTAATACAGGTTTTGAACTATATATTAGATGATAGCAGAACTAAGAGACTCAAAGGAAAGAGTCAAGGAGAAGCAGTTAACAGAAGAGTGAAAACAAAAGCTGTTCATAAAGAATATACAAAGCAGACCTGATCTTAGCCTAGGCTTTCTGATTCAGCCTGAATGAAAAGCAGAAGTTTATAGCCATTGGCTGAAAAGATTGATTGAGGAAAACTTTGGCTCACACCAACTGCATCACTCCAAGAGCTGGAAGACAAAGTGGCAGGTGGACAGGAAGATAGAAATTCATTTCAGTCTATAGCTGAGGCATAATAGGAAACTGAAAGAGCAGGTTGAAGGAGGTATAGTTTCTCACCTACAGGGAAAGGTTTACTAGCTGTAGCATTTTCTAATCGATGGTAGACTTGGCTAAAAGAAGCATTTAACAGAAATGTAGCTCTCCCTGAAAGGGACAGACTTACTAAACATGGCATCTATAGTTGATATTGCATAGAATTTTAGGAAATCCTAAAGATGTCTGGATGGCTAAAAATCATCTGGGGTAGCAGAGATGCCCAACGGGGAATAAGTATAATGCAATACAGCTGAGAGCAGCATGACATCAGTAAATTATAGTGACAACTTTACAGAATCTCAAGCATGATTTTTCCTTCCATGTATGTGCCCTGATCACATTTCCTTCATATAATCTGTTCTTCATATGGGTATTCCGCCTTCATATGTTCCCACATGTGGACATAATATGCAGGATCCCTATGACAATCTATGTTCCCACTCATTAGGAGTGAGGGATCATGATTTGCATTCTGTTGTTACTTTATTTATGTTGCTATTTAACTAAATGTTGAACTGTTCCCTCTGGATGACAGGTAAAAGTAAACATGCTGATGGGGGCTTCATAAACTAAGCTTTGAAGAGGATAATAACCCACAAAGTAGCTGGAACATATTATCTACCTAGTGGCGCACAAATAGGGGTGGAGCCTTCAGGTGCTACAATAAAAGATCTGAAGGATGATGGCTGAAAAAGTTATTGGCCTCTGGTCAATGTGGTGATGTAACTCTACTGATTTATTTAGGTTGGTCCTTAAACATCAGACCCAGAATTAATTACCAGGCTTGTACCCAAAGCCTTTTCAATTTGGTAGGACCTGCCAGAGTTTATCCCCGACTGGCATAGTTTTCCAGAGCCCAAAATCATCTCCAAGGCATCTGAATTTGGCTTCAGTGAACTTCAATGACCATATGCTCTATTAATAGTAATATACTGTCCAGAACTAAGAGGTGAAAACCATACTGAACCCTGTCCTGCTCTGCCAATATCTGTAATACTGGGTCCCATTCTGAATGCCCCATTTTAGGAGGGACATTGCTAAATACAGAATGAATTCAAAAGAGGGTAATCAGGGGACTGTTAACCATGACACATAAGGAATAGCTGAAGCAACTGGAAATATTTAGCCTATAGTAGCGGTTCCCAGCACATAAGCTGAAGATTCCTAGATATTCAGAGCTATCACAGTGGGTCTGGAATTCTATATTCACACAAAGTATCTGACATAATTATGTCTAGTGGAGTAGACTTTCAACTGAACTCATGAGAAATCAAGATTTTCCATTATAGGATTATACAATGTAATTGCTTAATGACTCTATTTTATTCTTTAATGTGAAAACATTTTTATTCATCTGTCTATGTTCTTACAATTACCCACTATCAAATCTCATTGAATAGCCTACATTTAACCAAAAAGCTAAAGCCTTTGACAGGCATAGTCTAGCAGAGCTAGAAAAGATCTTACAGATCACCTAGTGTAACCATCTAATTTTATAAAGAAGGGGACTGAAGCACAGATATGTCAGGTGATTTGCCCCAGGTCATACAATTGGTGAATATCAGAGCTGGGACTTAAAAAAAACAGGTCTTATTTTTAATTTAAAATTGTATTATATTTTTACATTATCTTCATTTCCTAAAATATAAGAGTGAGAGCAAGAGAGATTGAGAGTGCACGTGACAGAGGGAAGGAGAGGGAGGGAAGGAAGAAGGGAGGGAGGGAGGGAGAGAGATAGAGAGAGAGAGAATGATTGAGATTTATTGGAGTCAAACTTGGCCATTATAATTTCACTGCATTCAGTTTTAGAGGGTTTTTTTTTTGTTCTATGCACTTACATTATTGAAGTCAATATATACATGGTTTTTTTTTAGTTCAGCTAACTTCACTTTGCATCAATTCACATGAGTCCTCCCATGCTTTTCTATATTCAATCATTTTTTACAATGCAGCAAGATACTGTTGTCTTTATACATCAAAATTTGTTTAACTATTCCCCCACCAATTGATGGAACCCATGTCTTCTGACTCAAAATGTAATTCTCTTTCCATTACACCAAGTTTCTAGTTATTGTACCTTTACACTTCACATTTATATAATATTTTATACACTTTAAAAAGCACATTTATGAATACTGTCCAAAGAACTTACACATTCAAAGAATGTTAGGGCCAGAACGGACCTTAGAGATCATTTACCTTCAATGTCTTCATTTTATTGGGGGATAGGGAAGGGGGCAATTGAAGAATGGAAAGGCGATGTGACTTGCCAAAAGTCACAAAACTGATTAGTAACAAAGCCCATTTTGGGGAAGGTATCATGGGATTCATTTTAAATCAAACAATAGCAACAACAATGACAATAAACCATATTTATAATGACACCTTTAGACTTGCCAACCACCTCTCATCAATTATGTCATTTGACCCTCGCAACCATACTGTGTCATAGGCTCTGTTTTTGTTCCTCTTTTACAAATGTCAAAATTGAGGCTAGGAGAGGTTGTGATATGCTCAGGGTCACACAGACAGTGAGTATTTTAGGTAGGATTTGAATCCGGTTATTCCCAACTCCATATTCAATGTCCTATTGTGCTAGACTACTCTCATATCCTTAGAGCTTTGTCCTTAGGGAGCACCACTTGCATGGCCTTTGGGTTTTGTGATGAGCTGGGGTGTCTGACCTGGATCCCTTGTCCTTCTTCTTTGACTGGTATGACCTCTACAGCTTTATAGCTGTTACATCCATTAAACTTCCTAAAAGACATAGCTTCTTTCCTCAGCCTTTTCTTCAACTCCCAAATTGCAGATAACTTTCCTGACTTTTAAGCAAAAAGAGTCAATTCTTTCACTATTTTACTAATATGTACCACAGGATGATAAAGTAACAACAAAACAGAAAATGGAAGTGATCCAAAAACCTAACAACTAATCTTAATCCTACTTATAAGCAAACTAGAAACTAATTTTATTCTCCATGTCTGTCCCTTTCTTTGGTCTGACTTCCTTTGTTCTTGGCCTTTCTAATTTGCCCCCCCCGCCACAAATTTGCAGGCTCTTTTTTTTTTCTCTCCCAGGTTGGATGGTTCAGGAATTCCCCTTTTCATTCCCATGTAGCAGGAAGAATTTTTTTTTTTAAACCCTCCTTTTTCTGGTCTCACTAGCAACATACAAGATTAAAGGGAATTTGATATAATGAACCCCATCTCAGTCAGAGTAGAAATAATTCATATCCGGAGGTTCTTTGATATGGTAGTTTGGGATGATAGATGACCCAATATGACCCCAAAGGTCATCTTTTCTATCTAATCCTTTCATTTACAACAGATGAGGAAATGAGGTCCAAGGAGGTAAAGAGCTTGAAAGAAGATGGTACAAGATAACACAGGTACATATTTGTCAAAGATGGCACTTGAACCCAGGTACTCTGACCCCAGAACCAGGATTCCTTCTACTGACTCAGTGGAAGGAAGGGAATTTTAGGCTGGTCTCTCCACAAGCTCTATTAAGCAGAAAGATAATTTTAACTCTGTAACATCTGATGAATTTATTATGATTTTAAAAATACAGGAGATATTCCTGCAAAAGGGGAACATTCTCACTGCTGAATATATAACTTGAAGTGAAGTTATTAATCCCAAAGCTAACATGCACATTAAACTGTACTGACATCCCTTCTTATTACTGAAGGCTTCATATCTCAAGAGATTGGACCGACCAAGATTCTCTTGTTTCAGTTCCACATGGAGGTGCCCCTCTCTCATATCTGCAAACATCTTTTAGCATTTTCCTTTCCTTCCTACTCATCAGAGGCAAGGGAAATACTCTTAAGTTTTCCTCTGATATTTATTCTTTTCAGCAAAAGACTTCTCCATTTGATGTATTTTTTTTGAAAGCAAGGATGTGTTCAATTTCCTTTACTGAAAAAAAATAGTGAGGGAGAGGAAAGAATAGCAATGGAGGAAAAGGATACAGGAGAAGGGAGGGAAGAGGAAAAGATAGACAGGGAAGGAGGAAAAAGAAGGGAAGATACTATCATTTTTCCTTAACTACTAACTTGTTTTTCCTATAGCTAGCTCATTAGCAGCAACAAAGAAGTCTGTCAGTCATTGTGATAGACCCTACAAGGAAATAAAGTTATATACACGTACAGTTCTAATCACAGGCTTGTTGGAAAGGACTTCAAATGCTAGTCTGAAGCATAAATAAACAGATAAACAAATATTAAGCTCTGATCTTGTAGCTGGGACAAAACAGCTTTCTGATTAGTTCTAAGGCTGAACAGCCCCTAGAGATTGCTCACCTTTTTGGTCTCATTGGTCACAAGACCTACTTTTTTTTTTATTACAAAAAAAAAACCCCAACACCTACAGTCAGCTTACAAAAGTGCACTTGTGGTTCCCAGGAGAGGACCCATGATGGAAGTATCCAGTGCCTCCAGGGTTCATGCTCAGCTCACTAGGCAGAAGAATATAGACATCCTCTGACATTTGCCAAGTTCTCCTTTTGTATTTTGTTTTGTATCCCCACATTAGAGTTTTCAGACAAATGGATCAGGAAGAATAAACTCTTCTGTATTTCTGCCCTTCTGTAAATTATCTGTCCAATCTTTTAATTGGCATATTGGATAGGCAATGTGCCCTGGTGAACATAGAGCTGTCCTAGAAACCAGAAAGATCTGCGTTCAAATTCTGCCTCTGACACGTGTAGATTGTGCTACTTTGGGCAAGTCTTGTAATCTCTTAGTTGTCTGGACTACTAAGGCTACAAAAGGCAGAGAAAGTACCAACTTCTCTTGGGGGGAGGAGTTTCCTTAGTTGGCACCTACAACAATGAAATCATAGTTCTAGTCTTTATTATTATGTGTATTTGAGAAAGAAGAGCATTTGAAATGCCTGTGTTTAGAATCAGATGCCTTGGATTCAAATCTCAGTTCTGTCACTAATCTGTATAACTAGTCATTTAACGTTGGTTGGCTTCAGTCTCCTCATTTAATAAATGAGAGGGTTGAGTTAGCTGGACTCTAATTCCCTCTCTAGCTAAGGCTAGCTTCCTAGATTAGTTTGTCTTAATCTCAGACTTTGAGTGTGAATGGACTTAAAAGGTTATCTAGTCCAAATCATATCTGGGCAGACAGGTTAAGGGATTTGCTCAGGGTCACACAGCTAGTTAAATGTCTGACACTGGATTTGAACTTGGGTTTGAAATTAGGGTTCTTAATCCTAACTCTAACCCTACTCTAACCCTTTTCAACACATATAAACAAGTACTTGGACATTCAACTTCTGAAGAGGTGAGGGAAGTCACTGCCTCAAGTGGGAGTTCATTCTAATTTGAGACATCTAATTGCTAAGAAATATTTCTTTTTATCAAGGCAAAAATTGCCACTTTTTCCAACTTCAACTAATCTCTCTTTCATGTGATAGTCATTCAAATACCTGAAGCCAATGATCATATCACTCCTACTCTTCTTTTTTCCAGGTTAGATATCTCCAATTCTCTCAAGTGGGGATACACGGACCTATGAGTTCCAGCCCTTTCACCATCATGGTCCTTTTCCTCCGAAATGGCTTCACTTTATAAGTGTTCTTCCTAAAATCTGGTTCCCAGAACTGACCCCACTACCCTAGATATGGTCCAACTGGGCCAGAGGATGGCAGGATTTACCCCTCTCTCATTCTGATACCATCACTCAAAAGTCATCTAATTCCACATTTGGGGCTTTTGTATTTTTGGTTTCATATGAAACTGATGATCCGTGTTGATCTTGAAGGTGACTAAAACCAGCAGTTCTTTTCATGTATCTTCACAGTTAATATCTCCTCTTCTCCTTCCACTTAGCCCTTGTTAAACCCTTATTCCATTGCTAACAATTACCTGCCCCTCCCCCGCCCCCTTCATCTTCCACAGAGTTGGGCTAGATAATTCTAAAATCCCTTTCAGTTCTAAATCTTGTAGTTCTGTGATCTGTTCCCACTGCCTCAAATTCATGTATTAATGCAACAGACATATTAAACACCAACTGTATACAAAGCATTGTTTAAGGTTCCAGGAATACAAAGATATATGCAACACAGATCGTGTTCTCAATAATCTAAGAGGAGAGAAAGACATATACAAATAACTATTATAAGGAAGCATGAAACTAATGAAAAGAAACATTTTGCCAAATGCTATGAACAACCTGAGGAAGGAGATTTCCCCCATTAGATTTTGAGCTCCTTCAGGCCAGGGGCTATCTTTTGCCTTATTTTGCATCCGCAGCACTTAGCATAGTGCTTGAACATCATAGGCACTTAAAAATGTTTATCCATTGACTGACTATTGATTGATTTCTCTGGGTGTAAAGGAAGAAGGAAGGTCAGGGAAGGATTCATTGAGGATGTAGGAGTTGATCAGGTCCTTGATGGAAGGGAGGTTCATGAGCCAGAAATGAGTTGAGGGTAGGGTTGGGTAAATATGGAAGATGGTGTGAGTAAAGGCAAAGAGACAAGAGGGCATCAGATAGGAATAGGCGATAGTCAGTAGTCCTGTTTGGATAGAGAACATTTAGGGGAGTACTATGACATAATTCTGGAAAGGCAGGCTGAGATCATACTATAATGTCTTTGAATCCCAGGATCAGAGGTTTATTTTTATCTCTCAGATTAGATTTAACAGGAAGAGGAGAGTGAGGTGGATAACTTCTGGGGAACTGTATCATGTGCTCAATGATATCCAGGCTGTTTCCTGTTTTATTTTTTTTTAATGGTGATTTTTATTTATTTTTTTTGCTTTCAACATTTACTTCCACAAGATTTTGAGTTCCAAATTTTCACCCCATCTTGCCCCTCCCCCCACTCCAAGATGGCATGCATTCTGAATACCCCTTCCCCTAGTCTGCCTTCCCTTCTATCTCTCCCCCCCTTTTCTTATCCCCTTCCTCTTCAATTTTCCTGTAGGGCAGGATGGATTTCTGTGCCCCTTTTCCTGTATTTCTTATTTCCCAGTTGTATGTGAAAACATTTTTTTAAACATGTATTTTTAAAACTTTGGGTTCCAAATTTTCTCTCTTCCTCCCTCCCCACCCACCCTCATTGATAAGGCAAGCAACTAAATATAGGTTTTATATATATGCAGCTATGCAAAACACTTCCATAGTAGACATGCTGTGAAAAACTAACTCTATTTCCCTTAATACTATCCCACCCCCCATTTATTCTATTCTTTCTTTTGACCCTGTCCCTCCTCAGAAGTACTAGCTTTTGATTACCCCCTTTCCCAATCAGCCCTCCTCTCTATCATCCCCCTACTCTCTTGTCCCCTTCACCACCACCCCCATTTTCCTGTAGGGTAAGACAGATTTCCATACCCAATTGAGTGTATATATTATTCCCTCCTTAAGTCAAATCCTATGAGAATAAGATTCACTCATTCCCTCTCACCTTCCCCCATTTTCCCTCCACTGTAAGAGCCTTTTATTTTCTGTTTTTTTTGTGAGATAATTTACCCCATTCTACCTCTCCCTTTCTCCTTCTCCTAGTATAATCCTCTCTCACCCTTTAATTTTATTCTCCAGATATGACCCCTTCATTTTCAACTCACCCTGTGCCCTCTATCTATCCATCTATCTATCTATATCTATATATACGTACATATAATTTTTCCCCTCCAACTACCCTAATACTGACAAAGATCTCATAAGTTACAAATATCATCTTTCCATGCAGGAATGTAAACAGTTCAACCTTAATAAGTCTCTTATGATTTTCTCTTTCCTGTTTACCTCTTCATGTTCCACTTGAGTCTTATATTGGAAAGTCAAATTTTCTATTCAGCTCTGGTCTTTTCATCATGAATGCTTGAGAGTCCTGTATTTTACTGAATGACCTTTTTTTCCCCTGCAGGATTAAACTCAGTTTTGCTGGGTAGGTGATTCTTGGTTGTAATCCTATCTCCTTTGCCCTCCAGAATATCATACTCCATGCCCTGCGGTCCCTTAATGTAGAAGCAGCTAAATCTTGTGTTATCCTGATTGTGTTTCCACAATATTTGAATTGTTTCTTTCTGGCTGCTTGCAATATTTTCTCCTTGACCTGGGAACTCTGGAATTTGGTTACAATATTCCTAGGAGTTTTTCTTTGGGGATCTCTTTCAGGAGGAGATTGGTGGATTCTTTCAATTTCTATTTTGCCCTCTGGTTCTAAAATATCAGGACAGTTTTCCTGGATAATTTCTTGAAAGATGATATCTAGGCTCTTTTTGATCATGGCTTTCAGATAGTCCAATAATTTTTAAATTATCTCTCCTGGATTTATTTTCCAGGTCAGTTGTTTTTCCAATGAGATATTTCACATTGTTTTCTAATTTTTCATTCTTTTGGATTTGTTTTACAGTGTCTTGATTTCTCATAAAGTCACTAGCTTCCAATTGCTCTATTCCAATTTTTAAGGAAGTATTTTCTTCAATAAGCTTTTGGACTTCCTTCTCCATTTGGCCAACTTTGCTTTTTAGGGCATTCTTCTCCTCATTGGCTTTTTGGACCTCTTTTGCCATTTGGGTTAGGCTATTTTTTAAGGTGTTATTTTTTTTAGTATTTTTTTGGGTCTCCTTTAGCAAGCTGTTGATTTGTTTTTCACGATTTTCTTGCATCACTCTCAGTTTTTCCTCTACTTCTCTTACTAGCCTCTCAAAATCCCTTTTGAGCAATTCCAAGGCCTGGGACTGATTCATATTTTTCTTGGAGGCTTTGGATGTAGGAGCTTTGGCTTCATTGTCTTCTTCTGGTTGTATGTTTTGATCTTCTTTGTCACCAAAATAAGATAATACAGTCTGACTTTTTTTGCACTGCTTACTCATGATCCTGGCCAATTACTTGAGTTTTAACTCTTTGTTAAGGTAAAAGTCTGCTTCCAATGTGGAGAATGTACTGTCCCAAGCTTCAGGGGTTTGTACAGCTGTTTTCAGAGATACTTCTAGGGACCTGAAAAGTGTCAGTTCTTCCAAGGTGCTATGATAAGGGATGAGGTGTTTTCTCTCCACAGCCACAACAAGCTCCACCACACCAGCACTCCTCCTCACCCCAGGACCGCCCCTCAGAACTGTGACCCAGATCCAAGCACCAGTAATGCAAGAGATTCCTGCCTCAGCACTGGCATAGAGAACACTGCAATCCCCCTCTGATCAGCCACTTGATTCCCTCAGTCTGTGGGCTGGAAGCTCAGGAAACAGCTGCGACCCCGGGCCGCGCTCAAGACTTGTGGCTAAGACCTAGCTTCTCTCTCACCGCAGTCACAGACTTTTCCCACTGACCTTTCAAGTTGTCTTTGGTGTTCATGGGTTGAGAAGTCTGGAAACTGCCACAGCTACCTGCGATTTAGTCCTCTGAGGCCTGCTCCAGGGTCGCTGTGGCCTGCGCACCCACGTCAAACTGCTCTCCTCTCCCCGCCTGGTGTGATATACCTTTCCAATCAACCATCCAGGCTGTCTTTGACTGGAAATTTGTTTCACTCTGTCTTTTTGTGGGTTCTGCTGCTTTGGAATTTGTTTAGAGCCATTTTTTATAGGTATTTGGAGGGGTTTGGGGGGAGAGCTCAAGTAAGTCACTGCTTTTAGTCCGTCATCTTGGCTCCACCCTGTTTCCTGTTTTAAAAACTTCCCTTTTAAACACCAGTATTGTGCTGCTGATGTGATGCTCTATGGCTGCAAGTCATGGACTACCATGATCTTTAAGGAAACAAAATGGCAGCTGACTCAAGGGCAATGGAAAGGCTGGGATGGGTGAAAATAGACCATAGCCTATTACTAGTGATGATGTGTGTATACAAAGTTTAAATAGACCATACTCCATTACCAGTGATGAAGTGTATACCCAAAATGTACAAGGGCACAGATGACCAGAAAAGGAGGTGGATATGCCATGCAGTAAAAGCAAGTGATGACGGAGAGAGACAGTCCAAGTGCTGCATCAGTATCCTTGAAACATTGAAAGACCCACTACTTTGGGAATATGCTTTGTAAAATCTTTATGGAAGGATTAGAATTGTATACGATGAGCAGGCATGGATGATTTCCAAACTACTCTGGTGGAAATAATATACTCACCAGTGAGCTGGTGAAACCACTGAAGTATCATATAGTGTATTTTATGTCTGTGTTCTGTTATAGTGGTATAGACACTGGCTTTTGATTCAGAGGGTCTTTAGTGTCAGTGAGTTCAAATCCCAATCAGATTCTTACTATGTGACCTTGGAGGCCAGGTCACTTAACCTCCTTAGACCTCAGTTTCCTTATCTGTTGAGGCTATGAGTTGATGTTCATACTAGCACTGTGGTTTTAGGGTTTAAGAGAGGAAAGCCCAATGTATTCAGGGCTCAATCTCCCTGGAGAGAAGAAAAGTAAGAGGCAATAAAACCCTATTATTAACCCAGTAGGAGCCCCAGGGATACACCAAAGAACAGTACCTGCTCAGGTAAAGGGGCTTAGGTATAAGCCTTATAAGTCTTATAAGTCTTATAAGAGGGGAAAGTAATCCTTGGTACTAGTCCTAAGATTCCTGCAACAAGGACAGGCATGCCCTGGTCTGAAGGGAACTGTGTGGCTGCTCCACCTTCAACCAAAGAACTCTCTCAGAGATGGAATTCTTAGAGAATATCATAGGAAAGCCCTAGTTTTCAACCTTCCAACAGACTTTGCCCAGAGAGGACCATGTAACTGGCAGAAGACAGCTTTCCTTCAGCAATGTCAGCAGGCCTACACATTTGCTTTAGAAGTGGTAAGGGGATGCTTTGGGGATCATAAAGCCCATTCCCATGACTTCAAACACTTAACTTCAATAAAGTAAAGCCCTGATCTCTCCCCCAACTTCTAGTTACATGTCTCAGAGAATAATAGAATCATCACTACTCTGGTTTGGGTTCTCATCATCTATCACCTGGGCTAATAATAACAACTCATAACTCTACTGCTTAAGAATTTTCAAAGTACTTTTTTCCTAACAAATTAGAGGCAGTGTGCTGCAATGGATAGAATTCTGGACTTGGAATCAGGAAGACCTGAGTTCAAATTCTACCTTATACATTTATCATAACTTCACCTCTCTGTATCTCAGTTTCCTCATTTGTAAAAAGAGAATATGGGCTCAGTAGCCTTGAAGGTCCCTTTCAGCTCTAGATCTATGATTTTATGGAATTTCTACAATACTATCCTCCCCCCACCCCATGCCACATATACACATACAGTCACTGTTGCTAGTATTTCTGAAATTATTTTGTATTTATTGATCTGTCTGTTTATTATATCACTTGTTTTTCAGTTGTTTCAGTCATGTCTGACTCTTTGTGACTCCAGTTGGGGTTTTCTTGGTAAAGATATTGGAGTGGCTTGCCATTTCCTTCTCCAGTTATTTTATGGATGAGGAAACTGAGGCAAGGAAACAGGTCTAGTAAGTGTTGGAGACCAGGTTTGAACTCAGGTCTTCTTGACTTCTGACTGGTGGTCTGTCTTTTGCACCACCTAGCTGTCCATTTTATCTCTTAGTTGAACATAAAAACCTTTATATCAGGGATTATTTTGTTTCTTGAACTTAGTAAATGTTTAAAGTATGAATTGTAAGTATAGTTTTCTCCATTTTGCAGATAAGGAAATGGGTTATGAATGGTTAAGTTACTTTCCAATTATACACAACTAGTAAGTATCTGAGGTGGGTTTCAATCACACTTCTTGACTCAAAGGCCAGCATTCTTTCCACTGTGCCATGGGATAGCCTACTTAGTCTTCTGTCTTCTAGTCCCTTCTTTCTTCAATCTACCCTTCCTATAACTGCCAAAGGAATCTTGTTAACCCATACATTTGATCCCATCACTTCCATCCCATCACTAAACCTTATGATTCAGTGGTTCAGGATAAAATGACAATTCCTTATTCTGGCATTCACAGCCCTTTGCAATTTGCCTCCAACTTATCTAACTGGCCTTACTTCACACTATTTCCTTTTATGAACTTTTCCTTCCAGCCAGATCAAATTATTAACTTAGGCCATCCTGCCTTCTCCCACCTCCCTGTATTTGTGTGCACAACCCCTCCTGCCTAAAATGCACTCCTGTCACATCTCCAGCTCCTGAAATTACTTTTCTCTTTAAAGTCCTGCTTTCTTCTCTATGAATCCTTCCCAGATCTGCCCAGCTTGAAGTCACTACCTCTCTGAATCTCTTAGTTCTCTCAGCATGTCTTCTCCTGGTCACTTATCACATTCTAACTTGGGTTATGATTTTTTGTCTATCAGTTCACCCCACTCAACTCCATACACTATAAGTTCCATTAGGGCAGAGGCTGTCATTATTGTTAAGAGCTGAATACAGGCTTTTGCACATTGTAGGCATTTTATGAATATTTGTTGAGTACATGAATGAATTAATGAGTGAATGAATGAATGAATGAATGAATGAAAGACTGTGCTCCCATCCTTGTTGTCTAACTTAGAGCATTCATCTGGAATGTGGGATAAAAACATCATCAACATCTTTTCTCTGGTCCAACACTGTACTGCTCATATACCGTGACATCTAAATCCTCTTCCACATCAGGGAGCTGCATGGAAACCATTGAAATAATGTGCTTACATTTTCAATACAGAAAATATCCAGCTGCTTCATATCATAGATTTCTACTTTCCTGGGTCACTCTAAAAATAGGCAGATGCTGTTTTCTTGAGCTTTAAGATGCATTTCTTTTTGACAAACATTTGCTTTGATGAAGCAGCTTTGGAATCCTTGAGTTATGGACTGTTCTCAAAAGTTAATTTAATGTTAATGTACCCTAGGAGAAAAGTTCTAAAGTTCTGAAGCCAGATAGTCCTAAAAGTTCTAAATTAATAAAGCCCTTGTGCTTCTTCTAATGTGTATTCATTTATCTGATTAATTGTGTTTAACTAATATGTATTAATTCATATATCATATTCTAGAATGAATGTGCAGAGTAAAAATATATATACACATACACATATGTATGCATATGTATATATACACCATTTTGCTCCAGGTGGTTGGGGAGAGAAGAAAAAGAATACCCATAAGTCCAAGGAATCCTCCAGTTGAGGAGGTGTGGAGATTTCAAAGTCTGTGGTCTTGAAAAAGAAAGCTGGGACAACAGCATCTAGATTAGACAGGAAATCACTAACAATCAGAGAAATACACATGAAAGCAAGCCTGAGCTGTCCTTTCAATCCATCAAGTGAGCAAAGATGTGAAGAGATGGGGAAATTCAACGTTTCAATAGCTGTGGAAAGACAGACATGCAAATTCCCTGCTGGTAAAACTGTTAATTAGTTGAACTATCATGGAAAACAACGTGGAATTTTGCAAGAAAAGTTACTGAATTATTCTTATCCTTTGACCCAGAGTTTCTGTAGCTGGGACTATTACAGCCTAAGGAGGTTGGTAAATTTAAGAAAGGCCCCACATGTATAAAAAAGTTCATAATGGCATTCTTTTTCTAGCAAAAAGCTAGGAAAAAAATGTGTATCCAAATGTTGGGAAATAGCTGAACAAATTGTGATACACTGAGACAAAGGTATAGACATAAAGAATTCAGAGAAACATAAAGGTTTGTATGGACTTATAGAGTGAAGAAATCAGACTCGGAACATGCAGATGATGGTTAATACACAAAACAAACAAAACTTTTTAATACACAGAAGCAAATAGAAACCCACTGGTATCACTGAGACTTGGTGCGCTGCTATGTAGGGCTGGAATAAGGCAATGGGAAGGTATATTGTATTGAAAAGGAAGTCACTATGTTAGATTTTCTGACAGGTGAATGGCCAATAAATTCTGATTGGTTCCTTTTGGGAGAATAGATTTCAAAGCGACCAAAGAAAGGGTACCTAGGGTCCTATGGCTAAATATCCTACAGGGGAAGTTAGTCTGAGACTGATGAAATGACTTCATTCATTCCCTCATTCATTCAAACATTTCTTGCTTCACATGCAGAAGGTATGCTGTACAGGGCATACAATGCACAGAGCCCAACACTTCCCTTGTTTTGCACATTGTCCTCTATGAGTGTAGCCTAAGATCACATTGGCTTTCCTGACTTCCATGTAAAATTACTGACTTATATTGCGCCAATATGTCACCAAAATGTCCCTATTTCTCCCACAAGAATCACTGTCTAGCCCCTCCTCATTTTTAAAATATATTTTTTATTTTTGGACCCAAGTGGAAGAATTTGCTTTTAGTGTATTGCAATTCAGTGGACTTCAGTTTCAATATGAGCCAATACCGTGATGAGGTAGATCAAAAAAGCTAATTATCTTATACTACTAATTATATTATAATTATACTATAGATTAGAAGAAATGTAGTCTATAGGACAAACAATAGCTTAGTTCTATTGTTCTCTGTCCTGGTCAGACCATATCTGAAGTATTGAGTTTTGGGCACCACATCTACAGTGGCTCCTGGGAAGGCAAACTGAGACTGTGAAGAGCATTAAAGTGATGCTGTATTAGTCAGTTGAAGGAAGAAACTGAAGACAACAAAGGGAACATAATAGTTGTCTTTATGTATTTGAAGAGTTTTCTTGTGAGCAGATTAGATTTGTTCAACTTGGCCTGAGAGGGCAGAATTAGTGATGGATGGAGGTTGCAAAGATGTAAATTTGGACTCAATATAAAGAAGTATTTTATAACAATCAGAGCAGTGTGAAAGATAAATGAGTTATCTCATGAGCTAGTGGGTACTCCCACCCTAAGGTCCTTAAGTGGAGGCTTGGTAACTATTGATAAGAAATGTGACAGAGAGGCTCCTGCTCACAGTAGATTAGACAAGTCATCTCTGAGGTCCTTTCCAGCTTGGAAACCTATGATTCTTCAGTGCCAAAGAGAGACAGATTATCATAATCTTCCTCCTCAGAGATAACTGATCTTTGTTCCTGGAAAGTGTTCATAGGTTGGCAGGGAGCCCAAGGATTCCTGGGAAACAAAATCCTTATCATATTTCGGGTGTGGCTTAAAGCCCACATCAGAAATCTTGGCAGGAAAAAAACATTGTCTCATTTTGGAAGAGAATCCAGCATATAACATAAATATAAGTTCTTGGCCTTTCCATGTGCTAACCTAGCCTTTCTCTCCTCTTATCCTATAGTAGGTTACAGGGGTGGAAATCACTGGTCTTAAGAGTCAGCAGACCTTGTGAATGGCTGTTATGTAAGTTATCTACTTTGAACCTCAGTTTGCTCAACTGTAAAACAGGGAAAATCATCCTCAGATAACTTATATCATGTGATTAGTGTGAAGAAAGTGCTTTTGTAAACTCCAAGATGTTGTTTAGAGAATCTCCTTTCCCCAAGAGCAGTAGGGTTAAGACTTGTCTTCTCGCTTCTGAGACAGTTTATAAAGTCTGGACAGTTTATAAAGTCAAATGGTTTTCTTAGGGAATGGGTATGTATCTCCTTTTGTATGTGGATGTATGGAGATGTAGATATCACATAGATACATGTAGAGTCTCGTGTGAAAAACCATAAAAACAACAAAACTTGTTTAACATGAGCTTGTTTCACGTTCAAGTTCATTACAAAGAAAAGTAAATTCCCTTCTCCTGGAGAGCCTGTTCAGAGCCTCGAAGATGACTTTACCTCACTGTGCCCCTCTAACCTATCCTTAAGGCTGTTCCCATTCTCTTTCAGAGAATAATTTCTTGGTGAGTCTAAAAAGTAGCACAATATTGCTGATGTTCCTCTTCTTCATGGCATCTGACAAGCATTTCAATAATCATAACGTGTATTTATATGGTACCATAAGAGCTCTCTTCACAACTCAAGACTTCTCTGGAACCTTCTTCCCCAATCCCAACAAATGCTAGATTTAGAGGCAGAAGATCTCTCAGACACCACCCAATCCAACCTCCTCATTTCATTAAATTACAATGACACCATCAATATTGCACTATTCGGTTGCACAGTACTTTCCTGCCAGCACCCCTGGGGGGCATTATCTCTGTCTGCCCGATGTGAAAGCTGAAGGCCAGTCATGTGAAGTGGTTTGCCCAAGGTCACATGTATAGACTTCTCACTCTAAGGTTCCTTCTAGGATACTGCATTGCTTCCTGCATGAATTCTATCCCCAGTGATTAAGAACCTAGTAACCTCAGGAAGCTAGCAGAAGGAGGCTTTATCAGCAATCCTGCAGAAGTGTTCATTGGGCTGCAGGCAGTAAAGACAAGAAGGAACCCAATTATATGAACTAAGAAGACATACGGAATTGGGAGAGGGGGAGAGGGAGAGCACAGCAGAGACCCAAATGCTAATTCTAATGGAACTTTTCAAAATGTTTCAACACCAGAGTGGCATATTAACCAGAAGTCACATTTGCCTATTCTACTCTCAGACTCAATAGCAGGTGCCTTTATGGCCAGGACCCTTTGGAACTAATTGCACAGAATATTATGAGCAAGAAATATGTGCCTTGAAAATACAACTGTTTGGAAATGGAGGAAAAAAATAGCCCATCTCCCTCCTCCCTAGCAAAGAGTACAAAGACGATCTAATTAGCATGCCTGGTGTCTCCCAAATTGAATTCAAACACAAAGTATGCTATTAAAGGCTCCGGGACAGGAAAGTAATTTAAAATAAGTGAGCTATCTGCACAAATACCTTAATTCTACCTTAATGGCACTGTCCATCGAATCCAGTTAAAAGGAATTTCAATCTAATTGCTTCCTAATAAAATTATGAGTACATTTTTCCATCCACAAAACTGTTTCATAGTCATGGGCAATAGACTATAATTTGATAAATGAGCAAATAGCTTTTGCTGTTTTATTTTGGAAATATTTGTTCTCTCTCTCTCTTTTTTTCTTTTGGTAATATCTTCTCTAACATTGCTTACTCTGTAGGTGCCAGACCACCTGTGACCATCCGTGAGTTCTGACAGATACCAGAGCAAGAGCTGGAAAGTTACAAAAGGGATGAAAACTATTTTGAATTTAAAATAAAACTTTCTGGTGGACTCAAGATTTCCTTTTGTTCTTTTTCTCCTGAGTAGTCTTTTCTTCCACTTCCAGATTTATTTAGAAATTAAAATGAATTTGAAACAGTGACTTCCATGGAGGATAGATCATAGAAAAATAGAATTGAAGCTGGATGGGACCTGGGAGAGTGAGTTCCATCCTTTCATTTTACACATGAGGAAACCAAGCCACAGAGAGGTTAAATGACTTGCCCACAGTCTCACAACTAGTGTCCAAGGTAAGATTTGAACCCAGGAGTTCCTAATTCCAAGTCTTATACCCTATCCACTATGCCATTCTGCCTATAATAAGAAGCTCTGTTATAAACTCTTGAGTGTCCACAGTTCACAGACTCTCAGGGTTGGAAGGGAACCTAGGGACCATCTGGTCTAACCCATTGATTCAATAGGCATCCTGTTGACAATTATTGGTGATTATTTAGCTTCCACTGGTAGATCTCCATTGATAAGGAATTTATTACTTCCTGAGACAATCCTTTGGGCATTTTGGCAGCTCTAGCTGTTAGGGAGTTTTAAAAATCCATTTTTATTCCATTTCTACCTATTGGCCAAAGTTCTGGCTCCTGGAACCAAGTAGAACAATAGAAGATCTTCCATAGAAGAGCCTTTCAAATACCTGAAGGTATCTATGACATCTGCCCTAAACCTTCTCTTTTCTGGGCTGAATACACCAACTTCTTTCAACTCATTTTCATACAGTATGTTCCAGATACCCATGTCTGGGAAAGGGGCCTCTGGGAGTTCTTCCAGGCCCAATAAACTATGATTCTAAGAACCTTCTCTTTGTTGGGTCACACGGATATGTGAAACAGACACTATATCAGGAGCTTTTGCATCATTATTCCAGAAAGAATGGAGGGAGAGCTTGAGTCTGCATCTCATTTTCTACAAAAGGACCCTGAGTCTTCGACCATAGGCAGCAGACATAGAGCACCAATATTTCCTAATATACATGCTTACACATTTGTTCTTTCTTTTTCTTTCTGATGCAAGTGTGTCTTTTCCCCCCAGTCCTTGATTACACACACACACACGTGCACACACATACCCCTTATATTTGTATCATGCCTTTAACTTCTATCTTCAAAACACTTTTATATCTAGTATCTCAAAACACTCAGAGTGTGTAGGACAGATTTTATTCTCATTTGAAAGATGCAGAAATTGAGACCCACAGATGAAAAAAAAAACATGAAAAGCAGGGGCTAAGAACTATGAGCCTAGATTGTTAGCTTCTTGTGTCCTATCATTATTGTCATCATCCTCATCCTCATCACTGTCAGGCACTAGACCAATATTTGCTGGACTCTTACTTTGTGCAAGGCTCTATGTAGGACACTGTAGGCAAAAACAAAGATAAATGAGAAAGAATTCCTGCTTGTATGGACTGTAGAGTCTGGCAAGGGATGAAGATGGAGAAAAAGATGAGACACAAATACAAACTCTACCTTGGTTATAGGAAATACAGTGCTCAGGTCCAGATGCTACATTTTATTTTATTTTCAATTTATGGAATAAAACATTTCCATAACATAGTATAATTTTAAAAATGCACATGAAACTGCAAACCTATGATGCACAACTCACTATTCCTTTCAACTATATAGCAACATTATGCAAATTTCTTTTTTTTCCTCCCTCCTCCCCCCAGGGATGGCTACCATTAGACACAAATAGGTATATATATGTAAAATTATTCCATACATATTTCTACTTATCAGTTCTTTCTCTGGATGTAGAGAGCATCTTTTTTCATATGAGACATTGAGAAGCTGAGTCACTGCAAAAAGTGACTGGATGACTGTAATGGGAAAGGGTCTAGAAACCACATAGCATCCATCATTGAAGGAATGCCAGACACTCAGAAATGGTAGCTGTGGTCAAGTATTTTAAAATGTGTCATGTGGAAGGGTCATGGAGGGTAAGTTATTTGCCCAAGGCCACCCAAGTGGTTTGTAGCATAGCCATGATTGGTCCTCTGATTCTGTTTGAGGAATAAGTAGAAGACTTTGGCTGGAAAATTGAGGGTATTAAGAGGAGTAATACAGAATAAATTGGGAATGGTAAGCTGGTGGTGTGATGGGACTAGAGAAGCCCAGATATTCTACAACTAATCCCTCCCATGAGGCTCTAAAAAGCTGTAAAAAGGAACAATGATAAAGAAATCCAAAGAGAATCAGCCATATAGATACCTCTATCTATTCCAGAACTACATAAAAAGATTGATAAAATCCTGTGGAAATCCTGAGAGGAGATGACTCAGAGTAGGTAGAAAGAAAAGTTGTGAAACAGTCTGGTCCCATAGCAGGAGTCAGGACTGGAACATCACTCAACCTCCAATCCTACCCCAATCCCTAATAGCAGCAAGAGATGGGAGCACAGCAGAGCCCAGTTCAGGGCAATCCAGGAGTCCTAGCAGTAGCAAATCCTGCCTCATACACTTACTAGTTGTGTGAGCTTGGCAAGTCACTTAACCTGTGTCTTAGTTTCTTCAAATGTAAATTGATGGGGTTCAGCGTAATGGCCCCCAAAGTTCCTTTGAGTTCTATGGTCCTATGAAAGTACATCACATTCTCTTAGCTAGGGAGGAGGATTGGGGAGACTAAACATTCCTTTTATACATGGAATATATTTATCATGGGCCTCTCATCTCTGTAGGGAGGTAACCCCAAATACTAGAAGCCTGTGCCAGTAAATCCCAAGATGAGGCAGTTTGTGGAAAGCTGGAAAGACAGTTTGAATGAGCTCAGGGAGAGACTCTCTGAGTCTAGATTAACTCAGAGAACCTCATCACCAAGTTGGCTGCAGGGTTATGATTTTTTTTTCCAGGCCCAGCAACCCCTGATGACTATCTACTAAGGTGAAGAGTGGCTGAGATCTGCACTGGGGGAGGCAGCATCCACACTGACAAATCCCCTAACCTCAAAGTGTCAGAGAATTCTCAGCCTTTTGGGTAAGGCTTTCCACAATCTGGCTCCACCCAACTCCACCCTTATTTCCCTTCAAACATTCTGTCTTCCAACCAAAGTGAACAGCAAGTGGACCCCATCTTTGACATTTTTTCTTCCATGTACTCCGTACTTGCATAAGCTTCACACCATGGCTGGAATTAACTCCCTTGTCTTCTCTCAGAAGTGTTTTCTCCTTAGATGTCCCTTCACCTGAAATCCTTGATCTTCCTTTTCTTTTCCCAGTTGTTAATGAATTGTCTGTGCTCTGATGACTGAGCATTTTCCTTAGCTGGTTACATGTTGTATTATACCTATCCTAAGTAGAACATGAGCTCCTTGAAGGCATGGACTATGTGCTGTTTTTTCCTTTTTGTCTCCAATACCCTTTGTATACTGTGTGTATGTTATACAAAAAAATGATAGATTTGGAACTTAGAGGTCATCTGGTCCGACCCCTTAAATTTATAAATAAGAATCTGAGGCCCAAAGTTTGAGGGATTTGTCCAAATTCACATCAGCAGTAAGGAGATAAGTTGAAAAAAATGTTTACTGAGTTAAAGGAACAACTTTAAGGGTAGCAGTGCAATGGGCTGCCTTGGGGTGGGGTACTAAATTCTCCTTTAATACATAATTTCTCATGCTATATTTGTGGAGAAGATATAGCTATATGGGCTAGATCAGGGGCCCATGTGGCCCTCTAGGTCATCAAGTGCAGCCTTTCGACTGAATCCAATTCAGAGGCTGTAGGTTCCCCACCCCTAAAGATGATGGTAGAGTTGGGTGAATTTCAAACTAGTTGAATAACATGTCCAAGGAAGAGTCATTAATGGGTCCATGTTAACTTGGAGGGAGATCTTAGAGGGTCCAAGAGAAATTTGTCCTTGTCCCTGTGCTGTTCAATATTATTTATCAAAGACATGGATGAAAGTATTGATGGGATGTTTGTCAATTTTGCAAAGCTGGAGGAAAAAAAATAATACATTGGATGACAGAGGCAAGATTTAAACAGATTAGCATTACGACACTGGGCAGAATCTAACAAAGCAAAATTAATAGGGATCAACATATACTCTTACACTTAGATTAAAAAATCAACTTCACAAGGACAGAAATGGGGGGAAGGACATGGCTAGGCAATAGTTTACATGAAAAAAGTTGAAATTCTACTAAATTAAAAGCATAATACGGGGCAGCCAGGTGGAGCAGTGGATAGAGTGCTGGGCCTGGAATCAGTTCAAATCCGGCTTCAGACACTTTTACTAGTTGTATGACCCTGGGCACATTACTTAGCTTGGTTTGCCTCAGTTTCCTCATCTGTTCAATGAGCTGGAAAAGGAAATGGCAAACCACTCCAATATCTTTGCCAAGAAAACCCCAAATGCGGTCATGAAGAGTCAGACGTAACTGAAACAACTGAACAACAACAAAACAACAAAAGCGTAATATAACTCAACAACTTGAGAGGACAGCAAAAAAAAAAAAAAGCTTTTTTTTTTTCTCTTTAACCTTAGGTAGTCTATGTTGAGAGGACTAGTGCCCAGACTGAGGAAGGTAAATGTTCCAATGTACTCTGCCCTGGTCAGACCACAGCTAGAGATCTGTGTTCAATTCTAGGCATTACATTTTGGAGAGGACCTTTATACGCTAGAGTGACTCTAGAGGAGAGACAGCCAGACTTTAAGGACATTAAAATCTACTGAATACTGAGATCATCTAAAAGAATTGGACATAATTAGCCCAGAAAAGACTCTTGGGGAAATAGGGCAGTGGTTTTCAACATTGTAAAGGCCTACATGTAGAAGACAAATTGGATTCATTCTACTTGGTCCAAAGAGGCTGAAATAGGAGCGCCAGGTCAAATAGACTAATTGATCTAGGTTCAATTCAGGGGAAAAAACCATCCTAACAAAAATGGGAACTTTTCCTGTGCAAATGCAGAATGTACTGCCTTAGGAAAGAGTGAGCTCTGCTTCTCTGGAGGTCTTTAGGAGATGCCCACTAGTCATTTGTCAGGTGTGTGGTAAAAGGGACTCTTGTTCAGCTCTGGGTTAGACTTGATTCTGAGGTTACTTATAATCTCTGAAATTCTGTGATTCAGTGATAGGGTAAAGAGATCAATACGAGCAAAGATAAAGACATGAGAAAGTATTTTGGGGTTGGAAAAGACAACTAGTCTGCCTAGATTACAGTCTCTGTGGAGGGTATAGTAATTAAACTGGAAAGTCAGGATGGTACTGGATTATGCCTTCAATGCCGGCAAAGGAGTTAGAATTTTCCTCAGAAAGCAACAATTCTTGAACTTGAGAAACTTCCATTCCACAGTATAAGCCTGACTGATCAAAGGGTAAAGGCAGTGAGAAGAAAGAAGAAACTGATTTGAGAGAACTGTTAGGGCCAGAGTCTGGGCAGGTAAAGCAGGGGTATAGGCAACTGCCAGATGAAATTCCCTGTATCAACTTAGGTCAGTACCTTTTCTCTGAAACTAATATAATCTTAACAAGCTGCCTGGAGCATTGGGCGGTTATCACTTGCTCAGGGTCACATAGCCAGTAAGTGTCAAAGGTGGAACTTGAACCCAGATCCTCCTGGCTTCAAGCCTATTTCTCTCTCCACTACTCCACACTCTTAGAAGGCCTCTTAGAATTAATAGCATATGGTAAATAATTGGATATGAGAGTATAAGGAGAAGAAAGAGTCAAAGGCAATACCAAGATTTTGAACCCTGCTGATAGTGTTAATTATCAGGCCCCTGCTTTAAATAGAATAGTGAAACCAGAGAGAAGAGGTTAACAGAGGAACTATCATAAGTTCAGCTCTATCTTATAGATAGTTGGGAAAGTGGCTCCTCATTGCCTACAGGAAAAAGTCAAAATTTGGACCAAATGGTCTTTAAAACTCTTTTCAAGATGAACAAAGAAACCACAAAAGGAGAGGCATGCACACAGACATGTGTGCAAACACATAGCTACAACTGTATAATTCCTTAGCTTTGAATCAAAGGTCCTCCACCTTTTGGGGCAGGTTATTTTCCACTGCTCCATTACTCTTTTGCCCAGATTTATTTGTACCCCAAACATACCAGGTTCTGTACCAAGGCATAAATTATTCTATTTGTCCAGATTCCTCTACTTCATTCTCCCCAGTTTTCCAAATCCAAGCTATCTTTCAAGGTCTAGCTCCATACTTCATTCCTTTTAACAGCCTTCACTGACCCCCATAGGCTCCCTATAGAAATTATTGTCAGAATGACCAGTTTGACACCTTCTATAGCCTAGACTGCCATGTATTGCTACTTATCTTTTGAATTTCATGTCTTTCATTTTCAACCTGACTATAAATTACTCAAAGGCTTATCTTTTACTACATATTCTATGTAACACCTAGTACAATGCCTTAGGCATCCTAGATGCTCAATAAGTACTTGTGATTAATTGGTCATTAATGGTTTGATTAATGGTCCATCCCAAGTGTCCATATATTCACTGGTCCCCAGGGGTCAAATATGGTATCCCATGGTATCCAGTATAATAAATAGGACTATTCCCTATTAATCACTTCCATGACTGCTCTCCTCGGTCCCTTATTAAGACCTTAAAATCCTTCCTTAAAGTGAATAATAAGAAAAAAGCATCAGGTATTCACAACTCACTAAAGAATCCTGGTAAGTGAAGTGCAGAATGACAGGGAGATGGGACAGGAGCTAGAGGGAGCAAATAAGGCCAAGCAAGGGCTTAGTGAATAATGAGATTAAATTGTCTTCTTTTTACCCACAAGCAAATAACCAACTGAGGTCCCAAGGATTTTCACTTTTCTAATTAGAGGCCTACATTTTTTAATTGTCAATCCGATCACTATGCCCATGTTGCAGGACCTGTAATTAAAGACTGTCTTTAAAAGCTGGAGCTCATTACAGAGTCCTGTAATGCAACCTGCCTGCATAGCCTTGCCGACTACAACATTCTCCAAAACTACAGAGCTGGGAAACATTCGCATGACTGGGTAGAGGGAGTCTGGGTTGTCATTTCTTTCTCTTTCAGTGAGTTGAGATATTCTCTATGAAGTAGTATCCTTATCTCTAGGATGAAGGCTTTCAGAGCTATCTGTTTTATAAGAGAAAAGCCAGTGGGTTGGATTCACCAGTCATTGGAATACTGGCTACATTCATTCCAAAGGGAAAGTCAGGGGGTAGGGGGATGAAGGCGAGTATAAATGATGCTGTCCCAAAAAGATCTATAAAATACTAATCCTCAATAGCGCATGCACTTTCTTGCAATGAAGATAGATTAGTTTGGTACCAATCCCTTCTTAAAAATAACAACACATTTATACAATGTAGAATTTTACCATTACAAAGCTTTTTTGCTTTCATTAGCTCTTTTAATTCTTATAACACTCCAGGAAGTAGGTAATTCAAGTCTCAGTATATCCATCACATGGATAAGGAAACTGAGGGTCAGAGAGGTGATTACACAACTAGAAAGGAGTAGAATCTGGACTTGAACCAAGGTCTCCTCAATCTAATTCTAATGACTGATTATCCTCTGCATTTCATCTAGTGCTACATATGTACAAGGCAGCTGGCCTGGGCTAGGGATGACTACAGAGCAAGTATGGTCACACTACCATCTTGTCCTAAATGCTGAGCTGCCTGAATTTGAATTCTATCAGCTATCAATCGGTCAGCAACTATTGACTTATGATATAATTAAAAGATGTACAAAGATTTGTCTTTAGAAGATTGCTGGAAATAAACTTATATACTATGAGCTTTGGTCATGCTCTATGCTCAGTTTCCAAAGTCTGATTTCACCATTAAGATTAACAAACTCAGTCTCTGCTTGAAAATCTCCAGAGATGAAAGAACCTGGCAGTTCCTGAAGCAAATCTTTCCATTTTGTGAAGGATCTGATTGCTAGAAAATTTTTCTTCTATCAAGCTGAAATCTGCCTCTCAGTACATCCTAAGCCATTACTCCTTATTCTGCCCTCTGGATCTGAGCAGATCAATTTTAAATCTTTCTTCTGCATTAAAACTCTCCAAATATTTGAAAAATGTCATCATGTCCTCCTAAGTCTTCTTTTCTACAGGCTAAACATCCCTAGTTCCTTCAATCATTTCTAATGTTATATGACTCCTAAACTTGCCCATTCTATTTACCCTCCTTAGGACCTGCTTAAATCTTCTGGTCTGCCAGAACGGTGTAGCACTATCGCTTGCCTCATTCACACCCCTATGTTTCTGATGCTTCTGTTAATTCTGACTAAGATCACATTAGGTCTTTGGGTTGCCCAATCTCACATGTGGCTTATATCGAGCTTCTAGTCTGCTACAACCCCCAAGGCTTTTTCTCATGAAATGTTTTCTAGCCAAATCAACACATGCAATTAGTATTTTGATAGAATATTACATTTACATGTATTGAATTTTATCTTGTCAACTATAGCCTGTGAACAGGGCAGCTAGGTGGCGCTGTGGACAGTGCTGGGCCTAGAGTCAGGAAGCCTCAACTTCTTGAGTTCAAATCTGGCCTCAGACACTTACTAGCTGTGTGACCCTGGGCAAGTCACTAAACACTGTTTGCTTCAGTTTCTTCATCTATAAAATGAGAGGAGAAGGAAATGGCATATCTTTGCCACAAAAATCCCAAATGGGGGTCATGAATTCGGAGGGAGCTGAAAATGACTGAACAACAAATAGCCCATGAGGAAAAGCAATCGTGTGGTATAGGGAATAGCACACTGGACTCAGAGTCAGGAGCTTAGAATGGCTAAAATGTTCTGCTTAGCTTCACAGGTCAGACCACTGGGTAGAAGTTGGATGGAAGCTGATTTTTTCATCACATAAGGAAAACACTTCCTATAATCCACCTCAGTCACTTACTATTTGTATGACTGTAGGTAAGTCACTTAATGTCTCAGCTTTTTTATCTATAAATTAAAAGAGTTAGCCTCAATGAACTCTAAGGTTCCTTCAAGCTATACATCTATAATCCTATATGATCTTTTAAAATCCTAGCTGTCATTCATTGTGTTAGCTACCTCTCCTAGTTTTCTGTGTATTCGATAATCATCTTATCTATTATTTTCTTCAAGTCAATGATAATAGTGCTGAAGAGAACAGGCCCAAGGACAGAATATTATAGTTCTCTCCTAGAAGTCTTTCTCTGACCTGGTATCGATTCATCAATCAGTAGTCTGGGGGTCCTGTTAATCAATCAATTTTGATGTAGTAGAAAAAGTGTCAGACTGAGATTCTATAGAGACCTGCATTTGAATCTCACTTTTGACACTTAACAGTTGTATGATAAGGCATTGTCACAGCTTTTCCAAGACTTGGTTTCCTTTATCCGTAAGAATAGAATAAGAATAACCACATCCCCTACTTCCTAGAGCTGATGTTATTGACCAATTAAGTAATGTATATAAAGCATTTTTCAAACCTTACAGCACAAATTAATGGTTAGCTACTATTATAATTAATATCACAGTATTATTATCTATGAGACATTTCTCCATCTTGTCCAAAAGACTAGCACACAAGATTTTGTAAAAGCATTGCTCTAATCCAAGGCTGTTTAATAGTACAGACTTCCCCTGTGCTACTAGCCTAGAAACCTTTTCAAAAAAGGAAACAAGGTTAGCTTAGCATGATTTGTTCTTAGACTACATTAGCTTTAAATGACCATTCCATCCCTTTCTAAGTGCCTACAAATTGTCTCATCATTCTTTTTTAGAATTTTACCAGGAATCAACATCAAATATACCTGATTATAATTTAAAGTATCTAAGTCCTTACTTTTTTTTTTAAACTAAGGCATTTACTCACCTCATTTTCTGTCTGCCACATTTCCTTCAAACAGTAGTTCAGTAATCACAGCTGCACGTTCTTTCAGTGGGAGGATTTTCCCTCAAGTTTGTTGACTTGAATTCATTTTCTCTTAACCTCTCCCTTGAATTTCAGTTTTGTTAACCATTTTTGTTCTGTTCTCCCTAGTCTGAAGAGAATTCTCTTTGATATAGAAAACAGAAGCCAAAGAGCTGAATAGTTCTACCTTTTTAATTTTTTTTAAATGCTATCCATTACTATCTTGTAATTCATGCCAAGCAGAAGGTCAAACTTTTCTTCATTTCCTCTTGGATCCAACACAACTTCTTTCAAAAGCCTTTAAAAATATCTATAGCATTTCTTGACATTTTCAATTCATACCAGGCTCTTACCCTTCCTGAAATGCTTACAGGATATTTATTTGCAATTGTTCTCAATTATCTGCTACTCTTTCCACTTCTTATAGTGTATTTTTAAAATATGACTTCACTGATAAGCTCTGTTCAGCCACATTTGTCTCTTTAGACACCTTTCTCCTTTCTTTCTCATGCTTGTGTTTAAGTTGCTAAAATTTCATCCTTGAAATTTTAGTTGACTAAAGTTTAATTTGAGGTCCTTATATACTACTTCAGTAATTTTTATTTTGAGAACATCAAGCCATGGGACCCACTCTGCCTTCTCAATGAACTTTCTGAAGCTTGCTCTCCCAAAGTCTAGAGTACACATCACATTTTCCAATGTCACCATCCTCATCTCTCACAAACTCCAAGATGGTAGGGTTGTTGTCTTCTAAGAATTTCATCATTTCCCCTTTACCAACTTTAACTCAGAAATTCACTGAATCTTGCATTACAAGGAATAGAAAAAGATTATCTAGTCCAAACCATTATGGGATCCTCTTAAATGGCATTGACCTTTACTTGGAATCCTCTCTACATGGCACCAGCATTTACTTGAGGATTTCTAGTAAGCAGGAGCCCACTACCTTTTGAGGTAACCCATTTCACTTCTAGATAAATCTAATTCTTAGGAAGTTTCTCTGCAATCAAGCTTAAGTTTGCTTTTCTCCAACTTTCACTCACCATTCCTCTTTCTGCTTTCTGGGGCTATGTAAAACAAGTCTAATTATTTTCCATATGACAACCTTTCATACACTTGATGACACATCCTATTTCCCCCTAAGTCTTCTCTTCTAATGAAATATCCCCAGTTCTCTTTAACTCTCATTTTCTCTGTCATTCTCTGTCTCTGTCTCTGTCTCTGTCTCTGTCTCTGTCTCTCTCTCTCTTTCTCATCTACCTATTAGAATGCAGTCTACAATTGCATGGGCTTTTTTGGCTGCCATACTGAACCAAAAAGGTTTTCCTCTGGGGTTCAGAATCAGGTCTAGAATAGAATAGTTTTTCTCCCTCATTCCTTCCTCTACCTTCGGAGAGGAAATTTCAGTGAAGCAAGTCAAGAACTTATCAGTTGCTCTGCTTTTAGCAAAGAGAACTCTCCAGCAGACATCTAGATACTGGAAAAAAAAAACCCTATACCAACTATATCATGCTTCCTGATAGTTTTAACATCTGGAATTCATTATCCAATTCTTCCTGTTGGCTGGGTGGCCTGTAGCATATCATTACTATATACATCACTTCTACTTCCCTATCCTTTGATCATTACCCAAATGTACTATATCATGTCTACCAACTCCAGCATATAGACAACCACACAGGTGAATAAGCTCTTGATGCGCAATGCTAAGTTGCCTTCTTTCTTCCCAACCCATTCTTCAGGAAGGCTCTTCTTTTACTATATTCTGGCCATGAATAGCACCCCATAAAGTCATAAATACTCTGACAGAACAGTCATTTAAATTAACATTTTTCTTAGGATATGTTTTTATAAAGTATTATTTAAGTAATCAATAATCAAATATTTACCAATAATAGACATGCCTCCACATTTAATAGTTAAAACTATTTCTATACTGTTTCTCTAGAGAGTCATCCTGGTATAAACAACCAGTTTTCTTGCCACCTATTATACAACATATATGATGTAAGGGAAAGTCACAGAGGAAAGTTTAGGAGGGGAAAAGAATGTCACTGAGATTCAACACATCATTAGTGATTCCTTTTCTTTCCTTATAAGCATTCCTCTTAATTTCATCGATCATAATGTTATTAAAAATTGTTTTGTAACTGTGAACCCTGAGGAAAGCCTTAGGCATTCCAATTTCACTGGATCACACAATTAGAACTGGAGGAGAGATTAAGTCAAAGTCCCACAGGTAATATGTAATAGAGACCAACCCAAACCCAGACCTTTCTAACTCTAAGTAACAATAGTAACAACAATGATAATAACAGCACACATTCATGCAGTTACAACATTATCTCACTGGATTTGATTCTCAGAACTCTATGTTGAGATCAAGGGTTGTCTTTTGCCTCTTTTTGTATCCTCACTGCTTAGCACAGTGCCTTGTGCATCATAGGAGCTTAATAAATGTTTATCGATTTGGTGCTGTTATTATCACCAGTTTACTAATGAAGAAAGAAGCTAATATGATGAGTAACTTGTCTGGGGCAACATAGCTTGTGTGTCTGCAGCAGTATTTGAACCCATTTCTTCATAACTTCAAGTGAGGTACTCTACTAGTCCTGCCAAATGCAGCATACCACAAGATTTAAAAAAGGTATGTCATTTGAGAAGATTTCATTGAAGGAATATATCACTTTGTCTAATTGATTTGTTGTTTTTCAATAATTACTTCCAGTTAGGGTCCATGCTGGACCATTTTAATTTTTTTAAATTATTTGTTTATTTAATTTTAATTTTCAACATTTACTTTCATAAGATCTTGAGTTTGAAATTTTCTCCCTCTCCCTCTCCTCTCACCCCCAAGACAGCATGCAATCTGGTATAGGTTCTACTTATACATTCATATTAAGCGTATTTTCCCATTCGTCATGATGTAAAGAACAACTAGAAATAATGAGAGGAACCACAAGAATGAAGCAATAAAACAAAACAACAAAGGAAAAGGAGAGCAAATAGTATGCTTCCATCTGCATTCAGATTCCATAGTTCTTTCTCTGGATATGGATAGCATTTCCCATCATGAGTCTTTTGCAGATGTCTTAGATCCTTGCATTGCTCAGAAGAGCCAAGTCTATCAAAGTTAGTCACTGCACAGTGTGGCTGTTACTGTGTACAATGTTCTCCTGGTTCTGCTCATTTCACTCAGCATCAGTTCACATAAATCTTTCCGGATTTTTCTGATGTCCTCCTGCTCATCATTTCTTTTTTTTAAATTTTTTAAAAAAATTTATTTATTTTTTGAAATTAATTTATTTTGATTTATCAACAATCACTTCCATAAGCTTTTGAGTTTTAAATTTTTCTCCCCCTCCCTCCCCACTTCCCTTCCCAAGACACCATGCAATCTGATATAGGTTATATATATACATTCCTATTAAACATTTTCACATTAGTGATGTAAGTAAGAATTAGAAACAATAGGAGGAACCACCAGAAAGAGGAAACAAAACACAACAGAAGAAAAAAACAGCAAATAGTATGTTTAAATCTGCATTCAAACTCCATAGTTCTTTCCCTGGATGTGGATAGCATTTTCCATCATGAGGTCTTTGGAAATGTCTTAGATCCTTGTACTGCTGAGAAGGGTTAAGTCTATCAATATCAGTCATCACACAATATGGCTGTTACTGTGTACAACGTTCTCCTGGTTCTGCTCACTTCATTCAGCATCAGACCATACTAGTCTTTCCAAGTTTTTCTGAAGTCTGCCTGTTCATCATTTATTATAGCACAATAGTGTTCCATTACATTTATACATCCCAACTTGTTCAGCCATTCCCCAGTTGATGGGCATCCCCTCAATTTCCAATTCTTTGCCACCACAAAAAGAGCTGCTATAAATATTTTTGTACATGTGGGTCCTTTTCCCATTTTTATGACCTCTTTGGGATACAGACATAGAAGTGGTATTGCTGGGTCAAAGGGTATGAAAAATTTTGTAGCCCTTTGCGCATAGTTCCAAATTTCTCCCCAGAATGGTTGGATCAGTTCACAACTCTACCAATAATGCATTAGTGTTCCAATTTTCCCACATCTTCTCCAACATTTATCATTGTCCTGTTTTGTCATGTTAGCTAACCTGATAGGTGTGATGTGATACCTCAGAGTCATTTTGATTTGCATTTTTCTAATCAATAGTGATTTAGAATATTTTTTTCATGTGACTATAGATAACTTTAGTTTCTTTCTCTGAAAATTGCCTGTTCATATCCTTTGAGTATTTATCAATTGGAGAATGACTGATAAATTTGACTTAGTTCTCTATATATTTTAGAAATGAGGCCTTCATCAGAGACACTGGTTATAAAATTCTCTCCCAGTTTTCTGTTTCCCTCTTAATCTTGGATGCATTGGCTTTGTGCAAAATCTTTTCAATATAATGTAACCAACATTATCCATTTTGCTTTCATAATGTTCTCTATCTCATTTGATCTTAAATTCTTTTCTTCTCCATAGATCTGAAAGGTAAACTATTCTTTGCTCTCCTAGTTTGCTTATAGTATCAGTCTTTATATCTAAATCCTGTACCCATTTTGACTTTATCTTGGTATACTGTGTAAGATGTTGGTCTATGCCCAGTTTCTGCCATAGTATTTTCCAGTTTCCCCAGCAGTTTTTGCTAAATAGTGATTTCTTATCCCAGAAGCTGGAATCTTTGGATTATCAAATAGTAGATTAGTACAGTCATTGATTGTTGTGTCTTACATACCTAACCTATTCCATTGATCCACTACTCTATTTCTTAGCCAGTACCAAGTAGTTTTGAAGATTGCTGCTTTATAATACAATTTAAGATCTAGTACCGTTAGGCCATCTTCCCTTGCATTTTTTTCATTAGTTCACTTGATATTCTAGACCTTTTGTTCTTCCAGATGAATTTTCTTATTGTTTTTTTTCTAACCCTATAAATAATTTTTGGTAGTTTGATTGGTATGGTACTGAATGAGTAAATTAACTTATGTAGAATTGCCATTTTTATTATATTAGTTTGCCTTACCCATGAGTAACTGATATTTTTCCACTTATTTAGATCTGACTTTATTTGTGTGGAAAGCATTTTGTAATTGTGTTTGTATAATTCTTGGTTTTGTTTTGGCAGATAGACTCCCAAATATTTTATAATGTCTACAGTAATTTTAATGGAATTTCTCTGTCTCTTGCTGTTGGGCTTTGTTAGTAATATATAGAAACGCCAATGATTTGTGTGGGTTTATTTTATATTGGACCATTTTTTTAAACATTAAGAGGCAAAGTATATATTCTCAAAGATCTCCATTCTCTCTCCTTCCTCCCTCATCCAACCAGTGCTTACAGAACAATCTCATCAAGATTAAAGCTTTATAGATTTCATATATTACCCTGAGAATGTTGCTTTTTTGAAAGCAGAATCTTATTGCCAAGTCTTGAGTTACTTTTGATGAGATTTTAAAGAGTCTGTAAGGAAACACTACATATCCTATGTACAAGGCTAGTATTTTCTCATTAAAAGGTGAGAGTCAGAGTTAATGTCTTCTACTTTATCTATTTCCTATTTTCAAGAATCAGCAGCTTGTTTAAGAGGTTGGATTGCAGCTGTTTAAATTGTAGTGTTTCTTTCCTAACTCCATCCCTTTCTCTTAATTTGTTAAATTTTATCTTTGCTCCAACCAGCTGGTGAACTGACTCCATATAGACAGTTAATTCTGAAATAACTCCCCTTTCAGTAATCAGACATTTTCTCTCTTAAAATATAGTTAATTTTATGTTTAGTGTAGTTATTTAGTGCTTGCTAAATCCAATACTTTCTAAATCTCTTCTTGAAGTAAATGTTCATGATATTTATCCATCAGGCTTCTAAACTACATAAAACCTTTGTCTTCCTTAATTTCTTAATCCTGAATTATAGTCTCTAAAATATTTTTCACCATCATTCCTCCTGCTAGCCTCTACACTGAAATAATCAAGTAACAAGGGATGCATTGTTTTGATGTGGAGGATCTTGTCAAGTTCTTCATAGAATTTCTCTGTTCTCTTTGTTATAGCAAATAACACAAAACTAAGGCGATGCCAGTCAATTGAAGAATGTCTAAACAAATTATGGTATATCAATGTAATAGAATATTATTGTCCATAAGAAATGACAAAAGGGATGGTTTCAGAGAAATCTGGAAAGACTTATGGATCAATGCAGACTGAATCAAGCAGTAACATTAAAAACAACTTACACAAAAACAACCACATTGTGGAAACAAACAACTTTGAAACACTTAAAGAACTCTGATCAATGTAATGGCCAAACTGATTCTAAATGACCAGTGGTGAAACATGCTATCTACCTCTTAGCAAAAAAGGTGATGGATTCAAGATATAGAATAAGACATATTTTCAAATATGAAGTTGGAATTAGTTTTGTTTAACTAAATAGATCTATTGTAAGGTTTTATTCTTCTTTCTTTTCATCTGGGGGAAAAGGAGGTTGGGAGGGAAAGAGTGTAAGGATAGGGTTGCCCCTACTGCCAAAAAAAAAAATGAAATTGAAAAGAAAAAGAGGATCATTGGAGCATTGTCAAATGCACAGAAGAAAACAGACAAAAAGGCCGTAAGGAATCCAGACAAACTAGGCAGTTTTGAAAGTTACATATTGAATTTGTTATATACTTAAAAAGAAAAGCAAATTGTACATAATAGAGATTTCAGTTTCATGTACAATCTCCTTTTTCTATTTCACAGTTTATATGCAAGGGCTCATTTCATTTGTTGTTTCTTAAGTTCAGAATTTTTTTTAAGGCTCTCTTTGTTTCTACAACTTCTGCACCAGGTGTTGGCACATAAATAGCAAATAACTTCATGCTGGTCTCCTTGCCTACAGTAGTCATGATCACTTCAAGGAGAGATGACTAAGTGTCCCATGAAAAGACACTTCTTATTTTTGCCTTTATATCATCAGATCCTAGTACAGTACCTGAAAAATACTAAAAATTAAATACATGTTTGTTGATTGATTTTTTTAAAATAGAAAAAACAATGATTGTCTCATGTTTCATTGTAGAAACTTTGTTAGTTGTCCAGTGGATGTCTGAAATAAGGGGAAATAAGCCTACGTGCCAGACATTGCACTAAGCACTTTATCTCACTTTCTGACTTTGCCCCTGGTCTTCCTTTCTATACAGGCAGCTAGGTAGCATTGTAGATAGAACGCTGGACTTGGAACCAGGAAGACCAGTTTGAATCCTGCATTTGCTCTTGGCTTTGTGCTCAACAATCTCAGAAACTCAGACATGAAAGAGACTTCAGAGGCTGTTTAGTCCCACTGAATGTAAAGAGAAATCTTTTCTGTAATATCCTTGTAACCTAATGTGGAACATCAGAACGTGATGGGGCTGAGACCCTTTCCAGGTCACTTGAAACTTTGATACTTCTGAAATTGTGGCATTTCACAATTTATAAATATCACTGGGAGGATGTGAGAATTTCATAGATGGGCTTTTGCGATGTGTAGCTTGGGCTCACTGAAAGTATTGCACATTTTCCAAAATGTAATCCAAGCTACTCTCCTCCTCCCATTCAATTCTGGGTCCAAGCCATCATCTATCTGCTCTGCCTATCACAGAACCGCACCGGGTCCAAACCAGTATTCTCTTCTATAGCATCCCCAATAAATACTCATCCAACCTCTGCTTAAAGAACTCCAATGAGGGAGAACACACTAATTCCCATAGCAACCCATTCTAGTTTGAGATAGTTCTAACGTTTAGAAAGTTTCTCTTTAGATCAAAGTGAAAACTCCCTCTGTAACTCTTACCCTTTGCCTCTATTTCTGTCCTCTCATTCAAGTAAGACCAAATAGGGCCTCTCTTCCAACCCTTAAACCTTCACCTGTGCTTCCCTGGTTTTTGGTGGGGTCTTGAATTATACCTCTGATTGAGTAATTGATAGCACATTGGGCAAACCACTCGGCCCCCATAATGTCTGCGAATGTTTTTTCCCCCAGCCTCTCTGGATGACTACAGGGAACATTATGAGAAAAGCCCACATCCGTCGGAATCCAACAAAGCCCATTTTCATATCATGTGGAAAAGGGATTCAATTTTTCCTGTTTGGTCCCAGGACCAATGGCATAGAAGTTACTGAGAAACAGGCAAAGGATCAATGTAAGGATGAACTTCTTAATCATTGGAGTAAGTAGAATGCTTGACTTGGAATCAGATGGCCCAGGCTTGAATCCTGCCACAGACACTTAAAAGCTTAGGTAATCATAGGCATGTCCTTTAGCCTCTGAATGCCTCAATTTTCTCATCTGTAAAATAGAGACAACTCTTGTACATCATCTACCTCCTCCCCAGTTCCATGGAATTGTTGTGAGGAGAGTGGTTCGCAACTCTTAAAGTACTACATAGATGTGAGTTGCTAATTATTATTACTTGACAATGGAATGGGCTGCCTTAGAAGTTAAGGAGTTGCCCATCACTGAAGGTATTGGGTGTCAGGGATGTTACGGAGGGGATCCTTATATTGGTTTGGAGGCTAAACCAGATGACCCCTGAGGTCTATTGCACAGCTCAGACCTCATAAACATTGAGGTTAACTCCAAAACCCTAACCACTGAAAACTGCTTATTTGAATGGAATAATAATAGAAGTACAGGGTTCTATGCCACTACTTTTGATTTTGGTACTTACCACCTTTATTCGCCCATTTCAATGAATCATTTTATAGTATTCTCTGAGTTTTAAAATGCTTCAGAGATCATGATTTCATCAGTGTGATTTTAAGTGCCTCTATACCTCAACAAATGATCTTTATGAATTATTGTGGCTCAGAAAAATTCACCTGAGGGTCAACCCTTTGGTCATAAGCATTTCCAAACTTCACTAACTTGGCTCTTAAGCCAACAGGCATTGAGGCAGTTGCTGGGCCAGTATACGAAGTCTTTTCAGCTTAGAAGTATCTGTTAGAGCTTGCAGTCATGGGCAGGACCTTGGAGAATCCAGAGTTCATCTTTATATCACAATGAGAAATAAGGGGAGCATACAAACACATTCGCACACATATACATATGTGTCTGTGTGAAGTATATGTGTATATGTGTGTATGTGCGTGTGTGTATTCTGTGAAATGCAGACACCGCTCTATAAACTGATGTTCTTACCAGACTCCAACAAAATCCTACTCATTCTGGCATGGAGATGAAAACAGTTCTCAAAGTTTTTCCAAATGTATCACAAGCTCTGGCAGGTTCAACTTCAAGCTGAGCACAGTCTCAGTGATAGGCAGCCTGACATCTGGAGAATCTGCCTAGCTAAGTTTGGAAGAGATCATAACTGGGTTGCCTTTCCTGTAATGATTTTTTTTGCCACAACAGCTTGAAAGATCATCCCCTAAGGCATGGAAGAACTGTCAGAGGGAGTACTAACACAAAATTCCAGAACTTTGAAATATCAAGAACATTGTTGTTGTTTAGTTATTTTCAGTTGTGTCCAACTCTTCATGACTCCTTTTGGGGTTCTCTTGGCAAGAGACTAGAGTGATTTGTCATTTCCTTCTCCAGCTCATTTTACAGATGAGGAAACTGAGGCAAACAGGGTTAAGTGACTTTCCCAGGGTCACACAGCTAGTAAGTGTCTGAGACTGGATTTGAACTCAGGTCTTACTGACTCCAGGTGTGGTGGATGAAAGATGAAATGAGTAAGGAAACAAAGGTTCAGTCTTCTGAGAATTTTGATTTATTAAACAATGCATGCCAATTGCCTAACAAATTAGGACTAAGGCCTCTTCCTCAGCTTAGGGCTGGACCCTGAATACAGGGAGAGATAGATTTTTTATATTAAAAACAATTAATCAAATAAGACCAATTAATTAAAAGGAAATAATACAACATTAGGCAATCTGATTTCTAATTGGAGAAAAGATTAGGGACTTTCCAAATTGAAAGGGGGAGAGCAAACAGGTGCAATTTCCTGAAATTAAAAAAAGAGTTGCCTCACTCCCCTTCACATGACTGTTAATGCTCAAAGGAACATGGAAACAATAACTGATTAATCAGTACGGAGCCAGTTTTTAGATGAGACAAAAAGGTTGCTTGAGATATACGATTGTGAGAAAACTCAATCTTTGGATCTGAGTTGCTGTTAGCATTACCTAGTTATAGTCCTTAGTTAAGGGTCTCTAAGCAGCAAGGAGAGGTAGTCTAGCTTCCCAGCCATGCAGATCTAGGTTCAAACAAAACAATAAGGTTTTCTCCCAATTCTCACAATTGAATAAAGTTTGCTCACAATACAGAAATTGGAGTAGACCCGTAATTGAATAGGAAAGAAACTGAGCTAACTCCAGAATTGAGTCACAAGATGGAGTCAGTGTGGTTCACCCAATTCCCACAATTAACCACTTGATGTCCTAATCTTCCCAATTCCCTCAATTTACTCACAGGCCTTGCACTCTATCCACTGTGGTACTTAGCTGCCCATCAAGAACAATACCCTCTGGTAAAAATATCCATAGACATATAAGTCCATTCTTCTACATCTAAGTTATAGTTGTCTGTGTTAAAAGATCTTAATCTGGGGTATGAGAAGCTTTTCAAAAGGGCATGAGGGATAGCTGGTAAATAGCTAATTTTTTCTTTTGAAATGATAGTGGTGACAACAGTAAGAACTAGAGTTGATATGATACTTTAAGGTTCACAAAGCCCTTTAGATATGTTATCTCATTTGACCCTCAGAGTAACCCTGTATAGTTGGTGTATGATTGTCTCCATCTTATGGAAGAGGAAATTAAGGCCCAGAGAGGGTGTGGCTTGCCCAGGGTCAACAGAGCTAGTATGCATCTGTGGCCGAATTCAAAGTCAAGTCTTCCTGATTTCAAGTCCAACACTACGTCCACTATAATACCTATTCTAGAAACTCCAAAATGATTTCCAATCAATGAAGCCACCACAATTTTGGTGTATTTTGGGGTAAGAAAAATTAACCAAAGAATCTAAGGTTTGGAAAGGACCTCAGAATCCACAAAGTCCAACAACACAAACTTCATTTTATTTCTTTGATGACTATACATGATATAAACTCCAGGATTTATCACCCTCCATATTAAATAGGAGTTACTAGAAGGCTTACTGAAAAGGCCTTTAGAGACTTCAATGAAGTTTTGGGATCACTGGACTATGCTAATGGGATCAAGAAAATCATGAATGGGGCAAAAAATCCTCAATTTATTGAAACACACATACACACCTTTAAGCATTGCTTTGATGCTCTATCTGACTCTTAAGTCCAAGGATCTATAATTTCCTCCTATGACAATTACTATAGCCCCAACCAAAATCATCACCCTACAACCAAACTTGTAAGCTACTCCAAATTTAGTAGGTCAGTCTTTGGACAATGGACATACAGTCCATCACTTGGCCCATGCTCCAAGTCCTTTCCAGCTTGGCAGTACTTGCCACAGTTTCCACACCCTTGCCATAGTCTTTCAGAACTTAGGATCACCTCCACACTGTAGTGAAACATGGACAGGAGGAAACTTTTTGTGGAAGACTTTATTTGTTTATACAAACTTCAAAGGCTAACATTACACAATATGTCCACAAATGTCCATCTATGAGCTCAAAAATTAGTCAATCACATTGAATATTTCTTTCTGAGTTTTCCACTTCCCTTTTCCTTCCTCCACCTCCCCCCCCAATTTGTTCCTAGAAAAAGATACTGACAAACTTTGATCAAATTAGCTTGTGCATAAATTCATGGCTGATGCTGAAAAGGGGACAAAGGTCTAGTCCCTATCACCTGCCATACTCTACTGTTCCTTCCCAGAAGCTTGTACCTATATTTAATCCCTTTTTCTCCAGCATATCTAATTTCTCCTTTTCCACTGGATTTTACCCAGTCTTCTAACATTCCCTCTAATTTGATAAGAAGTATTTGTTTTATCCTACTAACTTCTTCTAATTATTATACTGTTTTCGTTTTTGTGTTTTTATTGGCCAACTGCATAGAATGAGTAATATTCACTATTTTTCTGTGTTTCTTTTCTGTTTCTTTTCAGAACACAACTAATGTGCTCCTTCATCTGGAATCCAAAAGACTTTTTTCCAGCCTAATCCTTGACTTGTCTCTGTGGAATATGACATTGCTACTGACTCCTATCTGCCTTGAAGCTCTCTAGTGTTTTGGTATGATGAAGGAAATTATAATCTTTTTTTTCCTTTACTATGATTTAGTCTTGTTCTGGCACTTAAAGTTACTTCTCAATCTGAAAACACTTTATAAAGGAAACTTGAAAATGCAACTTTCAATTCTTAAATGCTTCCAATGTATATATGTAACTTCCATGGGCAAGAGAAAGGAAGTAAGTCCTTGTATCATCGACGAAAAATGGGAAAACAAAGCAAGGACAATGAAAGATCCTTCAGTTGAGGTTGATTTGGAAGAGCAGGTGGAACTAGACCTGATAACTCATGGTAGCAATGCCTGCATAGGCTGAGCAAAATTACTAAAGTGGCTGGGCATAAGACAGTATACTGCCACAGCAGGGTGTGCTGAGGCAATATGAGGCAACAGGGGTTCAAATCCCCTCTCCAACACTTAGTAGCTGTGTGTCCAGGACCAAATCACATAACCTCTCATTTGTAAAAATCACAACAATAGGAAACATTTACTAGCACTCTGAGGATTGCAAAGTACTACACATATAATCATTTCATTTGATCTTCACAGCAACTCTGTGAAGCAGGTGCTATTTTTATCCTTATTTCACAGATGAAGAAACTGAGGATCAGAAAGGTTTAGTGGCTTATCTAGGATCACACAGGTAGTAAGAATCAGAGCTGAGATCTGAATCCAGGTCTTCCTTACCCCAAGTTGAGCACTTTCTCCGCACCACCTATAGTGCCTACTTAATGGGATTGTTTTAAATGCCAAATAAGATAATTAAGTAAAAACAGCAAATCTTAGATAATACTTGTGTAATGCTTTATCATTGTCATTGTTATTTCTTTGCTTTCAGTGGATTTTCATTGCCTATTGAATAAAGTCCAAACTACTTGGCCTTCAAAAATTTTTACAAATTATGTTTCATAATTACTCTTCTCAATAAGATGGTTGCTAGGTGAGCTGCAGAGAGGCCAGGAGTCAGGAAGCATCCAGCATCAAACACATGAGTTGTGTCATCTTGGGCAAGTCATTTCTGTCTGCCTCAGTTCCTTCATCAGTAAAAATGGGCATAATAATAACATCTACATCCCAGGACTGTTGTGAAGATAAAATGAGATGATATTTGTAAAGCACTTTGCAAACCTTAAAATGCTAGTAATTGCTCCATTATTGCTGCTGTTATTATTAATTATTAAATTTCTTCAAGGGCAAGGCAAACTCACATTCTTATGTAGTGTCCCCTTCCCAGCATCTAGAAAAGGGCTGAGGGCTAGTTGGATTTCCTAAACACTTGATGGTTTGAACTGATTAGAAGTGAACAGAATTGAAAGAAAAAGGGGCTCAAAGAAGTCTTAAACTGGACATTCATTCCTCATATGGCAAACACAGACATAAGTCACAATTAATTACATTTCCATCTTTTAGAAAGAGCCTTTGAAACTGACAAAATTCTGGTGCCTTTTTTTTCACACTGCTTAGCAGACTTTAATGGTACAAATAAAAATAAAATAAACCTTCCCATTGCTTTCATGGTTCTGACAGCTAAAAGTACAGACAGACCTGGGTGGGAGCCACCAGTTTGTCTTCCTACTTCTCAATCTGCTTGCAAATCCCAGGAACTTGCCAAGGTTTCCCAATACAATATGGACTGAATTTCAGCTCAATGGTCCAGAAAGAAGATATGGAGGAATGATCCACATGATGAGTTTTATGTTTCCTTTAGGACCTCTTTCTGTTTTAGTAAAATGAAATTGTGGTAGAATGCCACATTCCATTTGCAGTTAATTAAAATGGAAACTTCCCCCCCACCAACTCTTCCTCCAGTGGTTCAGGGCACTGAGATTAATCATGGTTGCCCTAGTCAACAGCTTCTGCAGTCTCTGTAGTTAATACAGCTCAGGAGATTGCTTCTGTAGCTACAATCAAACTCCATCCAATGGTGTGAAAAAAGGAGTCAGAATCTTGCCCCCCAGTGCTGGGGCTCAGGTATATGAGAGTCAAGAGTAATTAATAGATAATCCCCAAGGGCCTAGGAGCTTCATACAAATTAACAGCAATGGTCTTTAAAAAAAAAAAAAGCAGAAACTGTCCTTCTCCAACCTCTATGTATAATTCATTTCTACCTTTATTGTGTTTATTACAGAATTTTTGCATGCAGGCTTTGGAAAGTCACTACTCTCCTTCCGAGAGAAGGTAACAATTTATTCAGGGGCATAGAAAAGAATGCTGATGTCACCCACTTCCCTGCCAAGAAGGTGAGCTAGGATTAGTTTGATGCATCCTGCTAATTTATTTATTTTTAACATCTAAGACTTGTTTAATTGAAGTCATGATTTATAGAATCACAATACTCCGGGAGAGAGGAAAAAATGACTTTCTCTAGCTGCCTGCAGCAAACTTTGCAAAAGAGCCAGTAGCTGGAGGGATAGGAGAAAAGAGGCTAGGATAGTACCTAATTTATAATGATGAGTGACTTTCAAAAGTTTATTTGCAAGTCGGTACTTTGAAAATTAGCACAGTGAATTGCACATAGATGACAGTTTAATAAATGTTTGTTGAGTTGAATTAAATTTGAAAGTGGCCCAGTACTAATTCTATCATACCATTGGGCCTCTGGCCTGATTTGAGCTCCAAAGCAGCTCAGCTTGGTTCCCAAAGTTTGCTTCAGAATTAACAACAGGGCTTTAGAGAGACAGCAAGACACACGGCAAAGTATGCCTGGTTTGGAATGAAAAAACCTAGGTTCAAATCCTGACACATACCACCTGAGTGACTTTGGGCAACTATCTTAACCTGGGACTCAAGTTTGCCCATATATAAAATGAAGATGACCTCTAAGTCCCCGGCAGTTCTAAATCTGTGATGTTATGACAATGACCCAACCCAAGGAATTGAGTTTCATACCCAATTCTGCCACTTACTGTCTATGTAACTTTGGGCAAATCACTTAAATTCTCTGGCCTTTGGTTTATTCGTGAGCAAAATGAAGCAACTGAAGATGACTTCTAACACCCCTGCCAGCTCTAATTCTCTAACCCTATGATCTACTGAAATAGAAAGTTGCAGGTTACCAGCATGAACATTGCACATGATATTTCATCCAGGGAAATGTTCTATATGAGCGTAGACTATGTCTATGCTAGAAAGGATTTCTGGAAAGAAGGGCTTTGTAAACTCTAAAAAAGGAATCATCTTCTTAAATAAAACAGGCACCACTATCACCTCAATAGATTTTTTAATCTTAAGTGCAAAGTAGTTCCTCTAGAGAAAGGGACAGGAATTCAAAGGACCCTAGACAGATGCTTTAACTGAGTTATTTTCAGCCTAGAATAGCAAAATGCCAGAACTGGAAGGAATTTTAGAGACTATTTAGTCTAGTGGTTCCCAACCTTTTCAAGTAGGGGAGCATTTTTTCCATTCTGAGGCCCCCAATATGTTATTAGTTATTCTATTATATCCATTGATTGGGAAAACACATAATGACAGAACACACAGCCACAGCACACAGACTGTGCAGCACTGAAGGTCATCCACACAACAATCCTTACACTGGCTGCCTTTCTGCAGGTTAACATACCAGTGGAAAGTCCATGGAAGAAACAACTCTCCAATGGACACAGACAAAGCAGCTGTACTTCTTAAAGCTGCAAAGGGTGATTTACATCTGCTTCTCTCTCCTAATAAGCAAATCTGCCTAAATTAATAGGGATCCAAATTCTGGTTTGGTTACTTTCTACTTCAGTGACCATGAGCAAATCATAACCTCTCTGGCCCTCCCTTCCCTTATCTACAAAATGAGTGAATTGGGCTAAATGATCTCGAAGGTCCTTTGTCTCCCTCACTGGATCTTTGTCCAGGTCACAGGTATTAACCAGGGGTCTCCCTCAAAGGTCTATCTTTGCACTTCTTCTCCTGTACCAGAAGTGTCAAACAGGCAATATCAGTTAAACCTGCAACACTCCTTGGTACTGTCAGAACCAAATTAAAATCCAATTTGGGGGGCATCTAGGTGGCACAGTGGATAGAGCACCAGCCCTGAAGTCAGGAGGACCTGAGTTCAAATTCGGCCTCAGACCAAACACTTAACACTTACTAGCTGTGTGACCCTGGGCAAGTCACTTAACCCTGATTGCCTAAAAAAAAATATAAAAAAATAAAATCCAATTTGGAAATATTTAACACAATAACTAAAAACACAATAGAACATAGATAATGTTAATATGTGGTTTTCAAAGGCAATATCCTGCTGCAGTAATTATTTTGTATGGTTTATGAGTCCCTTTTTTTATTTGAGTTTGGCACCCCTGCTCCACACTGTCTTGCTTGGTGATTTTCTCAGCTTCCATTGGTTTGGTCCTCTATGTGAATGATTTCCAGATCTCTCTGTCCAGTCCTAGTTTTGCCTGAGCTCCAGTTCTGCATAACCAACTGCCTTTTGGATATCTTGAAATATAGGCATCTCAAACTCAGCATCTCCAAGAGAAATCTCATCATCCTTCCCTCACCCCAGCTCTCCCCTCCTTTCAGTTTTGCTATTACTATAGAAGGCATTACCATCTTTCTAGAGGCCTAGGCTCACAATTTCAGAGTCACCTTTAATTGTTCACTTGTTCCCATTCCATATATCCAATCCAATATCAAATCTTGACATCTCTACTTTCGCTCTTTTCCCCTTCTATTAACAGAGCCACTACCCAAGCATAGTCCCTCATTATCTCTTGCCTGGACTATTTCAATAGCTTTCTTTTGGTCTCCCTGCCTTAAGTCTTTCCTCACTCCAATCCACTTGAATGAAGATTCAATTGCCAGGATTATTTTCCTAAGTGCAAGTATCACCATATCACCCTCCCCACACTCAAGAAACATCAATGGTTACCTCCAGGTTCAAATATAAAATCCTCTGGCATTTAAAGCCCTTTACAACCTGTAACTTCCCTACCTTTCTTGTCTTTTTACAATTTACTCGCTTCCACACACTCTAAGATCTAAAATCTAAGCAAGTAAACTAGCTGTTCTCCACACATGAAACTATAGCTCCAGACTCCATGAATTTGCACTGGCTGTCCTCCCCCATCTAGAATGCTCTCTCTCCTCACCTCTGACTCCCAACTTTCCTGGCTTCCTTTAAGACTCAGCTTAATTACTACCTTTTTTCAGCAGTTCTTTTGTAGTACTCCCTCTTTCTGGCACCTTCCTTCTCAAATTATCTTCCATTTACTGTCTCTTTCTCCTTCTCTCCCCTTCTCGTATTCACCTTTTTCCTTTTTGTTCTCCTTCTCCCCTTACCTCTCCCCTCCACTGCCTCCTTTTCTCTCCCTCATCTCTTTCTGTCTGCCTCCTCCAACTCCATAGTTATTTTCACATGCTATCCCCCATTAGAATGTGAACCCCTTGAGGGCAGGGGAGATTTTTTTTTTTTGCATTTCTTTGTATCTTTAGTATTTAGCAGGAAGCCTGTCACACCATCTGTACTTAATAAACATTTGCTGACTGAAAGGTTAAATCCTAAAATCTGTGATCCTATGATCTGCTCACAATGGTAATCACTTCTGAATGTCCCAGCTAAATGTGCCTCAGTCAGTCAACCAAGAGAAGGCATAATTCCTCCTGCTACATTTTACCTCCTACTCATGCTGGTTTGGCTGAGTTTCTCTAATAACAGTGGTAAACGGCTTTGTTTAAATGAATTTTTAAAGATCCCTAGCCCATAGTCTAACCACAGCCTAAACCCTAAGTATTGCTCTTGCAAGTTGTATCAAGTAAGCAGGCTATCCACTGTCTTCAGATCAATACTCTTTGAAATAGCCTTGCTTCAGAGTTAATAGACTTTTGATTTTCTTTCCGTGCTTATTGATTAATTAAGCAGACTTTTGAATAATAAGATAAATTAAGAAGTAATGAAACCAGGTCCTACAGGGAAATGGGCTGGAAATAGGAATCCTAGTCAAATATTTAAACATTATTTGTTGTGCCAGTGCAGAAGGAATTCAGTACAACAGAATATACCATGGATAATTTTCACAGATATGTGGATGCCAGTTAGACCTTTCAATCAACCAAAAGAGAGAGCGTGGGCTTTGGTGCAAATTCACACAATTTGGAGATATTTAAAAGGGCTCTTAGAAGTCCTACTCCAACCTCTACCTGAATTAGAATACTCTTGACAATATTCCTGATAAGTGGTTGTCTAGTTTACAATTGATCATCCACTACTTTTTGATACAACCCATTTTGCTTTTGGACAGCTCTAATTTTGTTAGAAAGATTTTACGTCTATTACACCAAAATCTACCTCTCTGAAACTTCCATCCACTACTCTCAGTTCTGTCTAGCAGGTGAAGTAAAGCAAGCCTAAGTGCTCTTCCACATGATAGCCCTTCAAATATCTGAAGACAGCTTTCATATTCCTTTAACTGATCCTTGTATAGCATGGTCTTCAGTCTCACTCAGTATCCTAGAGGCTCACCTATGAACCCGCTCCAGTCTGTTAATATCCTACCCACACTGTGGTCCCCAGAATTGAACACAATATTTTAGATGCATCTGACAAAGGCCGAGTACACAGGATTATCATCTCCCTCCTTATGGATAATAGTACCATTACTGAAGCCTTTTTTTTTCTATCTTTCTTTCTTTCTTCCTCTTCCCTTCCCTTCCTCTCTGTTTTCTTTCCCATTGTTTCTTTTTTGTTCTTTTTCTTCTTTTGTTCTCTTTCTTTCCTTTCTTTTTCTTCCTTTCTTATTACATTGATTTAAACATATTCAACTTACAGTCTACTAAAATCCTCAGATCATTTTTAGTCACAAAACCACTTGTCTAGTGATGCCTACCCCAATATGTACTCATGCAAAGTATTTTTGGCCCAAATATTAGAACTTCACAGTTATTGATGTTACCTCTTTTACTGTATTCAGCCCTCTGCTGTATTCAGTCAAGATCTTTTTGAATCCCCATCATCATTAATGTTGTCCCCAGCACCTAACTTTGTAACTCATTGAATGCTCATACCCAACGAGTAGTCAACTGATGTAGGTCTAGAGGAAAGTCTTCAGTAGTATCCCTTAGGTGACTTTGTTTTTACTGGTTTTTGTAACCAATGACTTGCACACTATAGGTATTTACTATTTATTGAAATAAATTAGCTATCCCTTATGGCTTTGTGTCATCTGAAAATTTGATAAGTGTTCTTTGTCTGCTGACAAGTCACTATTAAAAGTTATTTAAAAAAAGAACCAGTCTAAAAAAACTCACCTAGAGGATATCACTAAAGACTCCTCTCCAGAGTGCCATCATTTAACTACTCTTTGGGTTCAGGCACTCAATGAGTTATAAATTCACTTAACAGCACAATTTTGTGGCTCACATCTCTCAGTCTAAACCCCTAGGGTATTACGAAAGTCTGTGTCAAATGTCTCACTAAAACCCAGGTGTACTATGCCTATGGCATTTCCTTAATCTATCAACCTAGTAACCTTATCAAAAATGGAAATGAGATTAGTCTGGTATGACCTATTCTTGATGAAGTCATGCTGGTTCTTAGCAATCACTGCTTTTCTTTTGGTCATGAACCATCACTTAAGAATAAGTTCCAGAAAATTAACCAAAGTCAAACTCATTGACCTATTCTTAAAATGACCTATCCATTTTCCTTTGCTGAAAATCAAACCATTTGCTTATCTCTAGTCCACTAGCACCTTTCCTACTTATTCAACATGATTTTCTGGTGGTTTATACTCACTAAATAAAGCTAGGTCTCCTAATTTATGTTGGGTTCACATTGATATTATCTGTTGATGCCACAGGAATCCTATGTACCTTTAAAAAAATCTTTAAAATCCATTGTCCCCAAATCTAAAATACACATATTATGCCTGGATTTCACCACACTATCTATAATGACCATTCAGATGGAATGATCACTTGATCTCAAGGTTCTCACCATTTCTGCACTGGCAACCATCTTCTCCTTATTGGTCAGCATGAGATCCAGAATAGCAGTTCCCCTTATTGCCAATTCCTTTTTTGTAGAATGAAATTATCATTAAGGTAGTTATTCATAAGATTTTCTACTTTTCAAATATAAGAGTTATAGTAGTTCTCCAGAGAGTTGAAAACTTCCATCATTACACATCTCTGTGCTATGTCTATAATCTGTTTCATCTATATCTTCTTTCTGGCTGGGCAGTCTGTTAACTACTCTTGAGTTGGAGTCAGGAAGTCCTATATTCAATTCTAGCCTTAGACACTTTCTAGGTGTGTGACCCTTGGCAAGTCACTTAACCTTTTTCAGTCAGAGTGCTCTCATGTGTAAAATAGAGAAAATAATTGCACCTAAACTTCCAGGTTTATTTTGAAGACAAAATGAGATAGCATTGATAAAGCACTTTGCCAACCTTCAGGCGTTATGTAATGCTAGCTTTTATCATTTATAGCTAGGTGATGCAGTATACAGTGCTGGGCCTGGTGTCAGAAAGAAAGACCTGAGTTCAGATCTGGTTTCAAAAAATTCCTACATGTAGAATACTGAGCAAGCCACTTAACTACTTTATTCCTCAGTTTCTTCAACTATAAAATAGGGATAATAAAAGGAACTATCTCAAAGAATTGTGAGAATCAACTGAAATAATATCTTTAAAATGCTTAGCATAGCATATGGCACATAGTAGGTGCTTAATAAATGCTTCTTCCCCCCTTCCCCCTCAAACAATATAACTGCTGTTTGTCATTCTGATGATTCACCAAATACTCCCCATCACTAGATGGGAAGACACTTTCCCATATAGTTTGTGGGTTTATTTCCAATAACATGAGTACATATTCTTGACAGATTCCCCTAACCTTTTAGCTTCTTCCCTTTGAATAAAACAAATACTTCCATAACCATATTCCAGAAAAGAACTCCATCCCCATCAAGACTCAGAGATACCCATTGGGTCCATTTTGCCTTAAATGCATATAACTGGTACTTTCCCATAAAAAATGTTTCCAGGTAAATCAGCCTCTTTATTAAAAATAAATGATATACTATGCCAGGTCAATGGCATTTGGATGAATAAATACTCCATTTCCAAAGCACTAGGTATATCTGCTACAGCTAGTACTTTGAAATTATTCTGAGATGCTGGAAGAAATGTGGTTTCCTTATGACTACACTTTTTTTACTACCACAAACCTATGCCTTATTTATTAAGTGCAAGAAAAAATATTTGTGAACTAAAAATGAATACAGTATTATGGAGAAAAGAAGTATAGCCACAAATATAGTCTCACTGAATATCAGCCTTGAATGAACAGTAAATCCCCATCAGTTTAGGACCCTGAAGGTTGGCTCTGTGGTTTGTCCTTTGTTCTCAAAGAGGACCATGACATGAAGAAGATGCTGCCATGACTTGCAAGTTAATTGCATTTAAGTGAGGGAGGGCTGTGCAAAGTCACCAGCCTCACTTTCTCCTCTGGAGCCATCTGGGTCCAGTGGCCAGATATTGATCAGGACAAGTAGAGATGGCCCCAAAGTCTGAATCTACTTTATACACCAAGGAGTAGTAGCCCCCAAAAGCTTTGAGTTTTCTGATCTTTGTCATTTCTGCAACAGGTTGTTTCTGCTTTAGACCAGACCCCTCCACTTCCTGGTCTCTCCACCATTACCCTTCTCAGTCATCTTACTGCTGTCTGAAAAACACCTTACCTTCTTCTATATTATATAGAATGTATTGCTGCTGTAGAGGAAAACTCAGGATTGAAGAAAGTCTGACATAATGTCAATGTTGGATCCCAAAGGAACCTCTCAAGTGATCATCTATTACCTTTCTTCTCCTGACAAGTCCTCAAATGCATCTTACCCAAGATCTAGCCTCTCCCCATGGCAAACAAACATCCTAATCCTCCTGGGTTCAAATCCTGACTCTGCTCTAAAGCTATGGTCCTAAAACCCTAGGATATTTATCTTTGAGGTACTTGTAATTCTTCCTTGACCCCATTCCCTTTTTCCTCTTTTCTTTTTCTAGTTGGAGTATGTGCTCCAACTAGTATTTCAAGTTAAGCTCCTTCCCTTGTGTGAGGTAAAATATAACCAAAATAAAAGACAATCACTTCTAGCATTATTGGCTCATTTGCTTCTCTATACAATTTGCTAAGTCCCCCTCCCCCACAAAAGTCATTGTCATGGCCTGGGACACATGGTTAAAAAAAAGTATATGGATTCAGAACAGGCAAAGGGGTCTCAAATTATCCAAGTGAATTAATGACCACCCAAAGGGTAGGAGATATTGATATTCATGAAGCCTTAATTTAGAACTAAAAATAGAAATGGCAGATAAGCACTTAACTCTGTTGTTCCCAATTCCTCAATTTTCTCTGGGTGTCCTAATTGTAACTGAAAAGGCTGGAACTAGCATGGACTGCTACTGAGAAGACAGAGATCTTCATTTTATACCATATCACAAGGAATCATAGACGGTCTCCTTTCTTTTCCCCTTAATAGTTTTACTCTAAAGGTAGAGGGAAGAAATACTTATGTGAACTTCTGGGCCCTGGGTCAACATGACTTTTGACAGATTTTGTTAGTGAGTAGGTTGACAGAAGAATGGAAATGGAGGTGGGGGGATGTAGCACCTCCACATTAGAGCAGCCCCCTAAGAAAGAAAATTCAACTGACCTGCTGCAATACTTCTATAGCTGGTTTCCAATTAGTTCTTACTCAAATGAGTTGCCACTCTCTATCTGACCTCTGGGCTCTAGTCTCTTGGTAACATTTTTCAGATCTCACTTGTCAGAAACCCTACACTCAGCTTCTAGGATTTCCCTCTGGTTTCACGAAATCAGGGAATCTCAGAGTTAAAAATTACCCTCAGAGGGCATCTAACCCAAACAAATGTGAACAAGAAGCCCCTCTACAACAGACCCCAAAGTGCCTCATTCAGCCTTTGCTTGAACCCCTCCAGTGACAAGTAGTTGACTACATCACAAAGTGGCCCAAGCCTCATCTCAATAACTCTAATTATTAGAAAGGTCTTCCTTCTGACAAGTCCAAACTGGCTTCTTTGCAATGTTTCCTTGGCCTCTGGGGCAAAGCTGAACAAGCTAGTTTTTCTTACCCATGATAGCCATTCACAGCTCTTGAAGACAGCTCTCGTGTTCCTCCAGTAAGTCTTCCCTTCTCCAAACTAAACTGTCCCATGTTCTTTAACAAATCTTTGCATGCCATGACACTGAGGCCCTTTCACTATCCTGGTGGCTCTTCTCTGGATGCTCTCCAGATTGTCAATGTCCTTGCCAACAACAAACAAAGCAACCCAACTGTGCCCACAAAACTCCAGATGTGATTTGAGTAGGGTGGAGTACAATGATGCTCTTGCCTCCCTCGTCCTAGAGACTACCCATCTCTTCAGGCAGCCTAAGATTTGGTTATTTTTTTTTACGGCTGCCATAGCAGACTATGGATTCACATTGAATTTGTAGCCCACTAAAATTCCTAGCCAAGGGTTGTTTCTGAACCTGGGATCCCCAAATTTGCTCTCAAAATGTGTGTTTATGTGTGCCTATACATGTGTGTGTACATCTGTATATCCATGCATATGTGTATGTAAACATCATGTGCATGAGCATAATTCTGTGTATTTTATTCAGAATTTCATTCTTGAGAGCGTCCAATACCTCCAAGTGAGCAAAGCTCAACTTCAACAAAGTTCAAAGTCAAGATATAGGCTGGGAAAATGAGTAAACAACAAAAAAAGAATTTGACCATAAAAAGCTACTATGGTAGCAAGGAAGACCAAGACATAAACTCAGAAGACAACAGTGTGAAAACAGCTACAAACAAAGCCTCAAAGAAAAATGCCAATTGGACCCAAACACAACAAGAATTCCTGAAAGTTAAAGAGAGGAGAAGTAGAGGAAAATTTGGGGAAGAAAATAAGAGTGATACAAGAAAATTATTAAAAGAGAATTAAGAAGAAAATGTAAACTATCTCATAAAAATAACTGACCTAGAAAATAGATGGAAGAGGGATAATTTAAGAATTATTAAACTACCTGGAAGCCATGATCAAAGAAAAAAAAAACCTAGACACTATATTTAAAAAGTTATCAGGGAAAATTGCCCCAATATCTTAGATCTAGAGGGCAAGATAGACATTGAAAGAATACACCAACCTCCTGAAAGAGGTGCCAAAATGAAAATTCCCAGGAATGTTACAGCCAAATTCCAGAATTCTCAGATCAAAGAGAAAACATTTCAAGCAGCCAGAAAGAAACAATTCAAATATCATGTATTCACAGTCAGGATCACAAAAGATTTAGTAGCTTCCACATGAACAGAGAGGAAGGCTTGGAATATGATATTGCAGAAGTCAAAGGAGCTACGATTACAACTAACAATCACATACTCAGCAAAACTGAGTGTAATCCTTTGGTGGGAGGAGGGAATGAATATTTAATGAAAGAGAGGACTTTCAAGCATTCTTGATAAGACCAGAGCTGAATAGAAAATTTGGCATTCAAACACAAGACTCAAGAGAAGCATAACAAGGTAATCGTTAAGAAATAATCATAAGGGACTCAATAAACTTAAACTGTTTTCATTCTTATATGGGAAGATGATACTTATAATGAAAGAGAAAGGCAAATTAATATAACTTTGAGCTATCCCCTCTCACTTATCAGAAATGACAAATGTTAAGGGACGGAGGGAAACATAGATACAGTAATGAACTGTTGGTGGAGTAGTGAACTGGTCCAACCACTCTGGAGAATAATTTGGAACTATGCCCAAAGGGCTACAAAACTGTGCATACCCTCTAACCCAGAAATACCACTACTAGGTCTGTAACTCAAAGAAAAATTTTTAAACAAAGGAAAAAGAACCTACATTACAAAAATATGTATAGCAGCTTTATTTTTGTAGTGGCAAATAATTGGAAATTGAGGAGACACTCATCATTTGGGGAATGGCTGAAAAAGTACTACTGTGCTATAAGAAATGATGAGAGTGGGGTAGTTTCAGGAAAACATGGCAAGACCTATATGAACTGAGGCAAAATAAAGTGAGAACCAGGAGATCACTGTGCATAGTGATAGCAATGGTGTAATGATGATCAACTGTGAAAGACTTGATTACTCTGATCAATGCAACGATTCAAGACCATTCCAAAATACTAGTGATAAAAAAAAATGCTATCCACCTCTAGAGAAAAAAAAAATTGATGAACTCTGAGTACAAACTTAAGTATAATTTTCTCACTTTATTTTTGTTGCTTTTTTTGAAATGCAGCTGACATGGAAATATGTTTTGCATGATTTCACTTGTATAATTGATACCATATTGCTTGACTTCTCTGGGGGTGGGTGAGGGAGTGGAAGAGACAAAAAGAATTTGGAACTCAAAATTTAAAAAGAAAAAAATGT
>NW_020954596.1:494891-601443 GCF_900497805.2 Vombatus ursinus | reverse complement strand
ATATTTCCATACTAGCCATGTTACAAAAGAAAACAGAGACAAAAAGATCCTAAGAAAAATGAAGTTTAAAAAATATGCTTCACCTGCATTCAGAGTTCATCAGTTCTCTCTCTAGAAGTAGATAACATTTTTCATGATGATTCCTTTCAAACTATCTTGGCTTATTGTCTTGATCAGACTAGCTCGGTCTTTCACAGTTGATACTTGTTACAATATTGCTGTTATTGTGCACAATGTTTTCCTGGTTCTGCTCACTTCACTTTGCATGAGTTCATATATGTCTTCCCAGGTTTTTCTGAAACTATATTGGCCATCCTTTCTTAAAGAACAATAAAATTCCATCATAATCGTATACCACAACTTGTTTAGCCATTCTTCAAATGATGGTTATCCCCTCAATTTCTAATTCTTTGTCACCACAAAAAGAGCTGCTATAAATATTTTTGTACAAATAGGTTTTTTCAGGGCAGCTAGATGGCACAGTGGATAGAGCACTGGCCCTGGAGTCAGGAGGCCCTGAGTTCAAATCCAGTTTCAGACCAGACACTTGACACTTACTAGCTGTATGACCCTGGGCAAGTCACTTAACCCCAATTGCCTTCCCAAAAAAACCCCCAAAATTGTTTTTTTCCCCTTTTCTTTGATCCTTTTTGACATATAAGGCTAGTGGTGGTATTTTAAGTGAGAGGGTATACATAGTTTTGTAGATTTTGGGGCATAGTTCCAAATTGTTCTCCAGAATGGTTGGACTGGTTCACAACTGCACCAACAATGCATTAGTGTCCCAGAAATTAAACTCTTGAATTTGGGGGCACATCTGTTTCTAGTATTTCTACACTATAGCTATTCTCTATGATAACTAGGTTCCTAGAGAGATATGTGTGAACATATAAGTGTACACATGTGTGTTACACATGTGTGTACACATGTATGTGGGAATCTATGTGTGTGTGTCTATATCTATATATCTCCAAATACATTCCTATCAGACTTTCTAAGGTATACTCTCTAAATGATCATGGGGCCATCATTCATATTCTAAACTGAGGCCTAGAAACCTAAATCTCACACTCAGATTTCATTATCTTAATTAGCTGTTCACTTCCCAAATTCATCTTTGTCATTTAAAGGCCTTGCCTTAAATGGGCAGAAGTGATGCAAGCATTACCAATGCCCCTTTGGCATTCAGTTTCTTGCTCAAAACTTCATAATCCCTAGGGTTGCTTTCTAGGTTCCTTGTAGCAGTATCTTCTGAGCCTGTGTGAATCACCAGAAATCAGTAGCTGTTACTAAGTTTGACAGATTTGGGGAGGTTTGCTGTCACAATTTGGGTACATGTCCTGAAAAGAAAGAGGACCTCTGTCTTACTGCTATTGAGTCAGCAAATAAGGCTTTAGTGACTCTTCAGCAGAGAGTCACGAAGCAGCACTACTTGTCGCTTTTTCCTCTAAGCCTTCCTTACTGGATGATCTCCCAGCAGACAGCCCCTATAAATCCACAAGATTGCTCCTTGAAGCTACTTTTCCTTTAGAAAATCCAGCTCCATTCCTTTTAGAGAAAAAAGACTCATTATTGTTTCTTAACTCCAAGTATTCAGTGGCCATTTTTCTTCCCTTATGGCTTTGTGTAATATCCTTCACCCTCCATTCTCTGGACACAGATCAGGATTCGTATCAGCTGTTTCCCAACCCCATCCTTCTAAAAATCTTAAAAAAGCACTTCACTCCTGCTAATAACTACAATATTAGAGCACATTCCTTGACTTTTTTTACCTTCTTTTTCAGAAGGGGGACCAGCCTGTACTTTAGGTTTAGATAGTAGCCACTTGGCTATGGCAGAAATTTTTTTAATACTTTTTTAATTTTTTTAATGTGTGTTCAGTTGTTTTTTCAGTCATATCCAACTCTTCATGACCCCATTTGGGGTTTTCTTGGCAAAGATACTGGAGTGGCTTGCCATTTCCTTCTTCTGCTCATTTTACAGATGAGGAAGCTGAGACAAAGAGAGTTAAGTGACTTGCCCAGGGTCACACAGCTAGTAAGTGTCTGAGGCCAGATTTGAACCAGGGAAGATGAGAATTTTTGACTCTAGGGTCAGCACTCTATCCATTCTATTCATAGCCATCCTCCTGCGAAATTCTTACTGCAGTCCAGATTTTCTAGAAATGAGATTCTAGGTCCTTTTTTGCTTTTCTGTCCTTCTGTCCTTCCCCTAGAAAACTCCATCCAAAGAGATGTCCTTTATATTATTCATCCTTCTATGAGACCCATACCTTAACATAAGATATCAAAAGACCTTAGTCTTGTCTGTGATCGTCCATTACAATTAACCTTTTGGAACCTCACTTCCATTTCCTAAGAACATTAAAAGCATTGATCAGGGGGGAAAGTTAATCTGAAAAAAACAATTCTTCTAAAATATTTCTTAAAGCAGTTCTTTATGATGTTGAGAAATGCTGCTTGGCACATGATTTTAGAATATAATCAAGCCACCTGTGAGTGCCTGAGAGAAGGGCAGGAGAGGGAAGACAGTGTTCAAGTATCTGACAAATGGTTTACATCTTATGAACTTAGTATTCTTCCTTGATTTGTGTTCATTCTTCTTTGATCCAGGGGAAGAACGGCAAGGTGAAATCTCCCTACCTTGGGAAAGTTTCTAGGCTTGGAGGTATAGTAACTGCCCAGGGCAGGTAAGAAGACAAAGACAAGGAGGGAAGGGCCAGAAAGGCAACTTCAAAGTCACTAAAGAGTAAGAAATTGACAAGTTCTCCTCTGCCAACCCACAAGACAATGGCAAGCAGAGACCTGCTGCTTAAGTTTACCTTCCTGGCAGTCCTGGAGAGGGCTAAGCCTCTTCTATCATTCTTGTTAATGGCAAAGTTGTTTTTGCAAACTGTTTTGTAGGGCCATGAATAAGGGGTAGAGTGATGAAGGAAAAATCATTGGAGGGAAATATTTTTTTTTTATTTTCTTCTCAAAAACCTGTGTCTGTATGTGCACCCAAGTGTGTAGAAAATAAGAGTGCATTTCCACACAGTATTAAGAGAAGAGCACAGTCTCAGGAGCAATCAGTGATTAGGTAGGATCAGATTCAATGACTACCATTCGGGGGTAGTCCTGCAGAGCTGGACACAAAATGAGGTCTTAGTGATGAAGAAATCTGTTTGTTCCTAATCCTTCTTTTTGGCTGGCTTAACTCTTTACTAGGAGTTCATTTTTTTTTCAGGTCTCACTTTCTCATCATCTATTTTCCTCAGCTTATTATATAAAGGTAAATTTAGGAATTTCCCCCTCCAAAAATAGATTCTTTCACCCTGAAAATATTTATTTTATTTTTCAAATGGATTTCACTCAATGTTTTTATCCATCCACCCACCCATCCCTTCATTTGAGAAGTAGCTATTGAGCACTTGAGTACAAGGCTCCTTTGTATTCACACCCGTTAACCCAAATTTATAGTGGAATGCACTAAGTGCTGTCTAGATAAATGCTCAGATCCTCCTATTTCTCCAATGGAATGTCATAACCATGGGGCTTTTGATATGAATCCAACAGGAAGCAGACAAGAAGATTTGGCCAATAATAGATCATAATAATAAACCTTTCTATTAGGATAACACTTTCAACTCACATATATTAATCTTTTTTTATGTCCTTAATCAATGTTTGAGAACAAAATGTTTCTGAATTAAGAATAAAAAATCTCATAGCATTAGAAGTAGACCTTTAAATTTATGAAAGCTAGTCTGTAGCAGGGTTTGTTAAGGAGGTGGGGTGGGGTGAGGGGGACAGGATTTGTTTAAAGAACTGGCTGAGACTAAAGAAAAAAATCAAACAAAAGATACCTTTCCATTCTTTATAAAATCGAAGTCACGCTCACAGGCAGAAGAGTGATGGTGGGCAAAGAGGATAGAATTAGGAAGGGTATGGGACAGGATGAGGTGAGGGGAGCTGCTGAGGTGACTAAGTTGCCAAGTCTTACTAATTTAGAGGAAGAGGGCAATGTGGGCTGTTCTGAATTATCAATTTTTAAAAATCACATTTTATGACTTTCAAAGCACATACTCAACACACGTTAACAGTCTTTCCAAGCATAGGTCTTGTCAGGCCTGCTTTCAGGAAGACATAGAACTCCATTGTAATTAGCAGCAACCTTAGGCATTCAGACAATTTATATGCTCAAGTCCTAACCCTTTGTTCCCCTAAGAGAGATGATCAGTCCCTCCTACGACCTTATTTTACACTTCATTTGCTTTAGAAATTCTTTCCTCAGCCCAGCCCAAGCTGAATGATCCCATCTTCCCAAGGAGTAACGGCGAATGATGGAAGTTTTACTTGATTTAGGAAGATAGACTTTCCAGTCCAAAGAATTAAAGAATGTCCAATGCTGTACTCACTGGTGAGATATGAAGGAAGAGGAGAGATTATGTGCGAATAGGGAAAAACCTCTCTTGTTTCCAGAGAGGTCTTCTTTCATTCATGACCTCAAATAGAATCCTTTGCCATGATGGGCTCATTCCTTTAGAAGGTCAAGGTTCCTTTCAGATGGGGCCATAAATAACTATAGCTGTATCTCTGCTGCCATGGGATGCAGAAAAAATGTTAACAAAGTCTCCAGTTGTGCCAGACTGCACTGTCGGACTCTGGACTTCTATGACAGAATCCTTTAAGTAAATGCATCTTCCTTAAAAATGAAAGGGAGGCTAAGGACAAAAGAGGCAAAGTAAGGTAATGGTGGGGTGGTAGGAGAGGAAAGGGGTTGCCTTTTTAAAAGCAACATGTCCTCTATCTTTAGTGCTGGGCTGTTAATAAAACCCATTATCAACTTATCAACATCAAATTCCAGGAGATTCATGCAATAGATAGATATAATAGGTACCTACTATTTCTGACCTTTTTACAGCATGGTTTGCTAGAGAGAATATCAAATTTGGAGTCAGAGAACCTGGATTTGAACCTAGGCTCTCTGTACCATCTTGGGTAAACAACTTAATCTCTTTGGGCCTCAGTTTTCTCTTTTATAAAATGAAAGTATTGAATCAGATGATTGCCAATATCTCTTCTAACTCAACATCCTATGATCCTAATAAACATCTAAGGAATGTACTATGACTCTGGGGGTAGAAGTAGCCAATGTATGGGAAGCAATACCCACCATTAATGCCTAAAATCCTCCTCTGTAAAATAAGGGGGTGGGCTAGATGGCCTTTGGGATTTAGAACCTTCCAGCTCTAAATCTCTGAACCCATGAAGATGTCACTGACTAGAATGCCATTTTGTAGAGCCAAACTAGTTTCCCAAGAAGCCCTGTGAAAAATTTACATATAATGCTTCCTAAAGCCAGAGGCATCAGTTTTCAAATGCAGGCAACCATTTTGGCTTTGCAGAGAAAATGTGGAAAACATGTTTTCACTCTATATCTAAAACCGTGGGAAGGGTCCCAGATCTCACTACTTTTTTATTTTTTTAAGCTGGGGCTCTGTTTGCCAAGTGCTATGTCTTTTGACATTCTCTATCTTGAGGAAGGATTACCTTTACTGTTTAAGTATTTCTTGACTAGCCATTCATCTACCATTCAGCTATTCAATGGATATTTCCTAAGCACTGGCTATGAGGCATGGCCCTTTGGGGAGACAAAGAGGTCTAAGACCATTCTCTACCCTGTAAGAACTATTTTGGAAGATAGGGTATGGACACATAAAACTACAATATAAATCAATCCTGGGATATGTGACACATGAATGGTATAGGCACAGTGTTATAGGGGAACAGAGGCAGATAGGAAAATTCACTTAACTCACTTCTAGACAAGTGATTGGGCTGGGCTTCAGGGCTTAGTTGAGATCTGAACTGGGGTTTGATGAGCAATGTAAGATTTCAGTAGGCTGTTAGGGAATGTCATAGTCCAGCTCATCAGCATCTAGGTTTGAGAAAGAAAGTACACTATCATTCAGAAACTTGTGAAAAATGAGAAGTATTTTAATAATAGCAAGCAAAAAGAGATATAGAAGTACTCATACCACATTCACCATGCAGCTACCTGCTAGGCATCAGGATGCTTGAATTTGGATTTCTTAGTAGGCAAACTCAACAGCATTTTTTGAGCTCAAGATCAGGACCAAGGTAGGCCACCTGACCCCTCCCACTATAGACCTATGAAAGAAGAGGTCCTTAGAGGTCAATATCAGCAGTGATTGGCTAGTAACTAAGGGGTACCACCAATCTCTAGCAGCATGCCCTCTTACTAACTCAATAATAGTAATGTATCTAGTGCCTTCAAAATCTCCAGTTAAACAAGAGAAATGGTTAGAAGAGAAAGAACAAACACCCTAACCATCATCCCAAACAAAATCTATTGATCTCTTCTTGATAAGGTATGGATATGAATAAATCTAACTATATTGCTCTCTCAACTTTGAGGCTTAGTATAAAGATCATTCTAGAGGAGAAGGGCCAAGGAAATGCACAGATGAAGAAACACACAACGAGTAGTAAGAGGTGACTGCAACTATGGACTTAAGCACTGGATCCAGGGAGAGAAGTAGTATGGATTAGTAGAAAAAGCTTTGCACTCTCTGACAAGAGATTCTGATTTCCAGTTCTGTTGCTTAGTTACTTTGTGACCCTGGGAAAGTCATTTAATTTTTCTGTGCCTCATTTTATTCATCTTTAATGTGGAGATCATAATAATACGGTGCATAGGTATTAGGTTGTAGCGAGGAAGGCTTTTTGTAAAGTGAAAGTGCTATATAAAGTGAAAAGTGAGTTGTGATGTGATGTGATAGCAACTGATAATGATGGAGAGGATAATGAGAGAGGTTACCAATAAATTGGAGAGAGGGTCAAAGTATAAGAGTCCCTGAATACTGAGGCCCAATTATAATAAAGACATGCATTTAGTTGAAATTCAAATGGTCCAAATGAAATAAAATTCAGTTGACTCAGGCTCCATACCATAACGTGCTGTCCATTTGTACTTCCCTGTGGATTCTCTCTTACCTCACTTTAGAAATGTGGAAGCCGGTACAGCTTAGTGAAACGAGTTCTGAATAAGGAGTCAAGAGACCTGTTTTGAACTCAGCTCTGACACTTACCAGTTGTTTGACCTTAAGTAAATCACTAACATCTTCTGGGGCTCAGTTTCTCCCTTTGAACAAAAGGGGAAGTTATAGTAGATGGGCTGCATGATCTCTTCCAGCCCTGATGGTCCATTATTTCACATTGAAAAGAAACTAACTAAAGTTCTGTCTGAGACATAGGGCAGGAATTCTTAACCTGGGGTCTGTGAATTTTAAAAAATATATTTTCAATCATATTTCAGTATAATTGATTTCCTTTGTAATCTTATGTATTTTATTTTATGCATTTAAAAACATCATTCTGAGAAGAGATCCATGGTCTTCACCAGAGTGCCAGAAGGACCCATGACACACAAAAAAGTTAAGAGCCACTGGTCTCGGAAGACAAACTCCCATCCCTTTATGTAGAAGAACTATTTTATACTTAAAGTTTAAAGATTGGCAAAAGTGAGTCACTGGGGTGATGTAAAGGTTGGCTTTAGTCACAAAGGTGATTTTTTCTTAGCATTTTCAAAGCCTCCTCCTCACCCAGCTTCTTTAATAACATAGAGCTGACACTTGTATTGAATATTTCCTTCAGTTAAGTAGCCTTTACAATGCTTATATGGTAACCTGTTTTCCTATTTTAATGGGTAGGGTCAAATTGGGCAAAAAGTCAAATTTTCAATTCTAATTCAGCTGGAATAACAACAGGGATAGCAGGAACAACCCAATTCCCATTTGTTATGTGCCAATATTACCTATGACACGCTGAGAGATAAAGCATAGGGGTGGGAGAAGAGGCGGGGGAGAAAGACGGAAAAAGAAACGAGGGAAAGAGGTAGAGAAAGAGACAGAGACACAGACTGAAATACAGACAGACAGAGACAGAGAGACAGAGACACAGAGAGACAGAGACAGGCAAGTGGTTTTTCTTGTTGAAGCATAAGTTGGACTCGATGGTCTCTGAGATTCCTTCCAACTCATATTCTGGGATTCACTTTGTCTTTTTCTTCGTTATGGTTTTACTGCGTTCAGCTAAAGACTGTTGCAAAACTTACCGAGCATTGAGTAGGTTCTGTGTGACCCTCAGAGTAAATGACTTCATTAGGGTAAGTTTGTAAGCAAGACAATGTTATAACATTTCTGAACTAATTCAATAGAAGAATTTGGACCAACATGCTTCCATTCTCATTGAGCATTAGCATTGAGAAAGCTATCAGCTCTGATTTTCAATGCAGCCAAAGGCAAACAGAGAGACTCTGAAAGTCTGGTGTATCTGTCTGCGCCAAAGAACCAGTCATCTTCTTTTTTCTGGGATTGACCTTGATTGAATGCTAGTTAGAATTATCCTGAGATGCCTCTGGCATAGATCCAGATATACAGGACAGAATACAAATGATTGTGACATTTTGCAGATCAGGGACAATACAAACACATAACTAGATGATGCAATGTTGTCACATGTCTGCCTCGTTGCATTTTGAAAATTTGGTTTACATTACTGTAATCTTACATCCTTCTGCTGTGCACATGCTATTTTAAAATGAGGTTGTGTGCTCTCCAGTGTGACTTTTTGGTTTGGCTAATTTTATGAACAATAAATGAATCAATACATCTGATTTTTGGCATAGTTTGGTTAATTTTATAATCAATCATATCTAGGCTAATAGGGTCAGACATTAGGAAGGGGAAAAAAGATGAGAACTAAAAGAACTAAAGACAAATGAGTGTTGCCAGGTGCAGCTAGGGATGGATGGCTCCATTTAGTTCAATTAAACACAAAATCATTAAGTCTCTATACTAAGCACAAGGCACTACACTAGACAATGGACACATAAAGTTGAAAAACATGATAATTCCTGCCTTCAGGCATCCTACAGTCAAGTAGGGGTGAGATATTTACACTGGTAAATACAGTACAAGTTAGAATGCATTAGGTACACAATAGAGGTTCAGCTTAAAGAGGCAAGAGATTTGGGGAGGTAAAAATGACAGAACTTGAAAAATTATTGGATATATAGGGTGTGAGATGGAGAAGAGACAAAGATTAAGCCCAAATTTCAAGCCTGAATGGCTGGGAGGATGGTAATACTATTAGCAGAAAAATAGAATTAGGGGAGAGGTAAGATTGTGATAGGATAGGAGTAGGGGAAGAGAAATTTAATTTTAGATATTTGATTAAAGTGTTAACAGGGCTTACAGGTGCTAGTAGCTTGAGATGCAAGGCTGGAGCTCTGGGGAGAGATTGAGGATGGAGATAAAAAACTGGGAGTTATTTGAAAAGATGTGACAATTAAACCCTTGGGGATGGATGAGATCATCAAGAGAAAGAATATAGAATGAGGTTTCAAAAGTCCACAAACTTGGATAGAAAAAAATTACATCTTTATTTTCTCTAACCGTTAATTGAAAACTAGCAGTAATTCATTTATTTTAGACTAACCTGAAAAGGGATCCACAGACTTCACCAGCCTGCCAAAGGGGCTTATGATAAAAAAAAAAAAAAGGTAAAATCCCCTGACCTAAAGGGTGAAGGGAAGAGGGCTTGCCTAGCACAGAACTTTAGGGAATACACACATTTAAGGGGATGGATGTGGATGAAGCACCTTCAAAGGGGCAGGAAAGGAGTTATCAGAGAACTAGGGAGAAAACCATTAAAAAATACAAGACCTTGAGAAAGGGAGCGGAGGCTTCAAGAAAGCGAAGGTGATCTACAACATCAGATGCTTCCCTGGGTACAAGGAAAATGAGGGCAGAAGAAAAAATAAAAGTTTTGGATTTGGTAATAAGGAAGTCATTGATGGCTTCAGAGACAGCTGATAGGATAATATATCCTATTGAGTCAAAACAAGAAATTAATAGCATACAGGAGGCCTCATAACATTTGAAGGCAAAGAGATAGAAAGGCAGAGATTGAAGGTGCATATTTGAGAGATATTGTTTTGAAGAGACAGGAGGAAATGAGACTGAAGGTCCAGAAAGAAGGTCACTTTGGCGAAGAGGTGAGCCGCTTCTTTCTCTGAGAGTGGAGGGAAAGAGTAGAGGGTGAGCAAGAACATTCAATGGGATCTACAAGACACTGGTCTTACTCTTAGCTGATTCACAACACTGCTCCTTTCATTATACTGGACTTTATATATGTTCTGGCAGAAAAAAAAAAGAGTACTGTATTTTTTCCTTCTTGACATGAGTAACTCCATTTTAGAACAAAAGTCTATTTTAGTGTTAATTGGGCAATCACATCTAACTCCTTTCTTCCAGTTCTTGTATGAGGCCAACAAGAGACTAACAGAGCACATTTTGTCTTGGACCCTGCCTAGGGCAATGGCAGACTAGCAGATTAGAATGGTTCTTCTTCCTCCCATGAAACACAACAAATTCTTCCCAAGGTTAATAGCTGACCAATTATGAATACAGCATGATTATGTGTTTTCTGTATATTATAAATGCCCATGAGAAAGAAGTTCTATTCCAGAAGCCCTCTTGCCTTCACAGAGATACCCTCCTCTGTGTGTCATCTGATGTTTCTCCCTGGCTTGTCTTGTTACAACGTATGGAATAAAGTCTTTTGCTGACTTGTATTCTAAAGTATAATAAAGTGGGCTTTCTTCCTACAATGTATGGGTCTTGTTTTCTCCAAACTGATAGAGCTTATATCGAAATGGATTTAAGAATAGAAAAGAAGAGAAAGAAATAATACTTCAAGTAAAATACGTTAGCTTCATTTTTTAAGAAAAAAAAATAGAAGAAATGAAAGTTCCACAAAAGAAAAAATCAATGGAAAACACACATACACAAACTAAGTATTGTTGAAAAGTCCGTTGTCAAACAGAAGGTATTTGAAATAACAACAAAACCAGTGGTTCTAATGAGCAATAAAAATGTCTAAGGCAGTAGCCATTAAAGTCTTGGTACATAAAATATTTTATAAATCTTTGATATGCTATATAAATTTAAGCTAGTATTATAATTATTATTATATGCCAATGATCATGCATATAATTTACATCCATTTTAGAATTAAGAAAGAATTATAGATTTGCCAAATCACATCACAGAATGTCAGAATATTCAGAATTCCAGAAGTTATGGAATTTTCCAGTGGTAGAGTGGTACTGAGAACTTTTAAAATTGAAAAACTAAATTGGAAAGTAAAGCAGGTATCTGACATTAGAAGATATTGAATATGCAAATTCAGCTTACCAGTCATGATGGCTCCTATATCTGATTTCCCATTTGTTCCATTCCTTTTTTTAAATTTTTTTTTAAATTTTAGGCAATTGGGGTTAAGTGACTTGCCCAAGGGTCACACAGCTAGTGTCAAGTGTTTGGTCTGACGCTGGATTTGAACTCAGGTCTTCCTGACTCCAAGGCCAGTGCTCTATCCACTGCGCCACCTAGCTGCCCCCTGTTTCATTCTTCCATGACTGACTCCTAACCTCTCATTTTCCCTGGTCTTGATGCTTGCAAGAAAATGAACTAAGAACGTTCTCAAAATTACCCTTAAGGTTCCACAAATCCTAATCAAATGTAATATATACATTGAGGCTTCAATACATTGAGTATTATTTTTTTTTAGCTAATTCATATGTTTAATCACTTTTCATCAGAATACAGTATATCCTAGTTTGCCCAAAAGAAAGCTCTAGGAAGATTAATGTTTATCCAGAGGGATCACATTGGGAAATTTTCCAAGTTTTTCTAATTTAGTAAAAAACTGTTTGAGAACTTACAGGAAAATCTTAATGTGAATTTGCTTTAACGGGATAACTCTAAGAAACAAAAGGGTGGAGGCCTCTATTCTCCTGGGCCTACAGATGAACCCACTTCAAGGAATTTTTTAAAGGTTGGATGAATTTTGGTATGACCTTTGGTCCTTTTATCCTGACACTAGATCAGCACTTTTCAACCTTTGAAGACATTTTATTTATTGTTTAAGTTATGGAAGATTAATCAAGAATTTTAAAATTATATTCTCTGTAATTAAAATCATAATAAAGGAAAATTCGTATTGACTTCAAGCCAATGTTAACTATATTAAGAGGAGGTCTAAAACTTTTTATAGCCAGCATTATTTATTTTTAACCAAAAAAAAGTGGTCATTGAATACTAAGGTTGAAGATGACCACTTTGAAGATTGTTCTTTCTCAGTAAAAGGGTGAAAGCCAGATTTCAGGTATTTGAGGAGTGAGAGAGAAATGAAGAAACAGAGATAACCAGAGGTTAACTCTTTATAGAAATTCAGCAATAAAGAAGAGACACATTGAACTGAGTCTTGCATGGAACAGGGAGTATAGGAGGCTGAGGTGAGCAGGGAAAACATTCCAGGCATGGGGGGAGGGGAAGGAGCAGAATCATATACAAAGACACAGAGGTGAGAGGTAGAATGTTACATATGGCACACAACACATAGGCTAGTTTGGCTAGAACGTAAGAATGCATAAAGGGGGTAATGTGAAATCAGTCTGGACAGATAGAGAGGAGTCAGATTATGCAGGATTTTTAATGGCAAACAAATGAGTCACCAATCTACATTGGTGGAGTCAATTTCTATGCCAATATTTCCCTACACCTATGAAATCACAGGTTGATTTCCCCTTAAAATGTATACTGTGTAAAAACAGAGATGAACCTATTAACTATCTTATACTAAGCTCTATCATAGCTCGAAATGTGATTGAACCTGGGTTGGCACATTGGGAAAATACAAGAGGGACAAGTGCTGCCTGGGACAAATTTCCTGCTCTGACAGTTTTCTTCATAGAAATTCCCAAAGTCTATAAATGCTATGCTTATAGCCTCTTTTCTGCTGTGAATTTTAGCTCACACCTCTCTTAATATCCAAGAGCCTTAATCTACTTTTTGCTCTAAACAGTGCAGAGCACTTTCTGAGATGGTCCTTGACTTTCAAAGGTAGGGAGTAGAAGCATTTGAGAAGAACTCTTCAGTATCATGGTCTACCTCTCAAAAGAGCAAAGCCTGCTATGCTCAAAAGGAGAGTAGAAAGGGGAGTAATCCCAGTGGTTCTACAGGTAGGTGGGAAAGGAAGAGGGCAATGACATTCCAGTGAAGATACCACTTCGCAACTTCAGAATGTGATTCCAAAGACAGTTACACACCAAGGTCCAGGCAGCAGGTGTTGTGACTAGGAAGACCTGAAAGGTCTACTAGATTCTACAGAATTTGGCTCATAGGCCTCCTCTGAGTTCCAAATTAGTATATCAGAGACCTATGTTCAATTCTTGTCTGATACTTGTTGTCTATGTGACCTTCGGCAAATAATACTACCTCCTCTGGCTTTAGATATAGAGAGGTGTGAGCAGGATTCCATTCTGGGCATGAGAAATAGCTTTACAAAAAGGCATGGAGATGGAAGACATGAAAGGAAAGGTTGAAAACAGACCTGGAGCATTAAGTCAACAAAGATAAGTAATATGAAATAACATTAGAGAAGCAGGGTAATACCATACCTTGAAGGTCATTGAAAAAGGGCCTTGAAAGCCATTATAAGCAGTTAATTCTTTATTCAATCATTAGGAAGCCTCAAGAGCTACTTGTCCAGGTAGTGGACATCTTAGGAATAACATTGAGACCAAGGCCTATTTAGAACTACCAATCCCTCTGGAAACTTTCAGTTTTTGAGATAGGCTAAGAATGAAGAACAGTGACAGGCCCTCCCTCCCCATAATGGATGTTCAGTTTGGTCACTTAGCAAAAATCAGAGAATGGACTCAGCTCAGTTCATCAGCAGGGAGCTAGGTCAGGGAAAAAATCAAAGTTCTAAGCCACTTGTTCATACTAAGCATAGGCATGTCCCATCAAAGCGTTCTCCTCCTCTTTACTATACTACCTCTACATTTTTCTGCTTTCCCTCTTTCTAAATGCAAATGTATCATGGCCCATCTTCCATATTTTAAGTTCTTTGTCTCTTTGTTGCAGAAAAATTGGCATATGACACATACAAATTATGGCCTAATATTTCTCTTTTGATGTTTAACCAACTGTTGGAAATTTATAACAATATAGCTGCTAGGATTCTAAGACATAGGGCATGAGAGTTGTCTTCTTTATAATGACATCAGTTAAGTATTTGCCCTCCCCTTCACCCCTCCCCAAAAAACCCCTCAGTTATCATTTTGCATTTTATTTCCTAACATAGATTATTCTAAAATTAAAAATTGAAAATCAATCCCCAAATCACTTCAAATTTCTAATAATTTAAACTGTTATTTAGCATAGTGTGAATGAATATCTACAGTTTAGCCTTAACTGTCTTTTTTAGCTCACTCTCAACAAAATAGAAATGTTTGCAGGACAAATTCAGCAAGATGAATTGTTTCTTCAGACTTCTACTCTGTTTGCTAGGGATAAGAAGCCCCTGACTAGGTAAATTCACCAAATACCTTATTTTTTTAATCTTACCAATACAAGGTAAAAGAGGTTTCTAATTTAGTTCTTAGGTACTACGCTAGGACTTATTTACCAAGTCCTAAATAGGCTAAGATAGGAATTGGTAAATCAGTTCCCCTTTCTTTTCTTCCTTCCCTACCCTCTCTAACTAATCCCAAACCCTTCCTCCATCTCCTCAAAAATCACAGGTATTTCTCATATTTGCTAAAAATAGTTCTTGCAAATTTCAAATCCCTGGGAGAGTGCAAGTTTCCAAAAAAGGCCTCCTCTCTCCTCGTTCACCTTAACCATTCCACAATTTCTCATTTTTTCATAGCATACCCACATTGTCATGACTTACCTGCTGTCGAATCTCTTCCTCCATTTTGACTGGAGAGCCCAGTTCTGCAACTTGCTTAACTCCCTCACTAGCATAACCTCCATATTCCCACAGCACATAGTTCTTGGAATGTGATCCTCCAATAATGGCTGACCAATGGTTGGCCCGGCCTAAAAGAAAAGTTGGGACTTAGTTATTGTAGGTATAACTAATATACATGCATAAAGTGACTCAAATTTGTCGGGAGAGGGGAGTGATGATATACAAAATATGTATATATATTCTTTGCTATTAAGGAATTCATAATGTATGAGAAACATAAAACAGGTGAAATTAACAGGGTAACCATGGTAGAAAAAGCCCAGAACCACATCTAGGAAAAAATGAAGTAAGAAAAACGTGTCTTCAGTACTTCCCATCTCCCTTTTTGTGACCTACTTGCCTCTTCTTCAGGCTCAGTATGGTACAGAGGGAAAAACTCTGAATCAAAAGTTAGAAAACAATGGTTCAAATCCTGACTCTTCTGCATACTACCTGTGTGACTTTGAGTCAATCTCCTAATCTCCTGGTCCTAAATATCTTTTATCTTTAAAATGCTGGTATTAAGATTTGAGGGCAGCTAGGTGCTACAGGGGATAGAGTGCTGGCCTGGAGTCAGGAAGACTCATCTTCCCTGGTTCAAATCTGATCTCAGATACTTACTAGCTATGTGATCCTAGACAAGTCATTTAACACTGTTTGCCTCAGTTCCTCATCTGTAAAATGAGCTGGAGAAGGAAATGGCAAACCACTCCAGTATCTTTGCCAAGAAAACCCCAAATGGAGGTTTGGAGAGATGAACACAAACTGAAAAACGACTTAACAACAACAGCATTGAACTTGATGACCTCTGAGGTCCAATTTAAACAAATCTATGATCCTGTGACTACCCTTGTTTTGCTTTCTGAATGCCCAGAGCCTTTAACTGTAGTTCCACACCGAAAGCCTATTCTACATGATAGCCCTGAAGACTTCAAAATTGTCCTTCCTCCTTTGTTCCTTTCACCAAAAGTTCTATTCCCTGATGACAGCTGACCTTCACTGTTGACGAGAAAGCTCTGATTGAATTAATTCTTATTAAGGTAGAAATGAGTAAAAGCCTTAAAGCAAACCTTAGTGATATTTGATCTTTACATTTTAGAAGAGGAAATTGTCAATCATAAAATCTTAGAAATCTTAGAAATTATCCAGTAATCAATCCTACATTAAATATTAATCCCCTCTATGACATCCCATACAAGTGGTCATCTAGCTTTTCCTTGAAGACCACCAATGACAGGAAATAATTTGGACAACTTTAATTATTAGAACATTTTTCCTTATGGTGATCCAAATCTGCCTCTGAGCCTTCTACTCAATTTAATCCCAAATGTTTTCTTCTTCAAGATAAAAATCCCCATTTCTTTCAACCAATCTTCAGCCAAATCCCTGGGCTGAATTACTGACCCCCTACTGCCCAGATGCCTGGCCTGGGTCCCTAACTGCTCCCCTTCCTCCAACCCTGCCTGGCTCTTTATGCAGCCGTAGTATTAATAAGCATTTATGGAGTGCCTGCTCTGGGCCAAGCATTGTACTAATGCCTGGGGTGGGGTGTGGGGAGGGGGAGAGAAAGTTAGGCATCTCTTATCCTCAAGGAACCTAGAATTCTGACTCCCAATAGCCTAAGCACCCACCCAGATCCCTGATATCCTTTTTTCCCCTGCTACAATACAAAGAAATTTACTTTAAAATAGTCTTTTTTTACATACATGCATGTCTATAAATAAAGCTCTTCAGTTGGCTATGCATAGGAATAAAAAAAACAAACAAACCAATAATTATCAGTATAATAGCCCTCTAAACATTAACAATACATTGGCAAAAATAAAAGACAACCCAAAATGAACCTTGAAGTTTTGCTATGTATTATCTGTAGAATATTTACCTTGTGTTCCTTTTAATTTTTATCTGCTTTTATAAACTTTTTAAAAAAATTATTGAAATTCTTTTAAAGTCCATGAATGTTAGGGTTGATAAATATCATGTCTTCAAAGATAGAAGTGTTGGTCCTTCTTCTGTTGCATTAAGTGACTGTCCCCACACTGCTCAGGGGCTTGAAAGATAGGTGTCAAAAACAGGTGTCTCTAGTTGTCTGTTGGTAAGGGATTGTGACCAGCACGTCAACTGTGTTAGAAATATTTGCTAGAGGACCTCCCTAGTTCTTCCTTTAGATCAGCACAGCTTTGAGTAGGCAGGGATTTACAAAATGTTTGGGGAGACAGGTGATACACATAGGCCTTTCCTTTGTCTTCTGGTCAGTCAGGACTCTCTCTCTGAAGGGAAAGGGATTGGGAATGGGATGCTGTCTTGTCTGACCTTCAAGTTAAGGGCTTCAGTCCCCCTTGAAGAACTCAAAGCACATTCCAGGTCACAGAGTACGTGCTTCTGATCTGCCTGGGTTTGCTTTTGTTTATTTCTGTATACTTTTTTTGCCCTGAAAGGAATTCAAAACAAGTCAAATATAAGTTTCACAATGAGTCTGGCAAACATATGGAACCATTCAACTCCTGTTAATTCTGAGTTAATGCTTATTGAGTTGTTCTTTTGTAATAAGTGAAGAGAAATAAACAGAGCCTGATGGGTTTGGTCTTCACCAATGTTGAGACATGATAGACTTGGTTTCTCTTCTTGCTTCTTCCCCAGAGTCTATGTCAAGGAAATTTAAAGAAATAGAAAGATTCTTCCTGTACTCTGTGCCCAGAAGGGCAAGACTTGGTTGCTTTCCTAGAAGCAAAGCGGGGAACTGGACTCATTTTCTGTACCATATGATGCCAGTGTGTTTAAGAAAGTATTGCATGGGACAGGAAGCAAAAATTTAAATCCTGGTCCACAGTGTCTTTGTGCATGTAAATGATTATCTGACCCCAATGAACATTATTTTAGTGCTATAAATATCAGAATTGTAGCTAGTGATTCTGATTCCCGGGGTAAATAGCAGGAAAGGCTTCTTTAAATCAACTTTCTAAGACAAATCTGGTTGTAGGGGTGAGTTTGGAGCTTTGGATACTCTCCTGGAGGCCGTTGCCCAGGAAGGGGAGCAGGAAAGGCTTGCTCTAGGTCTAGGAGATACCCTGATGGATGGAGGTACAAGGAGGCAGTGTTGTACAATGAGAAAAGCACTGGCTCTGAAAAAGACCTGGATTGGCATACTGACCTGTGGAATCCTGGGCAAGTCACTTTCTTTCTCTGGGTCTCAGTGTCCACAGTTGGAAAAGAAAGGGATTAGGTTAGGTGGTTACTGAGATCTCACCTCCAGATCTATGATTCTATGATTTGGTAGGTTTTCTTTTCAGCCAATGGTTCTCAGTAACTAGGTGCTAAACTCAGTTGTTCTTGCTAACCATGTGCTAGTGATATGGGTACAAAGGGTGCCCTAGGATTAAAAATGATATTAAGGGTTACTTTCCCAGGCTTCTGAGGGGGTTCAAGGCTCATTCTGTAGCCCATCCTGTACCTTGAGATACTGGAACTTGAGAACTTCTCAAGTCCTTTTCCCCTTATCTTGAAATGCCATACAACTTGTACCAAAATAATTGTTTTTGTCTCCCTCATCCTGTCATTTATCTTCCCCATCCTTTGTCATGACAATTTTTCCTTATCCTGTCCCTAATCTCCAACCCCCCAAAGAAACCCTAAAAATACATCATCATACTACAGGCTGTATAGCTTTCTGTCTATATAAGCCTGGATCTTTTCCTATATTGGGGTCTTTGTTTAGCTCCCTGCTAACCTTAGTCCTGTGAATCTTTCATGTAATAAAACTCCCAATGGTTATAGAGAAGATCTAAGTGAATTCTTTCACACCTGGACCAGCTCTCCCAACTCTAAACCTCAACACTAGTACAGTCAGTCTTCTACATTTCAGTGCCCTGGCACAAAGACGACCCTGCCTGAATAACTGAATTTCTCCAAAGAAGGCACATTGGAAGACAAAATGTTCCAATGAAAAGAACATTGGTTTTGGAATCAGAGAATGAAGGTTCACATCCTGACCCTGCCACTTACTACCTCTGTTGATCAATCAATAAACATGTATTAAGTGCCTACTATGTGCCAGTCACTATGCTATATGCTGGAGATACAAAAAGGCAAAACAGTCCTTGCCTTCAAGGAACTCATAATCTAATGAAGAAGATTTGACTGTCACCTCAGGTAAGAGTCAAATCATCTCTCTGGACCCGTTTTCCCATTTGTAAAATAAGGGAGTAGAACTAGATCCTTTCCAGGTCTAAATCTAAGATCCTTTTATCTTCTTCTCCCTCTGCCTTGTTCTCGTTATTTCTCTCTTCTGGAACAGTTTAGCAGAGTCTGGACCACTCCAGAACTAGCTGGGGATCAGAGAAGACAAGGATGTCTCTCTCCTCCTACCTCTACCCTTCCCCCAATGTGTGTGTTGCCTATTCTAGAAAGATTCCTGACTAATGCTAATTTGATTAAGGGTTATGATTTGGTTCTGAAAGGCACACAAACCATTTTAAATGAATATTTCCCTTAGCTAAGTCATAAACAGAATTAGGAAAGACTTCCCCGACAAGTAATATAAACCAAGTTTTGACAAGATAACCATAGAAATATCTAACATACTGCTCTCTGCCCTGATGTACTGACAAGCACCTGGGTGGTTGTCAGTCGATGATATTTCTGTTACAGCCAATATCAGTACACACAGCTCTGCATTTGGTTCTCAGAAGCTGCGGGTATCAATGTAAGATGAAAAAAAAAAGCTAAAGCAGTCTTTTGGAAAGGCTTTAGATATGCTAATCACTGCTATTAGGAACTTATCAAGCTTGGAATTTCCCACCTGTTCATATAACTTGCAGATAATGAAGCATCTTTGCAAATGAGGAAATTTGGGGAAAGGCTGAAAAATGGACAATTTAACTTAAAAAACTGAACTTGGTCTTTTTTTATTGGCGTGGGGTAAGGAATGACCCTTCCTCTTCTGTTTGTACCTGCACAAAGGCAGTTCTGTTTGCCAGAGCCTGTAGACATGCTGTTGGGTAGCCCTGGTGTGTAGCTTCAGGCTGATAACTTGGAGCGCAGGTATCAGAAACTTGGGGGGAAAGGGACTATTGGGTCATACATCTAGCACTGTAAGGCTTCAAAGGCTCTCTAATCCAATTCCCTTTTTAAACAAATGAGGAAACTGAGGCCTTGGGAGATAATGTGAATTGTCCATAACTACACAAGAAGTAAGTATTGGTGGGAGCGTGCACTTGGGACCTCTGACTCCAGGGTCAGTGCTCTTTCCTTTCCATTCTTCTTACTGCCCCTGTAGTTTTTCTTGCTGTCCATGATTGGTGGTAGGTGTTTATCAGAGTCAGCAATTGCAGCTTGTGAGAGTCAGGTAAGGGTTAAATTTCCACCGAGAAAGAGAATAATGCGGGGATTTAAAGAACAATTCCAGGAAGCAGTACACTGTAGGTGGGCTCGGGCTTTACCAATAAGAAGTAAATTGATGGCTCCAAAAAGACTCCAAATTCAAGATAAGGGTCAAGCCAGCTCAGGCCAGTTAGGGTCAATCTGAGGACACCTGAAAAATGTTAGTACACCTGCTTAATGAACTTCATTACTATTATCTGACACACCCCACATAAAATTAGAGCCTCATTAACAAGTCATGGGATATATGACCAAGGGAGGGGGAACATACTTGAGCATATCAAGGTGAAACATGTAAGGAGGGGTGTAACCCGGGAAGGGATGGGCCAATCGGGGCCTGGGAGGTTTCACGCCGAATTTGAATGTATAAAAGCACGCTTACCCTTGCACTCGAGGCCCATTCCTCCTTAAGAGGGGTGGAGCCCACTTCTGGCCAGAAACAAAATCCTCTGGCCTTTCTCTGTAATAAATTTTCTTGATACTAAATTTTAGGTGTCAAGCATATTTCTAACAAACTTGAAAATGTGTGGGTGATCTTATTCTGCTTCACATATGGCCATGGATTGCCATATAATCAACAATTCCATCAACAACCATTGAGTTTCTCCTGTTGTGTGCTGGATGTCATGCCTGCTTTTCTGTTTGCTCTGTTTGGGCTGACTCTTTTCTTATTTCTGGGTTTCTCACTCTTCTCCGGTCATGTCCTTTAATCAAAAGCCAACCCATTTTCAAGATCCACCCAGGGACAGTCAATGCAACAGAAGACGCGGCCAATATTTTCATTTTCGAAGACATAAAATCTACCTAACCCTAACATTGCTGCAAATAGACTACAAATAAAGTTAAGCTCCATTAATTTCTCTCAACATATTACAAATGAGCATTCCAGTAAATGCTTATTCATAATTAACAGTAGTTGAGTGGCCCCATGGATTTTTCCAGTTGATGGTGAAATGCAGACTGTACTTGTTATCAAGTTCTATCCAGAAGAAAAAAGGACACAAAAACAAATCACAAATGTCTCCATGGGGTAGCTTGCTTACTCAGGCTCTAAATTGTGAGGGCTTCTGCAGAGATTTCTTTAATCTTTATTTAATTCTGTGCATTTCATCTCCAAGCCTCATTATGAGGCTGCATACCATAAGATTTACTTGGAAATTAGTCCTTTCACTTAGACTATGGACAGTGTGTGGTACCAAAGCCTTACTGGTCAGAAGTAAACAAGTCAGAAGAGGACAAAGTAGCCACAACATGAGACCACTCTAACAAGGTGGTGTAGAGTGAAAGTCTAGAACATATAAAGGCACTGATGAGGTTGGGATCTGGATCCCAGAAAGGAAAAACCCTGGACTTTCCCACATGGCCAAATCTCTGGCATTTGCCTGAAGCTATAATTCTACCAACTGGCCTTTCATTGTGGCTACACCCAATCTCCCAATTCTCTGTTACCCTTAACCTAGCCTAGGCCTCAATAGTCTTGCCTCCCTATGACCCCAAGCCATTTACCACCCTTAATCCTAGCTAGGCTCCATTCTTCCTTCACCATGTGGTCCAGGTCCCAGGAGTTCTGTTCACCCCAGCTTACTGGACACTCTCATTCATATCTTCCTTAGACCCCTCCTCCGGTCACCCCAAACTGCTTGGCCCCTCCTAGATCCCTCCCATAGTCTTTCTGTATATAAGGTCCATTTTGTCTCCATTAAGATGCTCAGATTCTTAGAATCTAGCCAATACTCTTAGATTCTTCAAGAGTCTGGTGATATGGCAGATCTTTAATAAACCTTGTCTTTAGCTGAAAGAAGGTTTGGGTCGATTTCTTTTGGGCAGGACCCACATGTTGTGATCTCAGGGTCCCAGCACCCCTAAACCCCTAGACTTCATCAGCACTATAAAAAGGCAGAAATTTTGGAATCACAGGTTGGATAAGACAATCAGCTCCCTGACTCTCCCTAGAACTTAACTCTCTACAAGCCAGACCATGAGGTAGTATATTATACCTTACAAGATAATCTTTCTATATCACGCTCTACCTTGCTTAAAATGCTGCCCCTAAAAATAAGAATAGCTTAGCATTTATAGAACTTCTACTATGTGCCAAGCACTGTGCTAAGCACTTCACAAATATTATCTCATTTGGTCCTCAACAGCCCTGGGAGGTAGGTGCTATTATTATCCCTACCCATAGTTGAAGATTAAGTGACTTGTCTGAAGTCACACAGCTGGTGTCTGAGGTGACATTTTAATTCAGGTCTTCCTGACTTTTGCCCCAGCACTCTGTCAACTGTGCCACCTAGCTACCCCTACTGGAAAATATTGAGGAGTTCCTCTGAGAGTTCAAGGAGACTTTTGACATCCCCGTTGGGGCCAAGATTGCTAACTAGAAAATCTGCCAGCTCAAGCAGCGGCAAAAGGATATGGTAAAATAAGTCAATCTCTTTCACACTCTAAAAAGGGATTTGACATCAGATACCTTGGAGGTAACATGGTAGAGTGGAAAGAGGACTCAGGTTGTATTAGAGTACCAACTCTGACATTATGTGATCTGAATGACTGTGGGCAAGTCAATTAACTTCTGTGCCTCAATCATTCACCTATAAAATGAGAGACTTTGATTAGATTCCTTCTAAGGTCCCTTCTAGCTGTAAATTTATGCTCCTATGTGCACCACCCTGATCAATTTGATGAATGCTTAGGTAGAGATAGCCATAATTAATGAATCTGGATAGATGTCATTATTGATTTGCGAGTACAAGTGAACATCAGGTTCCACCTTAGATCATGAGAAAATTTGTAACAAACCCTCCAGCGTTTTTCAGGCCTGCCTAAAGGAAACCAGGTACATAACAGACGGAGCAAATACAGCTAGAACGCCATTGTGTCTTGCCCATATATATTGTCAGAGGAAAAAAATTATCCCCCATTAATGAGTCACTCCCAGGCCAGCTGAACACGACGGTTTTGGAAGGAACGAGACTTACCTTCACTCCACTCTCAACTGTTCACATGTCATCCCAAGTACTACACACTGACATCAAAGTCCTACATACATTGACTCCACCATGGCAGCTTGATGAACAAAATACTGAACTTGGGGTCAGAAAGGCCTGATTTATGAGGATTTATATCCTAATACAGACACAATTACTGGTTGTATGACCCTGGCCAAGTCCCTTCACAGTGCTCCTTTGGTTTCGGTTTTCCCATATGTAAAGTGAGGATAATAATAACATTTACCTCAAAGGACAGTTGTGAGGACCAAATGAAATGATATCTGTAAAGGGCTTTGTGAACCGTGAAGCACATTACATTTTGGATATTATTAATGCCCCCAAGTTTCCTGCCCAATGACACCTTTCACAAATCTGAAAAAACTCAAGGCTTTGTAGTGCACAGCAGGGAAGGAAGCTACAATTAATGACCTGAAGAATCTGTTTCTCAATCTCTATCTCAATATAGGATAAAAGATTATAGGATTGTAGATTTAGACCTGGAAGAGATCTTGGAGACCATACAGTCTAACCCCTTCATTTTACAGATGGAGAAACTGAGGCCCAGACTTACTCACCTGCCTAGACACTGAAATCAGCAAAGAGATGAACTGTTGTGAAAGCCAAATTTGGATGCTGGATTGATCAGTCCTTCTGACAAATCCTTTTATAGACAATAGATATATTCACCGAACTCTAATCAAATCTATGAGTAATATTATTAGTAATACTAATAATAATTAGTAATATTAATAGTATATTAAACCAGTAGTAGGTATAGAATGTCTATACCAAAGAACAGATGTCTTGCCTACATGCAGCCATGATACCCATACCCTAGACAGGAGCAATTTTCTGTAAGCCCATAGACCTCCACTCAAGTCTATAAGTAACTCTTAGTGAAGTATGTTCCCAGTCCTTGCTGGGTCAAGCCAGTGGTGGGCCACAGAGATCCCCAAACTTGACACATGGTTGTCAGACTTTTGATGGCTACAACTGTGACATGAAATCTGTCAGTATGTCCAGTCTTTTTCATTTAAGCCAAAGACCCAGTAGGACATCTGGTAGCTTGTTGCAATTCCTGCCAACTCCCCTCTATTCCCAGGTAGTGATAGCATTTGATTTTGTTATAAGCAATCCTCTCTCTCAGGGGGACAATGCCATGATGGGTACAGTAGGACTTATGCTCACTTTTCATCATGGTCAAGGCCACTGTTCCTCAAGGAAATTTTCTAACTTCACAGCTGCCATATCACTTCTAATTTGGACCCCCTGTTTATCTTACATTTGGGGCCTACAGTATGCACAATCCTCTATTGAGAAGATTCACTTTTCCACAGCATGTCAGTCCCATTCCAATCTACAAAAAGGACTCTGGAATGTTATCTCCAGTATCACTCTTCCTGCCCTCAGGATGATTGGTTTCCCTATACCTCCTACAGAATTTTATTGTAACTCATTCCACTGATTCAAAATCCACTCTTCTATGCAAATTATGATTTCCACTCCTGAGTTTTCTTACCCTCACCCAGCACACTAAATGACTACTTAGGGGAGTTAGAGGCCACCTAGACAACACAAGAGCATACCAATGGAGTCCAATGGCATAAAAAGAGAAGACACACCATTGTAGTATAGCACCGCCTGCAAAGTCCTTTGGTTTAGAACAGCAGGTCTGACTATCAGTTTTCCTCCCTTAACCTCTATACTCATAGAACTTTCTGGAAAATAAAAGAATCAGAAATTCCTCAATCATTGAAGTAGTAAGTAATTCGGCTTACAGGTCAGTTACTTTTCTTATTCTATATCTACCCTGTATTCTGCCAGTATTACTAACAACTTACCTTGACTTAACTGTACCCTCTGAGTCTTCACTCTTCACTAGTAATTGTGGATGAGAGTTAGAAGAATTATTGTTTAATATATCATCAATTCCTAGAGGCAAAGCCATCACCAATACCTAATGGACTAGCACAAGTACAGACCTAAGGAGAGGACATTGGAACCAATATATTTCATGGAATTGGTAAAAGCCTTTCACCAACATCTTCTCACCAAGCTATACCCTTTCAGGTTTGAGGAGGTGTTCCTTGGGGGAGGAATTGTCTAAATCTATAGCTTTACTGGCATAGATGAGAAAGAGAATGGTGCTGTAGACACAGCCTCTGACCACATCAACACATCAGTATGGTGTAGAGATTGAATGCATGGCATCATTACAAAAAGTCAAAGTTGGGGGAAGCAGATTAAGTCAGGCAGTCAACTTCATGATACTCCCTTTATGATGCTTCCTGAATCTACATTGACTTCCAGACTTGGATCTCCATTCTAAAAACTAGTTTTGTGCCTCTGACTCAACCCTTAGATTTCAATCTGAAAAAATCCTAGCACTGAATTGATCTGTTCTATTTTATATTCATTTAGATTCCAATGAGCATGCTATATGGTTCCATAAAAATGGCATTAGTATACCTCCCGCTTATTACTCTGCTGAGATTGAAGGCCCATGGTATGAAACATTGAATTTTTCCAGATATTTTTTCTATATATTTATTGATTATCCTGATCTTTTTCTGTTCTTCCTCTTTTTCTTAAAAAAAAAATTCTTTCTTACATGGTGTGGCTCTCTAGGAGGAAGAGAGGAGAGATACAAAGGACATACAGATGACAAAAAAATAGAAGATATTAATTAAAATTTTACTTAAAAAATAAATGGTGTTTAGGGACAGCTAGGTGGCGCAGTGAATAGATCACCGGCCCTGGAGTCAGGAGGACCTGAGTTCAAATCTGACCTCAGACACATAACACTCATTAGCTGTGTGACTTTGGGCAAGTCACTTAACCCCAATTGCCCTCACCAAAAAAATAAATGAATGAATGAATGAATGAATGAATGAATAAATAAATAAATGGTCTATCTCTATGGGGCAGCTAAGGTGGCGCAGCAGATAGAGCACTGGTCCTAGAGTCAGGAGGACCTGAGTCCAAATCTGGTCTCAGACACATAATACTTCCTAACAGTGTGACTCTAGACAAGTCACTTAACCCCAATTGCCTCACACAAAAACAACAACAGTAACAACAACAAAAAAAAACAAAAACAAAAAACAAATGGTGTTGGGGGTACTAAAGTACATAATTCACATAATAAGGAAGAATAGGGCAGCAAAAATGGTGTGGTTAGCTATATTACGGGAAAGCAAAGGATCAAAGAAGGGCTAGAACAATGGTTTATGGGAGAATGATGAGATGATACTAATAGATGATGGAAACGTGACAGAGCTGTTCAATTCTTATTTTGTCTCTATTTATGCCAAGTGAGGAAGGTTTTTGGAATATTAGGTGGATTTCCTGTGGCAAACCTGTGGCAGAATATGGAGAAGAGTTGCACGTTGGCTTATGGGTCACGTTATGCATCACTGGAGGGAATTCCCAAATCAATTAGCTCACAGATATTTGGACTGCAAAGGAAAGGACACAGAGATCTCCTAGGAATCTGATACTTCTAACTAAGTAAAGAGAAAGGAAGAAGGAACCTAGTTAGCTTTGATGAATTCAAGCCACCAAGCCCAAGTGAGCCACATTTCAGGGTACTGAAAGACATGGTGGATATGATTACCAACTCATGTATATTGTTCTTTGAGAAGTCATAGAGTGTAAGAGGGGACACAGAAAAGACCAGGTGTTTTCCTGATTTTTAAAGAAGGGAAGAATGGGACTAACAACTTACACAGCAATGAACTTGACTTCAGTTTCTAGAAATTTACTTTAAAATGTAAAAAACATTCTTAGCTAATGGACCACAGGAACTGATTTTGGTCTATGTGCCTTAGTTTGCTAATCCTTCACCTGGTCCGACACTTTCATTCTGTGACTGAGAAAACTGAACTCTAGAGAGTTTAAGTGACTTTCCCAAAGAGGTACAGGGAGTAAGTGGGAGAGCAGGGATTCAAAGTAAGGGCAGCTAGGTGGCTCTGTGATTAGAGTGCTAGGACTCAGGAGGACTTGAATTCAAATCTGGCCTCAGACATACTAGATATGTGATCCTGGGCAAGTCACTTCTTCTCTGTTTGCCTCGGTTTTCTCATCTGTAAAATGGAGATAATAATAGCACCTATCTCAAAGGGTTATTGTGAGGGTCAAATGAGATAATACTGGTAAAGTGCTTAGCACAATGCCTGGCACATAGTAAGTGCTACGTTAACATTACATATTACATTTTTTTATTAGGCTCTCTGACTGTAATGGTGGTGCTTATTCACTACACCAAACTAGCATAGCAAAAACTAGAATTTACGTCGACCTAGAAGGGCGACCTTGTCTATCATCTGGTCAAATGTACTCATTTTACAGATGAAGAAGCTGGTGGACAGTGGGGATAAGGGTCATGGCCTAGGCCACATAAGTAGTAAGTAACAGAAACAGCATATAACCCAGGTCTTCTCTCTTCAAGGCCCCTATCTCTTTTTATTATATCCACAATGCCCTCATCTCTATTTCTTAGGGTAAATGCTATTTGTATTACATGATTAAATGCCACTGATACGCATGAACCTTAACAGTACTGGCCAGCAGAACCTGGTAGGAAGCCTTCTGGTTCCACTCCACTGAGCCAACAGCAATAAAATGAGATTCTACTCCCCATTGTTCATTGGCTTTGTGCTGCAGCATCTTGGGAAAGTCCATGTGGTGAGAAAACATGATACATTTTTTTTTTTGCTCTGAAAAATCTATCCAAACTCATTATGCTAGTAAGAATTTAATTAAAGTCTAAGGGTTGGAGAAAAATGTTATAGGTTTTCTCTTCCCCTTAAAAAGTTAAATCAAATTTCATTGTCAGTTATCATTCCCTACCCTCATCCCTTTTCCTGCCTGAAGGTCATGACATTCTCTTTAGGCTAAAGATCATCTTTGCCTTTAGATACACATGGCAACAGAGAAGTTCTGAGAAGCATTTGGAAGCTCTGGCCACAATTTTCTGTCCAATCAAATTCCATGGTCTAGCACTGCCAAAACCATCCCCTCGATGATATAAGTGAAATTTACAGCTGAGGAACCAACAACTTCATGAGGTCAAATGACAGAACATTAGCTCCTGCATCAGAATGTAAGTTCTTTAAAAGCAGAGAATATTTCATTCTTTGTATTTGATTTCCCATTGCTTACCATATAGTAGCTGCTTAATAAATGCTTGTTGATTTACTGGAATGGCCCAATGACAACCACTTGTTGAGGGATATCACGATGAAGTGGATAAAGTGCTGGCCTTGGAGTCAGGAAGACCCAATTTCAAATTCTGCCTCTGATACTTAGCCTGACCTCTGATGTTCCTCTAGTTCTAAATCTCTGATCCAATGATTGACTGAAATGCTCAGTGAAAGAAGTAATATGGCATAGGCAAAAAAAAAGAATGTTGGACTTGGAGTCATAAAGATGGGTTCTAATTCTGCCTCAGACACTTCATAATTCTGGAAAACTTAACTTCTTTCAGGCTCTACTTTCTAATCTGCAAAATGGGAATAAAACTATCCCATAGGGTGAGTGTGAGGATCGAATGAGATAATGTACGCAAAGCACTTTACAAATTTAAGGGCTATCTAAACATCAAATTATTATTATTATTACTAGTAGTAATAGTAGCTATTATTATTAGTATTAGCATTATGACTACCATATAAGGGATCTTATGAATGAGTATGACCCAAAGTTAGACAATAGTCATAATGCCCTTTGTACTGCTCTGAGTGGTATGTGTGTGTCTGTGTTTCTGGGTCCATATGTCCTCTGAGCTTTGCCAGTGCTATTGAACATTCCGGGAGGCTCGTGGTGAATTCTCAATTCCAGCACCAGAGATTTCTGAAAACAGAGTGAGCTGTTTCCCAGGCCTGAGACAGCTCAATGTAGAGTTACAGTAATCCCATTTTTCTTTAAATAAATAGTGGTGGTTCATCTGGCACAAACAATTCTTCAGGGGGTACATTCTCACTAACTCATTGTTTGGAGAAGCTAAGTATATAAATATTGTTAACTTGAGCAGATTTTTGTGTGCAAATTCTGATGTAGTCAAATAATATTATGTCCTACCTTTACCTCCTCCACTACAATTTCATAATACTTTTTGGTATTTAGAACATTTTCTTGCAAACAGGAAGCTGACCTTTCATTATTAAAATTAACCCCTTCCCTTTTTTTTTTGGTGGAAGCATCAAAGTAGGAATTGGTAAACATGTTGGAAATATAAAAGAAACACATAAGTGTGGGTATCATGCTTACAATGTTCACCACATCCATTATGTCAGTTAAATTGGGCATATTAGTTCTAATAATTACTGACCTACAATTTACTAATAAAATCAACCTGTATGTGGGAAAAGATTGTTGTGCCTCAATGTAGAATCTAGGAGCCAAGCCTCTTCATCGATGTCAACTTGCCAAGAGCTCTGTTACAACATGACCTGGAATGCTCCCAACCACTTACAGCCCACATAGGATCGATCCCCTGATAGCAGCTTGCCCTCTGGGAAATGCCAACAAGACAATTCTATCTAGAGTCAGGGCCTGAAGTTTCTGACTCCAGGCATGAACATCATACAAGGAAAGGAGAGGAAGGTCCCCTATCACTTCCAGGGATGTGATATTTTGGGCACTAGAGGAGTATACTGGATCATTATATTAGGAATACAAGGATCAATATCAGTACACTGGATAAGCTCAGTAAACAGAGGACATTGGACAGTCAGAGATAAATACCAGCAATAGCTTGGACCCCATCTGTTGGTTCATATATCCCCTATTGTGGAGGCAACTCTTCTAGGTTCTGTTGATGGCACAAAATTTCCTTTGGTGTGCTTATCCACATCATGGCTGAAAAATGGGTGGCCTTTGAACTTACAATGACCAGGTGATCTGTAATGCTTTCAATAAAGACATGATTCTGCAACCCCAGACTGACAGTGATGTCATTGTGACATGAAAAGGGCAGTGACATTGAACCATAGATGGACAAACATAATTCAGGTATGTGTCACTTAAAAAGAAAAGAGTTATCTCAGAAAATTTGCAAAATAACATTAAGTCCCAATGAGATACACCAAAATTTCAGGTGTACATTCTCAGGGTAAAAAAAAAAATAACCTTACACAAAATATGCTACTTATTGCCAAAATGCTTCTGACAAAACAGCTTTAATGCCAGTTCATTAACAACTATACAGTGCTATAGAATGTACCCTCCACTACTTTTATAATAAATTCTTTTTCTTTGTTTTGTTAAATATTTCCTAATTACATGCAAAAAATTAATAATCGTGTTTTAAACTTTTGAGTTACAAATTCTCTCCCTCCCTACTACTCTTTCCCCTCCTTGATAATACAAGGACTTTCATTTCTATTATACATGAGAGGTCACACAAAACATATTTCCATATTAGCCACGTTGCAAAAGAAAACAGAAACAAAATAGAATAATAAAAATAAAGGTCAAAAAAGGTATGTTTCAGTCTTCATTGAGAGTTCATTAGTTCTCTCTCTGGAGGTGGAAAGCATTACTCATCATGGGTCCTTTGGAATTCTCTTGGATCACTGACTTGATCAGAATAGCTAAGTTTTTCACAGCTGATCATCTTTAAAATATTGTTACTGTGGAGAATGTTTTCCTGGTTCTTCTTATTTCACTTTGCATGAGTTCAAGTCTTCCCAGGTTTTTCTGAAACCATCCTGCTCATCATTTCTTATTTCCCAATAGTATTTCAGCACAATCATATACAACAACTTGTTCAGCCATTCTCCATTTAAAGGACATCTCCTCAATTTCTAATTCTTTGCCACCACAAACAGAAGCTGCTATGAATATGTTTGTGTATATAGGTATTTTTTCCTTTTTTCTTTGATTTCTTTGGGTTATTGACCTAGTAGTGGTCTTGCTAGGTCAGAGGGTATGCACTGTTTTATAGACCCTTGGGCATAGTATCAAATAGTTCTCCAGAACCAAATAGTTCACGACTCTACCAACAGTTCATTAATGTCCCAATTTTTCCACATCCCCTCCAGTATTTGTTATTTTCCTTTTCTATTATGTTAGCCATTCTGATAGGCATGAGGTGATATCTCAGAGTTGTTGGTTTTTTTGTTTGTTTTTGTTTTGTTCTGTTCTGTTTTGCATTTCTCTAATCAGTAGTGGTTTAGGGCATGTTTTCATGTGACTACTGAGAGCTTTGATTTCTTCCTCTGAAAACTGCCTGTTCATTTCCTTTGACCATTTAAAAATTGGGGAATAACTCTTATCTTTATAATTTGGCTCAGTTCCCTATATATTTGAGAAATGAGGCCTTTATCAGAAAAAGTGGTTGCCAAATTTTTCCCCAGTTTCTTGTTTTACTTCTAATTTTGTTTACATTAGTTTTGTTTCTGCAAAAGCTTTTTAATTTCATATAATCAAAATTATCTATTTCACTTCCTATATTCTCCTCTATCTCGTTTTTATAGCAATTTGAATTCTTACCCTAAAAGCTTGGATCTTTGAGTTTATAAAACATTAGATTACTATGGTCATTTATTACTGTGTTCTATGTATCTAATCTATCCCATAGATCCATCACTCTATTTCTTAGCCAGTACCAGAATGTTTTGATGATTACCACTTTGTAATATAGTTTGAAATCTAGAACTTCTGGGTTACCTTCCTTAACACTTTTTTTCCCCATTGAGTCCCTCGATATTCTTGACTTTTTGTTCTCCCATACACACTTAGAGAGATAAATTTTCCCCTAAGTACTTTTTTGATTGCATTCCACAAATTTGCTTCTCAAAATCCCTTTTGAGCTCTTCCAAGGCCTGGGACTGATTCATATTTTTCTTGGTAGCTTTGGATGTAGGAGCTTTGGCTTTGTTATCTTCTTCTGGTTGTATGTTTTGATCTTCTTTGTCACCAAAGTAAGAGAATATAGTCTGACTCTTTTTGAGCTGCTTACTCATGATCCCGGCCAATTACTTGAGTTTTAAACTCTTTGTTAAGGTAAAAGTCTGCTTCCAATATGAAGAGTGTACTGTCCCAAGCTTCGGGAGTTTGTACAGCTGTCTTCAGAGGTACTTCTAGGGACCTGTAAATTTTCCGTTCTTCTAAGGTGGTATGATAAGGGGCAAGGTATTTCCTCTCCACCTCCACAACAAGCTCCACCACACCAGCATTCTTCCTCACCCCAGGACAGCCCCTCAGAACTGTGACCCAGATACAAGCACTGGTAAAGCAAGAGATTCCTGCCTCAGCACTGGCAAAGAGATCCCTGCAATCCCCCTCTAATCAGCGACTTGATTCCCCCTCAGTCTGTGGGTTGGAAGCTCAAGAAAAAGCCACTGCCCCAGAGGCCACGCTCAAGACTTGCGGCTGTGACCTAGCTCGTCTCTCACCGCAGTCACAGACTTTTTCCACTGACCTTCTAAGTTGTCTTTGGCATTCAGGGGTTGAGAAGTCTGGAAACTGCCACAGCTGCCCAAAATTCAATCCTCTGAGGTCTGCTCCAGGGTCGCTGTGGCCTGGGCGCCCACACCAAACTGAGCTCCTCTCCCCACCCAGTGCGATATATCTTTCCAATCAACCATCCAGGCTGACTTTGGCTGGAAATTTGTTTCACTCTGTCTTTTTGTAGGTTCTGCTGCTTTAGAATTTGTTTAGAGCCATTTTTTTAGGTATTTGGAGGGCTTTGGGAGAGAGCTCAAGACAGTCACTGCTTTCCCTCCACCATCTTGGCTCTACCCCTCTGTAAGTTCGCATTCCACAAATTTGGAACATTGTCTGTTATTCCCTTTAATGAAATTATTGTTTCTATGATTAGTTCTTTGCCCCACTCATTCTTTAGGATTAGATTATTTAGTTTCCAATTAGCTTTTAATCAATGCTTCCATGGCCCTTTATTAAATATAACTTTTATTGCATTATGGCCTGAAATGGGTGCATTCAATTTTTCTGCTCTTCTGCATTTTGGTTCTGAGGTTTTTATGGCCTAATACATGGTCAATTTTTGTGAAGGTGTCATGTACAGCTGAGAAAAAAAGGTATAGTCCTTTTTATTCCCATTCATTTTTCTCCAGAAGTCTATCATGTCTAATTTTTCCAAGATTCTATTCATCTCCTTGAATTATTATTTATTTTATACTTAGATTTATCTAGCTCTGAGAGGGGAAAATCGAGGGCCACCACTAGTATAGTTTTACTATTTCCTCCTGTAATTAATTTTTCATTTAAGAATTTGGATGCTATGCCATTTGGTGCATACGTGTTTAGTACTGATGTTACTTCATTATCTATGGTTCCTTTTAGCAAGAGGTAGTTTACCTGCTTATCCCTTTTAATTAAGTCTATTTCTGCTTTCCCTTTGTCTGAGATCCCTCACTATTTTTACTTGAACTGAATCATAATAGATTCTGCTCCAGACCCTTATGTTAACTCTGTGGGTATCTCTGTGTTTCAGGTGTGTTTCTTGTAAACAGCACATTGTTAGATTTTAGTTTCTAATCCACTCTCCTATCTGCTTCCATTTTACAGGTGAGTTCATCCCATTCATATTCACAGTTATGACTGCTAACTATAAATTTCCCTCCATCCTATTTTTTCCTGTTTATCTTTCTATCCTTCTTTCTCTTTTTATCCTTTTTCCTTCTCTGAAGTCTGTTTTGCGTCTGACCACTACCTTCTTTTTTTCTGTCCTCCCTTTTATCATCTCTTTTTATTATCTCCTTCTCCTCTAACTTTCCTGTTGGGTAAGATAGATTTCCATTACCAATTGAATATGTATATGTATGTGTGTGTGTTTATGTGTGTGTCTGTATTTTCCCTCTTTTGAACCACCTTAGATGTGAGTTTCAAATATTGCTTGCCCCTCCATACCATTTTCCCCTCTACTATAAAAGCTTTTCCTCATATACCTCTTTTACGTGAAATAATTTTCCCATTCTTTTTCTCCCTTCTCCCAGGGTATCCCTGCTTCTCCACTATCCATTTTTTTATATCATCCCAATATAATCAACTCACTCCTGCACCCTTTTCCTATGTAGAATCCTTCAAACTGCCCTAATAATAACAGAGTTCTTAGAAGATGCATGTATCATATTGCCATATAGAAAGATACACAGGTTAACCTTGAATCCTTTATGATTTCTTTCCTGCTTACCTGTTTCTACTTCTCTTCAGTCTTGTATTTGAAAGTTGAATTTTTTATTCAGCTCTAGTCTTTTCACCACAAATGCTTGATATTCCTTTAATTCACTGAATATCCATTTCCCCCCTGAACCTTTATACTCATTTTTGCTGTGTAGGTTATTCTTGGTTGTAATGCCAGATCTTTTGCCTTCCAGAATATAATACTCCAAGCCTTCTGCTCCTTTCACATGGTTGCTGGTAAATCTTGTGTGATCCTGACTATGGCTTCACAGTATTTGAATGGTTTCTTTCTGGCTGCTTGAAGTATTTACTTCTTGACCTGGGATCTCTGGAATTTGGCTATAATATTCCTGGAAGTTTTCATTTTGGGATCTCAGGTGGTGATCAGTGTATTCTTTTGATTTCTATTTTATCCTCTGCTTCCAGGATATCAAGGCAGTTTTCCTTGATAATTCTTGAAATATGATGTGTAGGCTCTTTCTTTGATCAAGGCTTTCAGGTATTCAAATAATTTTTAAATTATCTCTTCTTGATCTATTTTCCAGGTCAGTTGTGTTTTGGTGAGATATTTCATTTTCTTCTACTTTTTCATTCTTTTGGTTTTATTTTAATGTTTCTTAATGTCTCATGAAGTCATTAGCTTCCAGTTACCCAATTCCAATTTTTTTTTTTCGCTAGGCAATTGGGTTAAGTGACTTGCCCAAGGTCACACAGTTAGTAAGTGTTATGTGTCTGAGGCCACCAATTCTAAGTTTTAAGGAATTATTTTCTTTAGTGAACTTTTGTACCACCTTTTCTATTTGGCCAATTTTGCTTTTTAAGGAGTTATTTTTGTCAGTATTTTTTTGCTTCTTTAACCAAACTGTTAATTATCTTTTCATAATTTTCTTCTTTTGCTTTCATTTCTTTACCTATTTTTTCCTCTACCACTCTTATTTGATTTTGAATTTTTTAAATCATTTTTCAGGAATTCTTGCTGGTCCTTTGACCAATTCACATATTTTTGAGGCTTTGCTTGTAGCTGCTTTGACTTCATTGCCTTCTTTTGAGTTTGTCTTGCTCTTCCTTGTCACCGTAGTAGCTTTTTATGGTTAGGTTCTTTTTTGTTGTTTGCTCATTTTCCTACCCAATTTCTTAATTTGGAACTTTATGTTAATATTGGCCTCTGTTCCTATCATGGGGTGGGGAGCTCTATCTTATGCTTTAGGGTTTTTCACACTGCTGTTTTAAGAGATAGTCCTGGAAAATTGCACATGTTGGGTGCTTCCAAGGTGGTATGATCTGGGAAAAGGTGTGGTCACTCCTATCTCTCTGGTCCTTACCTAGGAAGAACCCCTGATCCTTTGGGATTGCAATCAGTACTACTTCTCAGGGCTCCTCCTCATTTGGGACTGGAAATGATACTGTTCCTCAGGGTCCCTGATCCATTAGGGCTGGAAGTGATACTACCCCTTAGGTCTCCTACTCCCTTATGAGTGAAATTGCTCCTCTCTGCCCTAGAACTATGACCCAGAAGTAGGTATAGGTAATTGAGTTGCCAAATGCATCTGGTCCTGTGTCTAGTGCTAATACTGGGGGGGTACACTGTAATTTCTTTCTGTCCAGTTGCCTGGTCACCTTACCATCTCTGGTTTGGGAACCCCTGAAGCTGCTTCTGTATCCACCACCTAGTTCCACCACTGGTATTTCATCCATGTGGACTCTGGGCCAGCCTCCTCCCCAATATCACAGATCTCTCTTTCCAACTTCCTAAGTTGTCTGGGGCTAGAAGAATGTCTCACTCTTACCTTTTATTGTCTCTGCCACTCCAGAATTTGATTTGAGGTGTTATTTTAAAGTTGTTTGGAGAGAAATATTGGGAGAGCTTGGCTGAGTGCTTCTCTACTCTGCCATCTTGGGTCCATTCTCAGAAACCTCACTCTCCACTACTAGGATTTAGAATATGTATACCTTTTCTTAAAAGAGTAGCAGCAACTGTAAGAGTACAGTGAGTTATCCTGAATAGTGGAAGCACCTAGGCCTCATAGGTATTTCCCAAGCAGAAGCATATATTTCCCCTGTATCTTATTCCATTCTACAAAGCATAAACTTGCCCAGGTTTTGCTCTTATTGCTGCTGCTGCAAAAGATGCTGGCTTATGGACAATAGAGAGATACACAGTCTATAGACATAAGGCATTGTTGTAGTTAACAGATGACATGCTCATCCAAATGGCAGATGACACAAAGTGAGAGGGAGAGAAAATATGTTGGGTAACAGAATTTGGATCCAACATGATCCCAACAGATTAGACTGATGGATAAAGTCAAAGAAGATAAAATTTAATAAGGATAAATATCAAATTACAAAACTGGATTCAAAAATCTGTTATACAAGTTCAGGATGAGAATGAGGTGTAAAAAAAAAAACTAGGAATTTTAGGGAATTGCAAACTAGTTTCAACAACAGTCAGCAACAAAACCAAACAAAGCTCCTAAAGCAACATATTGAAATCTCAGGTTACCTTAATAAAAGCCTGGTGCTCAGAATGAGGGAAGTGATTATCTTATCAGTACTTGGTAAGTGTTAAGACTACATCGGGAGTATTGAGTATAGTTTTATGTATCACATATTAGAAAGGACATAGACAAGCTAGAGCAGATCCAGAAATTAAGAAAATTTGAAATCATGCAAAAGGACTGGCTGAAGGAACTAGGGATCCCTACTATTCGAGGTCCACATCAATTGTGTTGCACTAAGCTTTCAATTCAATTCAAGAAATATTGTGTCTACCATTTGCAAAGCTGTTATGTGCAAGACAACTATTTAGTAGTAATAAAAAGATAGGAAATGACACCGTCCCTGCTTTCAAGCAGTTTACTTCCATTGAAGGAGTTAATATCCAAATTCATGAGTCTGGGTGAATAGGAGGAGGAATACGATGCCCTCAATGGAAACAAGACATTTAAAAAGTGGGCTGGCCATATGTGAGAAAAATCAGTTCTTGTTTTGACATATCAATATTGAGTTGACAGTACATCGAGCTAGAGGTTACTAGAAGGCAATTGGGGTTCTGAGACTCAAAGTCAAAGGAAAGATTAGGTTTGAATATTTAGATTTGAGAGAGACTGCTTCATGGCTTGTTTTTTTGGTGAGAGAGGAATTTGTGAAGGAATGATCCAGCAAGTAGTAGTTATAGATCACAATCCTGATGGAGACAGCATCCTCTCTCCCACTGAGGAAACTACTGATATGGAGCAGACTCTTCTCACCATGTTCAATTCAATTCTAAAACATTTATTCAGTATCTACAATGTGCAAAGCACATTGTTAAGAACTAAAGATGTTACAAAGATGGACCATTTGGTTCATTCACCTTAATTTACCTAACCCAGTGAATTAGTTGGATAATTCTATTTTTAAAAATGTCTAGGGATATCAGTTTGATCACTGTGTTTAATTACTTTTTCCAAAGTTAATGGAGACAGGTTAAGAATCACACCCCATGAGATTACATGAATGACTTTATCCAATACCCTGATAGTAAAGCATTCCTTCAAATTAAAAATAAAATGTCAAGTAACTTTACATAGATTTTTGAGGAAATAAATCTGTAATTCCTTTACTACATCCCATTTTTGACTAAGATTGCTACCAATTTATGCATTTCTCTTGAAGAAGCCCTGAAACTGACCCATATGCCCCACAAACACATTATTCTTCTAGAAAGACTAGAGTACAAGGCAGCATAAATTTCCTGAGAATTACCAAGGGTGAACAATGAGCTTTATAGCTTATTGTATTTTAGCCTTTTTGTGTGTGGGTAGGGGGCATTAGAGAAGATGTTTTAAATCATAGTTGTTCCAAATGCATTTCAAAGAATTCAAGCCAGTTTGCATAGGCCTCCCACAGTGAAATAGTTCAGGCAGCATTGACTGGGATATCACTGGATTCCCTGCCTGATGAGTGTGGTGAGCTTCTAGGAAGTTATGTCTTTGACTATGCATGAGTGAGATTAAACCTCAGGCTAAGGGTAAGCTGTGTGAGGCCCTTTCCATCAGCCTGAGCTAACTGGAAACAAACATGTGCCCGTGCACACACGCGTACACACACACACACACACACATACACGGAGCAAATTGTATACTGTCCTTTCCTTGGACCTGGACCAGATACTACCTTATATCTCTTCAATACAACAGCCTTCAAATATTTGAAGAAGCTAATGTGACCAAATGAAAAATCTTCTCTTCTCCTGACTAAACATCCCCAGTTCTCTCAACTAATCCTCCTATAATATGATTCTGAATTCTCTCACCATCTTGGTCACCCTCAATGGGCCATTTGCCATTTTGTTAGCAAGGCTTCCTAAAATCTTTCTTAAGAACTGGAGAAAAAAAAATTCATAGTCACAAAGCATAGATGGATAAGTGTAGGGAATAGCAAGGTCATGATCACATTTTGGCTGGTGAGTCACACTGTTGACTTGTATTGAGCTTGAAGTGCACTCATACGTTCAAGGGTTTTTGTCATTCCAAATATTACCTAGACATACCTCTTTCTTCAACTCTGTGAAGTTAGTTTTTAATGTAGGTGTGTGTGCATGTGCTTCTATGTATAATCCAAGTGTATAACTTTGTTTTTCCCTATTAACTTTCAGCTTACCATATTCAGTCTATCACTCTAATATATCAAGATCGTTTGGATCCCAATTTTATCTTTCAATGTGTTAGTTATCAGTGCTAGATTTTTGTGCTTCACAAGATCTGATATACACACCCCACCTATGCTTTCGTCTTATCACTGACAAAAAAAAAAGTGTTGACGAAAAATGACAAAACCCTATGGGATTTCCCTGAAATTTCTTACCAGGTTATTGACCAATGGATCCTCTCTCTTTGTGTGTTGTCATATAGTTCAAAGTCTAGTTGACTATACTATCTTCTAGCCCATATCTCTCTGTCTTGCCCATGAAGATCATGAGCAACTTGGTCAAATACCTTGCTAAAATAAATATACTCTAAGGCTTTCTCCCAACCTAATGTTATTGTTCATTCATTGTCACATCCAACTTTTCATGACCCCACGAACCACAGGGCACCAGGTCCTATTATGTTCTACTATCTCCCAAAGTCCATCTAAGCTCATATTTGTTTCCATGACACTATCAATCCACCTCATCCTCTGCTGTTCCCTTCTCCTTTTTCCTTCAATCTTTCCCAACATCAGGAGTCCTGTCTTCTTATTATATGACCAAAGTATTTAAGCTTCAGCTTCATTATTTGTCTTTCCAATGAGTAGTCCAAATTAATTTCTTTAAGTAGTGACTGATTTGATCTCCTTGCTTTCCTCAAAAGTCTTCTGTAGCACCACAGTTTGAAAGCCTCAATTCCGTAGCACTCAGCTTTCCTTATAGTCCAACTCTTACAGCTATACATTACTACTGGAAAAAAACACAGCTTTGACTATACAGACTTTTGTTAGCAAAGTAATGTCTCCGTTTTTTAGTATGATGTCCAGATTTTCCATAGCTTTCCTTCCAAGGAGCAAGTGTCTTTTAGTTTCATGGCTGCAGGCACCATCTGCAGCGATGTTTGAGCCCAAGAATATAAAATCTTATGCTGCTTCCATTTTTCTCCCTCTGTTTGCCAGGAAGTGATGGAACCAGTTGCCATAATCATAGCTTTTTTAACGTTAAGCTTCAAGCCAGCTTTTACACTCTCCTCTTTCACCCTCATCAAGAAGCTTCTTAATTCTTCACTTTCTTTCATCAGAGTGGTATCTTCTGCATATCTGAGACTGTTGGGACTTCTTCTGGCAACCTTAATTTCAGTTTTTGATCCATCCAGCCTGGCATTCCACATATAAGTTAATAAATAAGGTGACAACATACAGCCTTGTTGTACTCCTTTCCCAATCTTCTACCAATCAGTTGTTCCATGTTTTGTTCTAACTGTTGCTTATTGACCAGCATACAGGCTCCTCCGGAGACAAGTAAGATGATCTGGTGCTCCCATCTCTTCGAAGACTTGATCTACACAGTCAAAGGCTTTAGTGTAGTCAATAAACCAGAAGTAGACTTTTTTTGGGAACTCCCTTGTTTTCTCCATAATCCCAGTGAATGTTTCTATTTGTTCTCTGGTTCCTCTGCTTCTTCAAAAAACCGGCCTGCACTTCTGGTAATTCTTGGTTCATATATTACTTTTTTTTTAACCTAACTTTTAAATCTTGTTAAATTAAAAAAAAAGGAAATGAGGTTTGTCTGGTATGACTTTTTCTGGCTCACAGAGATCCCTTTCAGAATATCTATAAATGATCCATATAATACTAAATTCTAGAACTTTGTCAGGAACTAAAGACTCAAAGGGGCAGCTAGATGGTACAAATGGATACTTCCCTGGAATCAGGAGGACCTGAGTTCAAATCCAGCCTCAGATACTTACTAGGTGTGTGATTGTGGGCAAATCACTTCACCCTGTTTGCCTCATGAGGTTCTTTATCTATAAAATGAGCTGGAAAAGGAAATGGAAAACCACTCAAGTATCTTGCTAAGACAGCCAAATTGGGTCATGGAGAGTTGGACACAACTGAAATGACTCAACAACAAAAAAGACTCAAAAGTCTATAATTTGAAGAATCTATCTGCTTTCCCTTTTTGCATAGTTGGTGTGATACTTTGCTACTATCTACTATCTCACATCACTTTTGTACTCACAATTTTTCAAATATTTCCAGCATTGGTTCCATAACCCCCTTGGTCATTTCTTTTAGTCTCTTAATAGTTCATCTGGGCCTAAGAATTTGATCATATTAGAGGTGGTGAGGTGCTCTCTTACTACCTCTTCTCTTTTCTTGGACTTCAATCCCTTGCTATTCATTTTGGTTCTCTTCTCCCCATTTGAAGGTCTTGTTTTCATCTGTACTAGCACAGGTAGGGCCATCATTAATACATCATGTATCCTTGAGGTATGAAGTATGTCACCAGTTTAGATTAATTTAACATTGATGATTTACAAAGCAGAGCTCTTCTCCCAGAACTACCAGAGAGCCATCATTTGGCAGCCATCATCAGAACAAGTACCAGAGTTGGGGAAACACTCTTAACAAAATAAGCAAAATGAAATGCATAAATCCTTAAAACCTCAATTATACAAATATATAAAACCACCAAAAATTTTGAAGAATGTATCAAATTGTACCAACAGTCTTATACTATGTTAAAAATAGGGCAGAGAATGTGGAGCCAGTTCCCTCTCCCAGGACATCAGTGGGGAGTAGGTGTATTTCCTAGAGGAGTAAGGATCACAGACTCAGCCCCTGGAGCTTCCAGCTAAGCAAGCAACAGCAGGATGCCAAGAGCAGACTGCTGAAATGGACTAAAAAAAATATAAAGAGCTACTATGAAGCCAGGGATAATCAGAAACTCAGAAACACAAGCTCAGAAGAAGAGAATAAACTATTAAATACCTATATAGAAAGTGTCAAAGAAGCGCTCTCTCAAAAAAAGAAAAGCATGTACAACATACCTTTATGTTTAATTGCATTAGCAACCTTTTCTTCATCACTTTCTTAAGTCTAGACAGTTAACAAAACAAAAATCAAGCTCTGACTTGTAGCATTTGCCAATTTCCAAGGTTCAAATGCTCACATTGAAAATTTCACAATTGGTTCTCTCATGACTGGCTCCAGCACACCTCTTACTCCAAGGTGAACATTTAATGAAATAGAAGACCTCCAAGCATCCCCAGCAGAAATACCAGATCTGAGTAGAAACTTTAAAATATAAACACAAAAGAAAATAAAGAAACATAAAAAGGTAAATTCAAGCGGGCAAATAGAAAAGGCCTTATAAAAATGAAATATTTGCATTCTTTTAGGGAGTGGGGGGGACAAACATCTCCTAAGAATTGTAATGTAAGCAGGGGACATAGACAAAATCAAATAAGATAGAGGTCCTGGGAGTGTTTTGTTTTTATGCTGTGATGATCTTAAAAGAAGAAATGAAAGGGAGGAGGAAAGGATACACTATGAAAGAAAAGGGAAAGAATGGGGGGGCGTTATTCTCATATAACGGAGAGCAAAAGTAAATGGCTATACAAAGAAATATGATCAGTGCGATAATTAACCACAATTCCAGAGGACTTATGATTCAAGAATACTGCCTACCTCCTGACATACATAAAATGAGAAATGCATGTTTGGGCATGGTCAATGTGGGGATGTTAAAAAAATGTTTGCTTAAATTTGCATACTTATTGCAGAACCTTTTCATTTTCTTTTTTTTTCTAGTAAGGGACTGAGATGCAAAAGAGAGAAGGTAGATGCTTGTTAATTGAAAAATATATATATTTTAATTAAAAATAAATGAAAATTGGTTTTTAAGTACTGCCATGGGGGGGAAACATGAAGCAGAAGGCAAAGCAGTATTCACTCTGTCAGGGGTCACAACTTTACCTTCTTTGGTACTGTTTCTAAAGACCTAACCAATAAGCCTTTGTTTTCTGCAAGAAAAAAAAATTGACCACTCACAAACAATAAAGACTCTCTACTCCTCCCTATCTGTACATGCAGCGAAAATTTTCCATTTTAATGAGGTTTGGATACAACAGAGCAATTCTGTTGTCCCTTCAAATCACTTAAATTGAAAATCTCTGAGTATAGTTATCTGGATACAATTCTAAAATGCCACCAGCTTTACATAAAAGTTAAAAGACTGGAACCATCAAAAAAAAAAAATTGGCAGATAGCAGGAAGTACAATCCCTCCTCATTTATCCAGCCATATCAGGAAATGAGCTCTTCCATGTATGTGATTTTTTTCTATGGTAACTGAAGCTGGTCCCTTTGGGCACTAGTACTTTGAGCTTGTGCAATCTTGATGGAAATCTTTCTAAGATGCATTACACACTTTTCTGCCTTTTTCAGTAGAGGATCCTGAACATAATTTAACCCTCTATTGATGACATAAGTTTGCCATTATGAATATCTGTTTGTACACTGTTCAAAAAGTACAGTTATACCTTTAGGGGATGCTGAGGCAGAAAATTATTTAATTTGACACTGAATGGATATACAATATGTCTCACTTGGTTAGTTCTAGGTCTACTTCTTAGTTATTGCATCTTTTCCTTCACTGTTATGATATCAGCCAGCACTCCTTTGGCTAGTAAACATCCAATAACTTCCCCTACCCAGTGTCTGATATAAACTTCAAGGTTGAACTGCGCTGCCAAGCTTATAATAACTGTAAGTTAAATAAGAATCCCCAAGGCTCTTAGTAAGAGCCTGAGTCCTAGGAAATGGGAACATGGTGGTAACTTTTTAGGTCTTGAGAGACTTTTTCCTGTTTAATTCTGGGTTCAGGACTGAGTTCTAGAGACTATCATAAGAGTATCTCCCAAAGGACAAGGGGGTTTAAATTATTATATAATTAACATAAGTTTATATAGATACTATATATGATTACAGGAAAATAAATAGGGACTAGAGTTATGATTTTATTGATATTGGGGACTCTCTGATGAGGAAAGCCCCTCTACCAACGCAAGTCAGTCCCTTCTCTGCAACTTATAGGCATATTATCAGAGTTGTCTAGAACACTGAAAGCTTAAGTGACCAGATTCATAAAGCCAATATGTGTCAGAGGGAGGACTAGAAGTCCATTCTTCTTGACTATGCCTCTGTGCATGTGTGTGTGTGTATGTGTGTATGTATGTATGTATGTATGTATATGTGTATGTAGTATGTGTATATATATTAAATGTATATTAAAAATTTTGAGAACACTAATTGGGAAAATACTATGCAAAAAGCTAAATGTATTGAGTTATGCTTAATTTAATTATATTAATTATATTAATTTAAATTTTTCTTAAACCATGTATTTTATAGTTTTTTTTCTCATTCCAACAGGCCTTAATTGAATTCCTCTATTTTCTCGGCTGTCATATCAATAGACTATCTGGTTTAGCCTCCAGTAATACTGTACTTTCAAATACTTTCTTTCCCTACTCCCCCTCCCCCCAATCTTCCCAGCAGCAGCTGTACTCACGTGGGTAATCCTTTGGGTGAGTCTTTTCTGACCAATTTCCATAAAACGTGAGCCTGTATTTAGCAGTTCCACATGCACAACAATCCAAGATTGGTCTATCAGTCACCCCATTGAATGTTGAATCTGAAACAGAACAGATGAAAATGTCACCAGGTTGGTAAAGAAATTACTAAATGCAGTAGTTTGTTAGAGAGCTGTGACATCACAGATGAGGCAACTTCATTCATATGCTCTGCAGTAATTAAACACAAAACCTACCCAGCACTCCAGAGGAGGGACCTATTCTATGTACAGGCTGTACCTAAGCATATACACCTTGGCCCCCAATTTTTAAAAGGAAATATGCAAATTCTTATGCTTCCCTCCAATGCTTCCTGCCATATGCAAACTGTCAGAGTCAACAAGAACAGATTTCTGAAGGCTTGGGCAGAGCAGACAGCAAAACAGACAGGTGTGCTTCAATTTAATGAAAGTAAAAGGAAGAATTTTCAATATGCTTAGTTGCTCATACCAACAGGTGAAAGGTTCTACCAAGAGGGTCATCCTGCCCCTAGCTGCCTAAGGTTGGGTCCTTTGACTCCACCTTTGTGTTCAATAGATGCCATGTAATTCACTTGTACATGAGTCCTCTCACTCTCATTTTTAGTTATTGATAGCTAGCAAGGAGACAGGGTCACGTGAGCAAATGGTTTTTCCATTTGTCAGATTCCTGGCCTTGATTTTCCAGCATCATGAACACAATTTCTCTCAATATGACCTGCTTCAATCACATCTTTCTTCTATTTCTTCAATACTTTTTAGCAGTTTAACAGCAAAGAAGTTCTATTTTTAACCTAGTTGAACATATATTCTTACACATTTTTAAAAGAGTTGCACAATAATGATCAAAGCTGTCATTTATACAGTGCTTTAAAGTTTCCTGAGCATTTTATATACAGTCTCTCATGTGACCCCTATAAAAAGCAGGACAGAGATCATTATCCCCATTTGACAGATGAGAAAAGTAAAGCTCTTAGAAATGAAATTCCTTGCTCAAAGTGACATGTTTAGTAACTGGTAAGATCCATCTCAAACTTGAGGTCTCCTAGTTTCTAATCTATGACAACATGCTCTTTCCTTAAGAAAATAAAATTATTGAATATCAAAAGTAGCCTCTTGTAACATTCCACGTAGGAAATTCAATTAATATATACCTTTGAAATAAGTTAATTCTTAATTCAATGGAGTAAGAGAATATGGGGCTTTAGAACTTGGCAAAAAGTAGATGCTAGTAGAGCATGAAGAAGTGAGTGTGTCTTCCCAAGAGAGATTAAAAAAGAAACAGCTTATTTTCTAGTAATGGATGGTCAAGATAAGTACAAGAGAAGCAAATACAAGTGAATTTGGGGAAGGAGAAAGCACTACCAAATGGAGCAAGTTGGGGCTGTGAGAAATAAGAAATAATTATATTTCCGTATAAGGAAATTGAGAGGAAAGTAGCTCTGGGTGTCAGGAGCTTCAAGAACCAGCTAAAATTGGGTGAAGCTGGTAGTGTGGTTGGGTAGGCTGTAAGTAGGACAAAGGTTAAGCTTTACTTAGAGTGCACATGCTTAATAGGCTCATGAATACCAACTTCTCCACCTTCAGGCAAGGTTAAGACACCATTTTCTTAACATACAATGTATGAGGAAGGGGTAGAACATACCAAGGAGGACATGTTGTGGGCATTTCAGGAAGTCTGTGACCTATGCTGACTTCTACCAACAAAAGTCAGCTAGGAGGGACATAAGGTTTGCTCTCGCTTCTATAGGGTATGTGTGCTCATCTCAAGTTCCTGCAGAAAGCATATTAAAGGTTTCACTGCTTCACTCATTCTTAGTCTGTCTAACTTATTGCGCCTACTTGGGCACCAGAGGTTATTTCCAACAGGGCCAAATAAGAAAGATAACCTGTAGTAATCAGGTGATACATGAGCTAATCCTTGGAGGAAGTTAGGCATTCTAAGAAGTAGCACTGAGAAAGGAGTGCATGCACCATAGAAAGAGAAGACAGCATGTCAAGTTCAGACAACAGCTAGTAGTCTAAACTGATAAGCGCCTGGGTTAGGGTGATGGCAGTAGGCATAAAAAGAAGAAACAACTGGAAGAAGTATTGAGGATACCAAATCAACAGGACCTTGTAACTTTCTGAACAGCAAAAGAAATCAAGAGAAAAGAATTGAAAAATAATACATCAAAGTTTGGAAACAAAAGACACTAAGCGAATGGTGGTACTGTTTAAAGAATAGTGAAACCAAAGGGAAAAGCAGATAAGGGTATATGAGATACTTAAACTTTGAGCATGTTGAATTTGAGGGGCTGGTGAGAAATCTGGTTGGAGATGCCCTGTAAATAGTTGGAGATAGAGGTCTAGAGGTTGGAAGAAAGGTCAGGATTGGGGCTACAGATTTGGGAGTCACCTACTTGGAGGCAACTGTTGGCGCAATATATGGGACTCCATGATTTTTGTCAGGAGAGGAAGTGTACAAAGGACAGAGAAAAAAAGCCAAATTACAGGCTTGGTAAGAAGACAAGGAACCAGTAAGAGATACTAGAGTAGTTAGGGGATTAGGAAAGAAACTTAACTCAGGAATCAAGGAAGTTGAGACTATGGGTTCAATTAAAAAAAAAGTTATTATACACCTACAATGTAACAAGGAACTGTAACAGTCACTTTGGCTGTTGTTGTTCAGTTGTTTCAGTCACATCTGACTCATTGTGACCTCATTTGAGGTTTTCTTGGCAAAAATACTGGAGTGATTTGCCATTTCCTTTTCCAGCTCATTTAACAGCTGAGAGAACTGAAGCAAACAGGGTTAAGTGACTTGTCCAGGATCACACAGCTTGTAAGTATCTGAGGCTGGATTTGAACCCAGGGTCTTCCTGATTCCAGACCCAGATCCTCATACACTGTACCACTTAGCTGACCTAGTGATAGTCACTATGGATAGAAAATAGATGGGGAAAGTTAGAATTTAAAGAAGGGAAAAGGTAGAGCAGAGAGGTCATAAAGTATGAGAACGCAACAAAGACTGTTTTGGGAAGTAATTAACAACTTTTAAGAGAGCAGGAAGAAAGGAAACCATACTACAAGTGTTGGGAGGAAAGTGGGTCATAAGGAAGTAAAGGTACTGGCTTCTTTCTTTTTTCAAGTTTAGTCATAAATTTGAAGAGAGAGAGATGGTATGGTACCCAGGTGGGGTAGAAGGCAAGGGGAAAAGCTATTCTAGGAATACAGAGAACTGGGTATACATATAGGCATGTGGAAGGGAGTCAACAGAGGGGCAAAAGTTGAAGATGCAAGAGAAAAAGGAAATAACTCTAGAACCAAGTCCTGAAGAATGGGAGGGTGGAAAAGACTAAAGGCACAGGTAGAGTCACTAGTCTTGGTGAACAGTCAAAAGACCTCTTCATCTGAAATAGGGAAAAAGAAAGAAAGAATGAGGGACCTTGATGCATTGTGAAAAGCAAAAGAGGGAGTCGGTAAAAATTTGGAAGATGTCCAACTTCTCAGTGAAGTAGGAAGGAGTATAGGTCACCTGTTGGAAGAGTGATAGGGAATGCAGTTGGGGCCCTGAGGAGAGAAGAGGTTTAGGACACTTGTGAGTAATGAGAGAGGGTATCAAAGAGAGGAGAATGGGACTGGCAAGTCCCAACTGCAGCTCAAATGAACAATAAGCATACCTCGAAAGAAGAGAGTTCAACCTCCTAGTTTTCAGGGACTTAACAGCATGGGAGCAAGACCAAAAAGGTCAGACGGTAGAAATTACCCAGAAATCAGGATTAATAGGACCAGAGATCAGAGTGGGTGGAAACTTCTAGGATGGTGGTTATTATCTCATTAAAAAACTAGATCAAGGCTAGGCATAGATGTAAGTGAAGTTAGAATGGTCCATTCTTTTTCTCCTTTCTTCTACTTTCTCTGCTTTCTCTCTTCTTCTCCTAAGTTCCAGGGGTGGGGAACCTGTAGTCTTCTAGGTCCTCCGGTGTGGCCTTTTGACTAAGTTCAAGTTTTACAGAACAAATCCTTTTATTAAGGGGATTTGGTCTGTTAAGTTCGATTCTGTCAAAGGGCTGCAGTTGAGGACCTAGAGGGCCACATGTAGCCTCGAGGACACAGGTTCCCCACCCCTGTGTCAAATGAGATAATAATTGTAAAGCATTTAGCACAATGCCTGGCACATAGTAAACCCTACATAAATTTTAGTTGTTGTTGTTGCTTTTATTATTACTATTACTATTTTTTTCTGCTTCTTTTTTACCTGTAACTACGAACTCCATTTCCCAGTGCCTTTTGATGTCTCTTATTTTTCCTTTTTTTCTTTTGATCAGATCTGTGATTTTTACCCACTATATAGAATTCTTGACATCGAACTCCTTCCATTATCAACATCCTTCCACTTTAGCAACACATTTGTAACTTTTACTTTATAGACAATGTGTTCCTTGCAGATAGGTGCTGGAGTGCTCTGGTTTTTTCTTTGCATTCCTAGCACCTAGGAAACATTTGGACGCTTGATGGATTGGTGAATTGTCCAGGGGTAGTAAGAGGTCACATGACTTGATCTTCATACCTTGATGCATTGCAGAGTCAAGACTTGGACCCAGAAGTCTTTTTGACTCCAAGGCCAGCCTTCTAGCCACTACAGCATGCTACTGCTTATAATCTCCTTTCTTATTTGAACATAATAGGAAACAACACACTCTCTCACTTTCTCACTCTCTGTATACAGAGATACAGATATAGATAGATAATTTATTAAATTGATTGAATAAAGTTTTATATGCCCTGCCTTTTTGTTTTATTAAAATGAGTGAGTTGATTTTTTCTCTCTATTAAAAAAAAACAAAACCTTTCAAAATCCTAAATCAAGTTTCTTTTTAAATGCATCCTGCCCTTACCGCTGTGACAGCACTGCTGAATTAATCATGTTCGTCCTGGATATAGTAATTCTTTCTTCTTAGGAAATACTTTACCATTATGATGACACTGAGGTAGAAAGATCTGTGTATACCCCCAGCATCAACAACCAAAGGACTAGCCCAAAGACTTCAGAAAGAAAGGAAGATCTCCTTTAATGATTTTTCAAGGGAAATTGTTCCATTCCCCACCCCCAAGCTATAAAACTGTTGGGGGGTGGTGGTTGTGTTTTACTTTATTTTTTTTATTTACAGAATAAAACAAGCATTCCCATAACAGTACATTAAAAATGACTGCACATGAAACAGAAAATCTCCTATGCACAACTTGCTATTCCTTTCAAATATACAACAAAATTATTATGCAAATTTCTTTTTTTCTTCCCTTCCCCCAACCCCCCTTCCTAGAGATGGCTACCATTAGACACAAGTAGGTATGTATACACACACACACACACACACACACACACACACACACACACTTCTATTTATCAGTTCATTCTCTGGGTGCAGATAGCATCTCTCTTCACATGACCTTTAGAGTTAATTTGGGTATTTACAGCTGTCAAAATAACTTATTTGTTCCAAGTTGTTCTTAAAACAATATTGCTGTTACTGTATACAACAATGTTCCCTTGGTTCTGCTCATTTTGCTTTTCATTATTTTGCACAAGTCCTTCCATAAAACTGTGTTTTTAAATCAAATCAACATGCAATTATTAAATCCCTACTGTGTGCCAGAACCTAAAACATTTTCATAGGAAATTCAATAGAAAACAATCTCTTGGCACTGGATTGCAAGCTCTCTGAGGATAGGAACCAGGTGATTTTTTTTTTCTATTTTGTTTTTTGTATCTCTATTTCCTCGTACATATGTCTTGCACATTGTAAATGCTTAATATGCGTAGATTGGGTTGGATTGGAATTGCTGTTCTTTGTACAAAAGAAAATGACATCTAAGTTCTGTTGGCAATTTTCTGCCAAAGAAATCAAGCTGGTTAATTGGAGGGCAAGCTAGATCAAAGTGTACACAACCTCTGTCTACCAGTAGAACACTTGAGCTATGTGAGGTACTGAAACCCAAGGATGGCAGGACCAAATGATTCTAAATGCTTCTCTGGAAACTTAATATTTACATTGAATAAGCCACGGCTACATTGCTACATCTCAGTCTTACCTTGTTCACAGAGTTTCTTGGTAAGAGAACCCTCATCTTGAAAGTAAATTATGCGCTTCTGCACAATGCTGGCCCTGTAAAGAACAACACACACCAGTGTGAGGATCGGTGTTTCTTCAAAATGTAAGTAAAAACCCAGTCTGAGAATCTCCACTAACTTCCTATTATGGAAGGAACTTCCTTTACTCTACTTTTGATTTCAAACTACTGAGGTGGCTGAAATCTTTGGGAAGAAGCACAAACCCCAGGAAGCCAGTAATGCGCCGCCTTCCTTCCTGAACGGGGTCGGTACAGAGGAATTTAAAAACGTGTTTTAGTTTTGCTCTGAAAATGTCACCCTGCCTCTTTCCAGAATTAGCAGACTAAACTAACTTTGACATTCTGCACAAAGACTGCTTCAGCAGCACCAGCTCTTCCTTAAACTTGTCAAACAGAAGATTTGAGAATTTTAGAAGAATGTTTTGAGGCTTAAAAGTAGTTATTTCAAGACAACCGAGATACATTCTTTAATTGGGGATTTTGCATAGATGTGTTTGTTATCTGCTTCAGCCCTCTCCCCCGATGGTATTTATTTTCACCTGGCCTAGCCAGAAGTTGAGTGTCAGAACTCTCAAAATCTCTGTATTTTCAAATCTGAAAATAACAAAATATTAAAATGTCATCATGGATTCTGCTCCTTGGTAGCGGCCCATTGCCTTAGCTATCCCCAACAATATCAGTATCATCTTTTGATACCTTGTTACCCTCTGGCTATTTGAAATGGAAGCTGTCCCACACACCCTCAGCTCTTGTCAGAATAGGTCTTGAAAAGGAAACAGCAATGTGACATGTGAATGGACTGAAGAGAGCCTTCTTTCGCTAGCATGGGAGGATTTTCTTGTTACAAGGTTGACCCATTCCTTTAAAAAGGGAAAATACCTGTTCCTCTCCAAGTGAAATAGGACTTGAAATGCAGATCTGTTTACTTGGCTTCTAATCTTCAGGGGAAACTGAGGAGCAGTGTTTAGAAAGAAGGAAGAAGACCAGAAATAGTAGGAAGGGTGTAGTGATGACACATGACACACACCCGATTTCTGTTCTACCCATTGGTGTCTGTCTCTGTCTCTTTCTCTGTCTCTGTCTGTGCCTCTGTCTCCATCTCTGTCTCTCTCTTTTTCTCTTCCCCCTTTTCTCTATCTCTCTCTCTCATACCTAGGTGCAGTATTATTCTTTCTCATTTGCTCCCTAAATCTGCCCCCCCCCCCTTCAGAGGAGACAGGTCTGGGTGATATCATATACAACCAATAGATTCTAAGAAAGGTACTGATTTATAGTCCCATCATAGTTGTACCAAGCCTGATATTTTCCTGAAAATCCTTTCTCAATCAAACTGTCTGTCTTTACTGAGTGGGGCTTAGCCTAGCCTGGTACCTCATCAAGATTTGTTAAAAATCCTGAGAGCTCCTGGCTAGCAAGGAGGAAATAATTAGCATCTTGAAATCCATCTGTGAAGCCATACAGTTTACAATGTTATCCTGCTTCAACAATATTGTATACACAAACAGTTTTAAAGACTCAGGAACTCTCATCAGTGCAATGACCAAGCACAATTCTAGAGGACCCATGATGAAACAAGCTACCTGTCTCCCAATAAAGAGGTGATAGATTCAAAATGCAGGATGTGATAATATTAATATATATATATATATATACACACACACACACACACACACATATATATACACACACATATATATGTATTTCTGGACATGTCCAATGCAAGAACTTGCTTTGCTTGACTATGCATATTTGTTACCAGGGTTTCGTTTATTTTTTTCCTTTGGAGTAGAGGTAGCCCAATTAGCAGGAACTGAATTTTTTTCCACTGGAAAAAAATAAAATTTCATCTAGTCAGCTAGCACTTATTAAGCACTTAATATATGTTGGGCATTGTGCCAAGTGCTAGGAATTAAAAAAAAAACAATAAAAAGGCAAAAGACAGTCTCTGATCTCAAGGAACTGAAAGTTTGATAGGAAAGACAACATGCAAACAACTATGTACAAGACAAATTGGAGATAAGCAACAGAGGAAAGGTAATAGTATTAAGCAGAATTGGGAAAAGATTTTTGATTAAAGTTGTACTTTAGCTGAAACTATTAAAATGCCAGAGAAGATAGGAGGTAGAGATGAGGAAGAATAGCAGTCTAGGGATGGAGGCAACCAATGAAAATGATTGGAGCTGCCATTTTTAAATGTTTTTAAAAATAATTTGAAAAATTCAAATACTATACTGTTTCTCATGTATTTCCCCAGCAATGCTCCTCAAATGATCATTTTGTACATTTTCCTCCCATGTGGGAAAGAAAAAGGAGCCACTTTCTGAATTACTACTCACCAGATGACATATAGGAAAAAGTTGCATATAGCAGGTCACAAGACAGAGCTAAAATCCAGAGATGTGTCCCTAAATGCAATGTGACATGGAGAGCTGAAGTTATTTGTAAAAAGGTATTGCTGGAACTAGTTCAAAATTTCTTTCTAAGGAAGTAACCTGCATTTTTCTACTTCTTCACATGATAAACAGATAAGTTTAGTGGTGGTAGTAGTGGTTTGGTCAGTTGGGTTGATTAGAGTTTTTGTTTATTTGTCTGTTTTGGGGTTTTTTGTTTGTTTGTTTGTTTTAGATTGGGCTTCTCTATCTCACCTAGGCTAAAAGTGCAGGAGTTATTCTTGGCCCAAACCCACTACTAGTCAACAAAAGCTTGAGCAACTCCATTTCTGATCTGGGCAAGTTTGCCTGGTCTTTTGGCAATCCTATGGCCCTCTACTCTCAGGGGTTCACCATACTGGTGCTACACTCCATGTGGACACCTGATTGATTTTAGGCCACTGCAGCTTAGAACTCATGCGCTCAAAAGATTCATTAGCCTCAACCTCCTCGGCAGCAGAAACTATAGGCATGCACCAGTAACCCAACTTTGAAATTTAAAACAAAGCAGTATCAGTCCAATAAAAAAATTTTTAACCAGCTTTTCCCCAACCAACCAACCAACTGATCAATCAATAAACATTTATTAAGCACCTACTATCTGTCAGGCACTATGCTAAATGCTGGGGACACAAAAGGAGGCAAAAGACAGTCCCTGTCCTCAAGAAGCCCACAATCTAATGGTGGAGAGAACAAACACATATATACAATCAAGCTACATACAGGATAAATAGAAAATAATTAATAGGGGAAAGGCAACAGCATGAATGTTGAAATCAGTGAATGAAACATGCCTCTTTTTCTCTTAGCCTGAGCAAGGGAGTACAAACAAATCTGCTATAATCATTCATCTAGTCTGAGGTAAACTACAAAAATCTCAGGGCAATGATCATAACTCAGAGGAGACTGCCCTTAATAGGCTCAGTGGAGGGTGAATAACTCTTCCTCTGTAGAAGGAATCATTAAGTGCTTGGTAGAGTGAGGGTGGTAGAGCATTCACCAACTACGCCCAGTATCAGAAAGGATCAGCAAGTACCCAGGTAATGATGCTTTCTGTTTGGACGTTTTATAAGAAATGTTAGCACTCCTCCCACTCTACCCAGAAAACAGTTGTTGGATTATGGCAGAACCAATGAAGAAGAGAACTCTGGGAAGTTTGCCAGTAACCATGCTAAGAAATAGTACTAACAATGTTGGGAAGGGGACACCCTGTGTGTTGTGCAATAACCTGTAGGCTGCTTGTATTGCTACAGCTGTAGCAATATCTAAAAGTGCCACATTCCATTTCAGGTCAAGGCTAGCAATTGTGAAGCTGGCAAGACTACTGAAATACCCTGCAAATCTTATATCATTTCACAAGGACAAACAAAAAAGAAGGACGGCCCAGACAGAGCAGTTAGAAGGCTAGCCCCAACATACGGGCTAGAAAGTAATTTTCTTTCTCTATTTTCAAGCTCCCCAAATGGCACCAGAAAGGAGAGTTCCTCAAAAACCCAAATGATACATCATTGTGCAAAAAGCTTAATGATAAGAAGCTGGTTACTTTTATTGACTCTGTTGAGTTTTAGTATAACTACACGGCTAAGGCCCTGCAATATAGAGACCATATACAGACCTGCAATATACAAACCATGTGGTCAGAGTCTCCAAAACTCCATTTGCCAGGATCCCACAAGCTCCAAAAAAAGCATGATTGAGAGAATAAGATAGAGCTCTGAAGCTGTGGCTTAGGACACCGCTTCTGCCGTGTCTGAGTTGTCATTGCTCAACTCTCTAGTCCAAGTCCTCAAGAAGCTCATGCCAAAAAGAACTGAAAATTGAGGGGATGCCCATCAATTGGGGAATGGCTGAACAAGTTGTGGTATATGAATGTAATGGAATACTACTGTGCTATTAGAAATGATGAGCAGGCAGACTTCAGAAAAACCTGGAAAGACTTGTATGGACTGATGCTGAGTGAAGTGAGCAGAACCAGGAGAACGTTGTACACAGTAACAGCCACATTATGCAATGACTAACTTTGATAGACTTATCCCTTCTCAGCAATGCAAGGATCTAAGACATCCCCAAAAGTCTCATGATGAAAAATGTTATCCACGTCCAAAGAAAGAACTATGGAATTTGAATGCATATCAAAGCATGCTATTTGCTCTTTTTTTCCCTTCTGTTTTGTTTTGTTTACTCTTTTTTGTGATTCCTTCTATTGGTTTCAATTCTTTCTTACAACAAGACTAATGTGAAGATGTGAAAATATATTTAATAGGAATGTATATGTATAGCCTATATCAGATTGTGTGCTGTCTTGGGGAGGGAGGTAGGAAAGAGGGGGAGGAAAGTTTAAAAATCAAAAGCTTATGGAAGTAATTGTTGATAAATCAAAATAAATTAATACAAAAAAGAAGTTCGTGCCAAGACCATTCTCATAAGACTTATTTGGAGACACACACACTCACACACACACACACACACACACACACACACACACACACACACAAACAAACACAGGAAAAACAAACACAGCCAAGCAGAGAAAGCTACTCAGTCATACTTCTGCCCCAGCCACTTAGGACATTGCTCCACTGGAGAAGAACTAACCTAACTTTTGTCTTTTCTTTAAAGACAACTAGCTATTCAAGCATCTGTGTAATGCATCAGGCCACATATACCAACCTAGATATTATTTCCCTCTGAGGTTGCCTCTAGGAAGCATAGAAGAGCAAAGGAGATGGGTGCTCTTATTGAGACTATAAGTAGCAACTGCTACCTTCTTGCTCTCCTAACCAAATAGTCTTGGCGTCCTGACTGTATATTCACAATCAGGTTTTACATCTCTTTGTTTAGATGTACTGCATGTTTTGTTACAGGTGTTTATTTTTATTTTCAAAGTCTAGCGAGGTCTGAAATAATTTCACATTCTGAGAAATTTGCTGATTATGCTCATAGTAAATGTTTGGTACTCTAAGCTGCTAATATCAGGAGTATAATATGCAATGGAATCTTACAAATTATATTCTATTTCAAAAAGATAACAGCTTCACAAAATGATAAAGTGGTTTGTAAGAAGTCCCTTGATATTCTGGAATTATAAATCTCTTCTATATTCTGCAGCAATTTGGCAGCATGGTTAAATAACATTTATATCTAAAATACTTTCTTATCAAGAACGAATGCATTAAAGAAATCCAAATTAAATTTCTCAGCATGCTAGCTGTTCAAATTCCCCACTCTATGATGAAGGTCTAAATAATTCACTAATCATCACAGCAAAAATTTTCATTTAAATTTAAAATGGAAAATTTTCACCAATAATCCTAACTCATTTGAACTCACTTGGCCTTTTTCAATTGGAAAGGTCTTATTTCCCACTGTCTCTTCCCTGATCTACTTTTACTATTAACTTTCTTATGTGTGTGCATGTATATGTGTGTGTACATATATACATGTGTACTATAAATATATGCATATGTGTGTATCTGTGTGTCAATGCATATATACATACATGCCAGGATAAGATATATATTCATATATGTGTATATATTTATATATATATGTATGTCCCATTTCTCCCTGATCTTAACAGTCGTTTTTTTTAATAGCCCAAACCATTGAGAATGAAGAAAACATTAATCAAATAGTATAATTAACTTGAAAACATCAATACCAACTACAGACCTCACAGAGTTGTTGTAAGGAAACATTTGTGAACCTTAAAGTTCTATATAAAAATAATAGGATTAGAGATTTAGAGCTAGAAGTGATAGTAGAAATCATTTAATTGAATTCCCCAGGTTATGAATGAGGATACTGAGGCCCAGAGAGTTTGAGCGCCTTGACCCAGGTAACATAAAAGTATGTGGCACAGACAGGATTTCAACCCAGATCATCTCAGTCTAAATCCAGTCCTTTTTTCACTCAATGCATTACACCCATTAAGTTGTTATTATTCTTATTAACTTTTAGTTTAAAAATTAACATAACTTTTGAGATTGTGATGAGGCAGAGTGGATACAGTCTTTGCTTTTCAGTTAGGAAGACCTGAGTTTGACTTCTGCCTCAGATACTTGTTCACTGTGTTATCCTTGGCAAGTCATTTAACTTTTCTTCCTTATTTTCTCAATTTGTAAAAAGAGGGTAATAAAAGCATTTACACCACCGGGTTCTTTTAAGGATCAAATGAGATAATACATACAAAGCACTTTGCAAACCTGTGGCACTTCAACATCCAACTCTAGTGACTATCCTTCTCTGCTCACTTTTGGTTGGCGATGGGGAAATGGGTGTAGATCTCCAGCTCTATCTTATTCCTCCCACAAAAGATACTGTTTCACTTTTAGGGGAACATGGGATTTAGTCCAAAGTATATTAATTCAGCTCTTCCTTTTTCTTAATTCATTAAATTTCTTTTAAAATATTAGCCCTTTGGGATCAATGAATTGGGCATGAAACTAAAAAAAAAATAGAAAAAGAACAAACTAAAAATTCCCAATTGAGCACCAAATTAGAAATCCTGAAAATCAAAGGTGAAGTTAATAAGATTGAAAACAAAATGTTAGCCCTTTGGGTTTCTTTTTGTCTCTTTTGATCTCTTTTGCTCTCTCAAACCTCAGTTCAATTTATTCTTTTAAATATCTTGTAAATACAAAAGAATTTATTTTACTACTATTTCTTTTCTTGATACTTGTACTTATTTACATGTCTTGAGTTTCTCATTTAGATTCTTTGGAAGTTGAATAATATGTTAGTCTCCATTTTGTCTTATTATGAAGGAACATTTCAAATGTCTTTTGCTTATTGAAGGTCCAAATTTTTCTTTGATGATTAGGTTCAGCTTTTCAGGATATGTTGTTTTGGGATCTAGCTTGAACAGCTTTGCCTTTTATAATATTCTATTCCATTCTTTTCTTTAGTTTTTATTTTGTGTATATGCAAAAATTCATGGAATTTTCCTACATTTTCCTACTGCCTGGTATTCAGCTTTTCCCCTCATATATCCTGCTCTTATGGCAGACCTATGATAATTAAGCTATCTCTGTGTATCCTCTCTCCAACATCAATTACTTAGCCTAGTCTAGAAATTCTCAGGGGTTTTTTTTTAAGTTGTTGCATTCTAGTTCTCTTCTACCAAATTTCCTTCCATCCCTGTCCCCGTATCTGAGTGTTCTAAATCTGTCATTCTCTCTTTCTGAGTCTCTATATCTTTAATAGATTTTCCATCATTTTTTCTATTGATTTCTACCTTACAGTTTGACTTTTTAAAGTCTTCAGCAATCCCTAACCTAATTTCATTTCTCTTATCGAGGCTTATTCTTGTTATGAACTATTTTGATGTGTCTTACACTCTCTCTAGGGAATTGAAGAGCTCTGTTTTTCATATAAAGAATTTTTGGTCCATTTTCCTTCATAGTATAAAACCTGTTATGTTGTGTCCTTGCCTCACTAAATTTTTATTCATTTTTCTGTTTTTATTAGTCTCTTGGATGGCTTATCTGTTTGGGAGTTAGGTTTATACTGAGGCTTTTTCTCTTCAAATTTCTGTCTTTCAGCTTTCATCTTGTATGCCCAGTAGCTTATATCTGGTTTCATTCCTCACTCATTGGCTCCCTTCTCTTCCACTACTGGAGAGAAGGATCCCCCTCTTCCTAAGATTGGCATTCTCTGTCTCCTCATGCTAACAAGGTATGGGGTCAGGCCAAGATCCCTGACTACAGAATGTTTCATGAGAAGAGAATTATTCCCATTATGGGTTTCTAGTTTCCATTTTCTCTGGCACAGAAATTATTTCCAATCTAGTTGGCTCTGAGATGCCACATATCTCTTACTCTTCCTCCACTTACCTTCCCTTTCAGTAAGATTTGGGGTGATGCAAAAGAGAGTTTAGACTTAGTCACTGCCATGAGTGCACAGTGCAGGAATACCAACAGCCAGAACCAAAAACATATACCTATGAAGTTGTTTATACTAACTGCACACAGAACACAGTATGATTTGGAGTGAGTTTGCTGAGTATATTGTAATTTCAGGAATTATTTCATGAGATTTTTGTATTTTCACTTTGCATGGTGTATCTGTCTCTTTTTCTTGTGGCTTCAGTCTGTTCTATATTTAGGCAACTAAATGGCATCATGGTACAGTGGAAAGCACACTGGACCTGGAGCTAGGAAGACCTGAAATCAATTTTATCTTCAGACACTTACTAGCTGTATGAACCTCAGCAAGTCATTTAACCTCTACCTGCCTCAGTCTCCTTATTTGCAAAATGAGGGTAATAATAGTACCTACTTCTCTTGGTTCTTGTGAAAATAAAATGAAATATTTGTTAGGTAGTCTGCATACCTTAAATACTATGTAAATGCTATCATATCTGTTGCATTTTTGGAGGGGTGGGGCTTCAGGTTATAAATATCTACAGAAAACAATAATACTACCTTAACGATTTTTGTTGTTCATTTTTTAGTCTTATCTGACTCTCCATAACCTCATTTGGGGTTTTCTTGGTAAAGCTACTGGAATTGTTTGTCATTTCTTTCTCCAGCTCATTTATAGATAAAGGAAACTGAGGCAAACAGGGTTAAGTGACTTGCCCAGGGTCACATAAGTAGTAAATGTCTGAGGCCAGATTTGAACTCAGGAAAATAAGTCTTCCTGATTCCAGGCCTTGCATTCTTTCCACTGCCTCACTTACCTGCCTACCTTAATGATTACATCTCTTACAGAATTGTGAGGGGAAAAAATCTTTTTTTTTTTATTTCTTTTTTTTTTACATGAGGCACTTGGAGTTAAGTGAAGAAAAAAATCTTTTAAAAATTTAGAATGTTCTCCAAATGTGAGCTATTGTTCTTAAGCTTACTTGCAAGATTTATAAAGCACATTATGGATCATCAGAATCTAGATTTAAAGATGTTATAGCTTTTGGAAATTATCTACTCCAAGACTTAGATGTGAGAGCTAAAGTCCTGTGCTAAATGCTAAGTACTTTATACAAAAATCTCCATTTTCACAACAGCCCTGGAAGGTAGGTTCTTTTATTATTTCCATTTTACAGCTGAGGAACCTGTAGTAAACAATGGGTTAAGTAACTTGCCAGGGTCACACTGCTAGTAAGAGGCTGAGGTCAGATTTGAACTCAGGCTTCCTGCTTTCTAGCCCAGTGTTCCATCCATTGCACCACCAACTGCTTCTAGGGAGGGCCCCTACAAGTTATCTACTACAACCTGCTCGTTTTATATAGATCAGCACTGTGCCTGGTGCATAAGAAGTGTTTAATAAATTCTTTTTGATCTTTTGATCATAGATAAGGAAAATGAGGTCAAATGAAGCCAACTAACTTATCTAGTAAAAAATTCTAGAGCCGAAATGGAAACACCAAACATCTGACTCCAAACATAATGATATTTCTACTATATCTTACTATGTCACCTTAAATTAATAATTAATAATTATTTTTAAAGTGTCTAGAATGTGTATCACATGCCTGTCACACTCAAGACTCTTGCCAATGTTTGCATTCAGACCATCCAACTGCCTTAAAGCTAAGATTTTAGAGAATGATTTTGTCCTCAGTAGCTCTGACACCCCATCAGCTTTCTATTATATGTCCTTGTGAAGAAAGAATGATGGCCCAAAGAGGAGTCCTCTTGTTAGGAATTCAAAATGCTACATTCACCTGGCATATTTGCTGCTACATTACAAGTGGACATTTTCATATTTTTGAGGCCTTCAGAGGTTTATTCCAACCAGGAACAATGTTTGTAAGTATGCTAGTAACTTCCACAAGGTGAATAGTTATGCCTATTTTTTATGGTGAAGTGGGTCAAAAGCATAGACTTTTCACTAACAAGTAACATCTGAAGGACAATAGTCAAAGAATGACATTATTTAGAACAAGATTTAAAGACATAATAATACCTAGGTACAATTTGGGACCTTTCTCTTGAAAATACAAACCAAACTCATCATTTTCCCCTATAACCTTTTCTTTTAGTTCCTATAAGACTTTGTGTCTATCCCATACTAGTAACCATATTTTGGTTGATATTTTAATCATTTATATGCATATCCTATCTCTGTTTCAAAACCATGTGCCACTTATAGGCAGGGACAATGTCATCTTTGTATCCCTTTTCACAGGGACTATGACAAGGGTCATGCAAAAGGGTGAAGTCAAACGAATGTAGAGTTTAATTATCAACCGCTACTTTACCCAAACTCAGTTTTCAATAATAGGACTCATTTGAAAATGCATGGAGAAAATGCATCCTGATGTTTTTTCACTTAGTCCAAAGGTTTCTGAGGGCCTCCATGCATCTCCATCATTTGAGTCTCTAGATTGGGACTTCAGAACTTCAAACAGCTTTGGTGTCAAAAGCCCTCATAGGTAGCTTTATTCTGTCTTTCAAGAGATGCTTTTAATAATCTGCTACAATTTATCAGAGAGAAGGTATTCATTTGCCTCCTTAGCTCACACAATTAGCTCTCTAAGCACTTCCTCTCTTTTCTGCTTCCCTGTCTTCTTTTGAAACTGCTTTGTTCTTCACTCAGCTTTCTGGTCCACATCTGCCATTTCCAAGAAAGGGTTTCCCTGGCAACCAGACTTACTAATTCTTTCCAAAACCCCCTCCCATTCAGGAGCTGAAATTAGCATACAATCCCTTGAGTGTATTGACTAACACTTCTTCAGAAATCTCTGAAAGCTTCCAATGGTTTAGGGCTTGCCCTCTATCAGAGATTTTTGACCCATATATCCTTCTAAAGAGGCTATCTTTCCTTCGGAAGATTTTTGAAATACATTTAAATAGAACATAAGGTTTTAAAAGAGATATATAATGGTTTTTTCCATGAGACTACCCTCAATGTCCATAGGACTATATGGTTTATAATAGTTACTCAGAGAATAAGGTGCTCCTTGCACTGTTGACACCTTGCTGCCCATGATGATACCAAGAAAACACTGCTTCCATAACTTATGTCCTAAAAATAAGACCCAGATGAGGTGTAGCTAGAACCAGTAACTTGGATGCTGAGGACAAAGAAGAAACACTAGGTGTCATCAAAGAGGCACTTCTACAACTCTGAAAGGCTGATGGGGCCAGGATGACAACACTCTCATTAGAGACAGGAAGCAACATGTCATAGATCTGTCATGTCTTGGCAGTCTCTCTTTGCTCAGGGTCCTTTGAAGCTAACAGTTAAGCCTACTAAAATTGCATGTACAGTATAGGATTATCTAGATCCCAGGATAATAGGATTGAGAATTAAAGGGACGTTAGAAAACATCTATGTTAGAAAAATCTGAAGCAAAAATCTACTACAGGAGTGAGTGAAGGAAAGCCTTTATTATACTTCTCGCCAGAGAAGTGGGCACAACGCACTTTAGTAGCACATGGGCACTGGTTCACTGGTACAATCAATTTTTAAACAGTAAGATCCACACTCCACCCACCAGGGCTACGACTGGTCTAGTTCATCTGAGTTACACTCTTCCTGGACAGTCCATGGCATGTTCTTCCATGTTCTGTTAACTCTGTCCACTTCATGAGTCCCATGTTCAAAAATGGCAGCTATCTCCGCCCTCAGGGTATGTCAGGTAATATTTAATAAGCTTATTAAGCAAGTTCAGTGGAGAAAAGTTTTTGCCTTGTTGAAGCCAGTCCCTGAACTCGATGGGTTACAACTGGTTTAGCCTCCAGGGCTTTCTTAAGGAACTAGTCATTTGGGGAATGTTTGGGGAACTTTCTGATTGGTTGAGGGACTATCTGCAAGATCTTGGAAGTCCTCGGAATCCCCTTGTTCAGTTGTGGAGGCCTAACTTCTAATCCTTTCTTACATCTAGTTTGGGGGTTCTTACCTGGGGTTCATGGACTCCCAAGTCCATGTAGATAAATTTGAGGGGGGTCTGTTAACTTGGGTGGAAAAACTACATCTTTATTTCAATATAATCAGTTTACTTTGTAATCCTATATATTTTACTTAATGCATTTAAAAACATGATTCTAAAAAGGAGTCCATAGGCTTCACCAGACTACCCAAGGGGTCCATGACACAAAAAATGTTAAGAACCTCTGATCTAATCCAACCCCTCATTGTAAAGATCAGGGAACTCATGCCTGGAGAGATCAAAGGACTTGTTCAAAGTAGCATATATATATTATATATATAATATATAATATATATTTATATATATAATATATAATATATATATTATATATAACATATATTAATATATATATATATGTCAAGTAGTAAGAAAGGTAGGAAATGTACTAGTTCCTTTGACTCCAAAGTCTATGTGGTTTTTTTTCTACTACATCACATTACTATCTAACCATACTACCTACCAATAATAATATCTAACATCAACATGGTGCTTTAAGGCTTATAAGGCATTTTACATGCATTATAACATTTAACCCTCAAAACAACCCTGGGCCATAGATTAACATTAGTCCCATCTCACAAATGAGGAGACTAAAGCTCAAAATGAGTAAACAATTTATCTGTGATCACAAAGCTATCAAGGATCAGGGGCAGGACTGGATCCCAGGTCTCTTCTCATTACAAGTTCTGGGCTCTTTTCTACATACAATGCTACTTTTCTTAATTTCTAATGATAATGTGACCCAAGTTTAACCAAAGTTAATCAATTACCACCAAAAAAAAAAAGGTCATAAGCACCTAAAACCAGCAGTTATCAGCTAACATTTGATCTCTTTGCAAAGCCACAGGAAAACAATTTAGAATATAAACTTGTTTACAAAACATTGTGGGGAGATCAGTGGAAGATTATGTGCCCATACTGCCTCTTTAATTAATGAGAAGCCATTTATCTGTTTATGATGCTATGACTTTAAGCAGTTAAGTCCCAAAGTCCCCAAGCTATGCTATGACTACATTAAGTCCGTAATGCAGATCTGGGTATCAAATTTGATCTACATTTTAGGAATGACATTGATAAGCTGGAGGGTATCAGAGAGAAGTGACAAGAATTATGAAGGGCCTTGAGACCATAACATCTGAGGATCGATTAAAGGAATGAAGGACAATAATGTGAAGAGAACACTTAAGAGAAAACATGATAGCTATCTTTCTTCAAGTATTTTGAATGATGTCATGTAAGAAGTAGACTTAGGCTCCTTAAATCCAGAAGGTAGAACTAGAATCAATAGGTGGAAGCTGCAAAGAGACAGATTTGGGCTCTAGGGTTTAAAAAGAAAGAAAGAAAGAAAGAAAAGAAAGAAATAATAAAAATATCCTAACAATCAGAACTGTCCCAAAAATGGAATGAGATATCTCAAAAGATAGTGAGTTCACCAACACTGGAAGTCTTCAAGTACAGAGGTTGCATGTTAGGGATACCATAAAGGAACATATGTACATATTCACAACACACACACACATGACCAATATATTTACACAATGGACAATGTTATCAGAATCTAGTGAAGTAGTCTTTCAATTCTTCTAAGACTCCTTAACCTTTTTTGGGTCACGAACTTCGGCAGTTTGGTGAAGTATATGAAACCCTTCTCAGAACAGTTTTTAAATAATTGAAGGAAATACTAAATTTCAATTAGAGGTTAGTGAAAATAAAGATGTAGTTTTCCCATCCAAGATCAAGACCCGTAGAAATCTACCCATGGAACAGATTAAGAAATCCTCCTCTAAATGATTCCCATCTTTACATTATTGCTACATTATCTATTTCTCCTAACTCACAAAATTAAATAAAATTACAATCAGAAAAACCCTGACTGTAGTCCTAAGAAATTTAAAAGAAACACTTCTAGTCCTCACTTTATTTCTTACTAGAATTCCTCAGTGATTTCTATGCTTATACTAGTTACATTTTTCTTTTATTAAGGGCAGACTATTCACTCCACAAAAGTCCAAGTCTGATGCCTCATAAAGTTGAGGAGGTGACCCTGGGTTCTCAAGCTATGCCTAAGGAGTACAAGATCTGCCAAGTTCTACCAGCCTCTCAGCTTCTACCAACTGAATGCAGCTCCAGTGACATACTATGTCTGCTACCTAAGGATCAGTATAGCTAAGTATAGAGATATTGAGAATCAGTTTGGCCCCCAGATGAAGAGTCTTTGTCTACAGCAACTCAGGAAATAGAAAAAAATACAGGATGAATCTACATCTGATGGAGTTGTCTTCTATTTCCAAAGGCAATCATGGATTAGTGGACCATCTGTAAATATTTATGTATTGGTTGTGAGATCTTTATCCAATGACCAACAAGCTGATGTACTACTGGAGGGGCAGGACTTCATACAGAATGACATTTTTCACTATAAATGAAACCAGAAGACAACAATATTGCAGGTAAATGATAAGATGGCTCAGAGCAATCAGTTCTCAGAGAGCTAACCAGCAGAGTTTATTTGGATTCATCCTTTACCCAAAGATTTAAAAAGCAACTCATCATTTTGTAGGACACTTGGTCACCTCAACCTGCCATGGTCAAGATGAGGATTAATAAACATAGCACCATGAAGATAATGAAAGCTTATCTTCCAATAGCTGTCGCAGAAGATGAAGTCAGGAAGATCCTATGAGGACTTGAAGAAATCCTTCAAATTAAGTCAACACATACCCTGATAAGCAGCTATTTCCATGTGAATATAGGAAAGGATCAGGCTGAATTTTATTTGGGTAATTACATAGTACTTTCAATGATCTCACGCTGCTACCTGATTCAGCAATCCATGTTTCTGGAATGGGTATTCTCCTCATCATGCTTACACAACTGCATAATCGAACCATGAAATCTCAGAGAAATCAAAATTACAAGTGAGTAAAAGACAATGACACATGGTGGGGGAAAAGCTGTTTGTAAAAAACTGCTAACAATTACCTTTCCATGAGAAGTGCCATAATAACAGACTCATGGCATCTTAGAGCTGGAATGTATCTCAGGGACCATGTAGTCCAGCTATATATGAACCGCTTTCTACAGGTATGTTCACTCCTTAATTCCTCTCAGGGTCTGCTCCTAACTCTCTAGAATTCTTTCTTCTCTGCCCCCATACAGGTAACTTTTTCTTTTTCTTTCCCCAGCTACTTTCCAGCATCTTTTTAGCTGCCGTCTTTCCTCATTATTGTGTAAGCCCTCTGAGGGCAGGAATTCTCTTTGTGCTTGTATTTATATTCCCAGTGCTTAGTATAATACCTGCTACAGAGTCTTTAAGAAATGCGTGTTTACTTGCTGACGTGATGTAGTAAGTGAGAAAGCTAACAGATGAACTGCCCAAGGGTTACTCTAATATGCATGGAATATTAAAGGAATAAGAGAAATCCAGCTTTTAGCAAGTTTTATAGATTCTTTATGGAGGATTTGTGAAAAGTCAAGGAGAATAATCCTTTAAGATGAGAAGATGTAGATAAATTGCCATCAGAAATGGCCAAAGGATACCCACATTTATGAGATCATATATCTATTAAAAGTCTTAAAGTGATTAGGTTATCTGGGAACCACCCCCCCAAGAAAGTGTCCTTTCAAAACAGTAACTGGAGATGAGCTTATCATGCAACAATTCATCATATCTGTACCAGGTGCCAATCTGATCTTTTAGTGTTTTACCATTGCCTACTCCATATGGGCATATGACGAATGGGCGTGTGGCAAATGAGGGCAACTAGTAATCTATGACAAAGCTCTATGGCACCAAGGGCTCCCAGCCTCTGCACTCATCTACCTTATTTCTTTTAGGCCACTTGCTAAATATTCCACTACTCCCACTTTCACTTGATTGAAATAGATGAAGACTCAAGCTCTTGCCAGTCACTAGTTCTCCCTGCCATCACTGTCTCCAAATTTTTGTGTCCATTGCAGTCAAGGCCATACATTAAACAACCAAACAGCATATACCCAAGCTATGGCTACTTTCTGATGCCCCTAAATGTCCCTGGTGGAACTGCCATCACCTGTTCACCCCCACTTTAGCCACCCTTGTAATAATGGGAGATGAGAGAAAATGTGGCCGGAGGACATCTGTTTTTCAGTCCTGTCTCTGAAATATCTAAAGTTCCTGAAAGAACTATGAGCAGAACATTATCTAGTCTCAGAACTTGTCTCCAACATGTGTCTTGTCAATACCATTTTTAGCACTTCAATTGTTTTTTTTTAATCCAGTAGAAAATTGTTAACACAGCAGAATTGATTTTCAGATCACAGAAGAGACTCATGAATGATATTATCAAGGGAAAAAAATAACTAAAACGGTGGGATGTTTTAAATGTGCCCATGAAAGCCTGTGACAGACAAGTGCTATAGCCTACAGGAAATAATCACCAGCTGGCTGTGAATATAAACATCCAGTTGCTGAGACAGGGAGGAAAAAGTTGAAAAGGCCAGAGGTCAAAGGCCTGTTTTATTTCAAGAATGAGATGGTGGAAAAGAGAGCTGTTATACTGCTGGAGAGATAACATGGATATGACCTACAAGGTCCATTTAAAGATTTGTTCAGTCAGCTTCCCCAATCAGGTCAGCATGGACTGTGTTACATGGCATGTATTTGTAATTACATCTGGGTGTGATTTTAACATGAAAAGTAAAATTTAGAAAATTAAATCCGTCCATCAGTTAAAAGCACCCTGTTGTATTACAAGAGTTAATCCTTGCCAAACTTGAAAAATGTCTTCCTTCCTACCTTTTAGGGGTAAGAAAGGGTTATTTTAAATGACTTTATCCCCATTTACCAAAAAGATAATAAATTCATTATCCAGTTTTCTAATCAACACTTTCTGCTTCTATATTTTTGATCTTGACTCCCTCCTGCCCCCCTCCCTTCCCCATGTACTTTTAATAGGATTTCTGTCTCTTCCATCAGAGGCAGGTCATCAGTAATTTCTTTTCTCTACTATAAGCTTCTGTCACCTTGTAATCTTCAGTGGCCTGGAAAACCAGTAACCAAGCTTTTTCAGATCATATATAAAACAAGAGAGGCAGCATGGGATACTGAGAGAAAGCTGGCCTTGAAGCCAAGAAGACTTGGATTGAGTCCTGCCCCTGACATATACCAGTTGTATGACTCCAGGCAAGTCACTTAACCTGCTCTAGTGTTCTAGGCAACTCTCCAAGAGTATAAGATGTAGAGAAGGCGCTGACCTGCATTATTAGGTGTTTCTTTCCATTACTAGAGGCAGTGAAGTGCCACAATGGATAGAGCACTGAACCTGGAATCAGGAAGTCCTTAATTCAATTCCAGTCTCAGACACTTACTAGCTGGGTGATGCTGGGCAAGTCACTTAAACACCATTTGCCTCAGTTTCCTCAATTGTAAAATGAGGATAACAATAGTGCTCACCTCAAAGGATTGCTGTGGGGATCAAGTGAGATATTCACAAAATGCTTAGTACAGTGCCTAGCACATAGTAAGCACTATGGAAATACATGTTCTCCAACCCTCTCCTCACCAGGCTAGGAAACTGCAGGCCCAGTCCCTATTCCCTTCAGAACAAAAGTTAAAATGGTCTCAACATGAAGACTGAAGGGCTCTGTTTTGAGTCAAGGGCATGTGCAAAATCGAGATCATGTCAGAGATTTTGTGACATCTATTTTATCTGTTCAGAGGAAGGGAAAACACTGACTTTCATTGTGTAGCCTAAGATCAGCTTGCTTTTTTGTTGGCATGTCACATGACTGACCCATATCAAATTGGCCACTACTGAAATCCTTAGATCTTTTCCTCATGAATGGTTATCTAGACAGCCTTCCCTGATTTGCACTTGTACAATATATGGTCTTTGAATTCAAGAACTGGACTTTATATTTACCCCCATTAAAATGAATCTTATTTGATTTACTAAGGCTTGCTTGACCCTAAAGCAAATCCCAAAGACAACAGAACTGCAACCAGTCTCACAATCTTACAAACACTAGCAGCAGAAACATTCCCCTTGGTGTGGAGAGCCTGACTGTGCTTCCCACTGAGTTTGCTTCTTTTCTCAACTTCCAGAAATCTGCAAATGTCATGTACATTCCATCTATACCTTCATCCACACTGCTAACAAAAATATTGAAGAACCTAGGTCCAAGGACATCCCTTGGACTTTTCTTCAACTTGTTACCCAGCCATCAGTGATGACTCTTTGTGTCCATTCATTTGACCAATTCAGAATTCACCTAAATGTAGCCTAAAATCTCTTCATATTGTCCACAAGGATAGCATAAGAATCTCTGTCAAATCCTTTACTGAAATTCAGTTATCCTATGTCCATGGCATTCAATTAATCTGATCAAGTAATAGTGTCAAAATACGAAATGTGGTTAGTTAGGCACGAGCGTTTCTTGATGAAACCACCCAAGCTCTCATTGATCATGTCTTCTTTTTCTAAATGTCATTCCTTTAATGAATTCTAGAATTTTTTCTAGAAACAAAAGTTTTTTGCCCTATTATCTGAAGTCTCTACTCTTCTCTCTTTTAGGAAAGCCAACATTTCTCCCACACTCTATCTCTCTTGGATTAGTTTCCTCCTTTATAAAATGAAAAGATTACCCAAGATAATCCCTCAGTTCCTTTCAAGCCTTATGATCCTATTGGTATGATGAAAATACCCTCACTTGAAATACTTGCCATTTCTAGAGACAAAGATGCTTTTAGTTGCTAAATTTCTATTTCAAACATAGTAGATACAGTAAAACCAATATTAGATTTGAAAGCAGAGAACCTGAGTTTGAATTCCAGTTCTGTCATTTATTACTCATGTGAGAAAAAGTTACTTAACATTTCTTGGCCTCAGTTTCTTTATATAACAAATGAAGAAAGTTGGACTAGATGACCTCTAATATCACTTTCAAAATGAGAGTGATCAGGTGTAGTAGATAGAGCTCTGGCCTTGGAGTCAGTAGGACCTAAGTTTAAATCCAGCCTCAGACACATGACACTTAGGAGCTATGTGACCCTGGGTAAGTCACTTAACCCTGATTGCCTCATTAAAAAAGAAAAAAAAAAGAATGACAGTGATAATGATGATCACCTCTAAAGTCTCTTAGGACTATGAAATCCTGTGAAATGTTTCATCCTTTAACTATTCCCGAATTCAAAATAAAATGTACTAGTTGGAAAAAATGAAATACAATGTGAAGCACTGGGTCTATTTTTCTTTATTTTCTCATAAAAATTCATACCGCCCTCAAACTGATATGACCTGCTACTTCTTAGCACAATAGCTAGGTGAACCCAGCAGAATCAGAGTTTGAGTAAACTGCATAGAGTAACAGTATATAGGTCCATATTTGGCTAGAATATTTAACAGGGTACCATTGCAAGTAGATTATATGACTGGTCACAATATTTTGCTTTTGGGCAGATTTGTCTCATCTATGGACAGAACCCAGATTCAAGTAAGTCTTTGAAGCTTAGAAAAAGGGGAATTCCTAAGCTTATTATCTGGAACACCTCACTGTTTTCATTTTATATTTCTGTGTGCCCTATATGTACATTGATGAGTAGCAAGTAAAGATGGGGAAAAGCGAGAGCTAATTATGGTGTTTCTGTGTCTCCCTGTCCAAACATCCCCACAAGAGGGGAAAAGGGAGGTCATGATTGCTATAGTTTACTCTCCTTGTAGTAGGAGGTGAGTGTGTGATAACTAGGTAATTCAGATAGAGCCTCAGTTGCATAGGTGAAAGCATAGAGACTCTAACCCATCACCTTAGTAGAATCTTCAAGGTCCAGATATAAAGCTCATTGGCTTTACTTCTATATATGTACCTTACTTCCCAATTAGCGTAACATGTAGACAGTTATCTTGCTTTTGTAGGAATTAGCATACATGTCTAGGTGTTCAATAAAAAAAGTTCCAAATCTCATGTAGAAAAATGAAGCCAAGGTCTGCAGAGCAACATATTTGTGTTAAAGAAAAAAAAACAAAACAAAACAAAACAACCCTCTGCTTGCTCCATTTCATTGTCAGATTACCTTGCTGCTTATGTGATAGAAGGGAATAAGTGCTGGCTTTGGAGTCAGAGGTTCTAGGTTCAAATCCTAGTGCTGGAGTTTCCTAATGAACCTTGAGCAAGTCACTTAACTTCTTTGTGCCTGGATTTTCTTTTCTGTACAATTAGTAGGTTGCACTAAACAATATATAAAGGCTTCTGTAGCTCTAAATCTGTGCTACTAAGTGGGGATTTCTCATTGCAAGAAAAAGAAATGCAAACTCAACAATTTCCACATTTGGATTCCTTGGAAAAGGAGAGCTTTCTGCTACCACAGCACCATTTCTATAATATGCACAGGGCTTTTCCCTAGCCTGGGAACCCCAACGGCTATGAGCTGGTGAGTCAAGCTTCTCCAATATCCTCTCCAACTTTCCCTAGGCTGGTCCACAGACAACAGATATCCTCCCTATGCTTATATTTAAAGCCTTTCCAGCTTGCTATAAACTTCTAGAGCTTGAGATCTGCCGACCAGAGTCACCTCCATTCCACAGTAAAAGATCTGTGAAAGTGTATAGGACTACTATTATGCTATTAATCACCTCAGTAAATTAGTTCAGGCTCTAATGAGAGTAAACTGGGATTAATGAGGTTTTGTCAGCTCCTAAATAAAAATAATAATAGTCAACATTTATACAGCATTTTAAGTTTCCAAATGACTTTATATATATTATTTTGTTTCAAGGTCATGAATATGTTACTCTGGGGAAGAGATGCTTAGTTTTCTCTAGAAATGCTAGAAGGAAGGCATTAATCCTATTAAGTAAGACAAACTTAAGTGAGAATGATTCCCTTTTCTTGTTCAGGACAAAAAGGATACTCCAGGGGTGTGTGTGTGTGTGTGTGTGTGTGTGTGTACATATACATATACATATATATATATATATATATATAGTGACACAAAGAACCTTTTGTCAGTATACTCCAGAGACAATGGAGCTCTCACAAGATCATATAACAGGAATTGCTCATTCTTATAGCCGAGGATTGAGCAAAGATTCTGAAAGAGGTAGCTAGGCAAGAACCAACCTGCGAAGAGCTGTGGATCCCTTGAGACGTCTAGAGAATTCAATGAGCCAGAAGACTGGTAGTGAGACTCCAGAAAGGAAAACAACAGTTGTGGACAGAACAGTGGCCCACAGAGAGACCCAGGAAATAGCACCGCTGCTCCCCAGGGGACAGTAGTATGGTGGGCACAGCTAAAATAGCTTCGAAATCCCAGGGATCTAAAGGGTTTGAGCTAATGGGATCTTCAAGGTCATGGGCTTTAGTATTAGGAAAACTTTCTCATCCAATTCCTTATCAAAAAAGATGAATAAACTGAGACTCTGAGAAACCAAGTGTCATGCCTGGTGTTACTGACTAAGTTAATGGCAGCACAACAATGTACCAATGCTCTGTCAACTACACCATGCCTAAAAAATTTCAGGAGTTCTCACAGATTCATGGTATTCTGAGAGAGAAAAATCAACCCCATTCTAGAGGCACTGAAAAGATACCAATATGGGGACAAGATGCTTAACCTAATGCCTAAGAAAGCTTTTGGTGATTATTACACTCCTCTACAATCTGTGAATTTTACTCAAATAGCTATACAAATGTAGGGAAGAGCATTTCATTGGTCTTGGTTGATGAATGATATAAGCTATCCCTGGGGCCTGTGAGTGACACTGGATAATAATTCCTGTGCATAAAGGGAGAGTGGAGGTTTCTGAATTATACTAGGTAAGTTGAACTGAGAGATTTCCCCAATTTCTTGGTGGGAGAGGGAAGGAGTTCAACCCAAAAGATGTGTAACCCCCTGTCTTAACTCTTCTTGCTAAGAGTGTCTTTAATATATGGTCACACAGATTACCAGGAGAGAGGGAGTGATGATGACTATTAACGTCATTCACATCACCAAAAAGTCATTATCACATATCCACCTATAAATGGTAGGAAGAAGCATTCCTTCCAGAAGCATTTCTGTTTTCATGATCACATATGCTTTGATCTCTAATGGGCAGAAGGTTTTAATTAACTTCGTGAAATGGCCCAGTTCTCAACCACATGGCTGAGCCTCTATTTAAATAAATTTCAATTCAAATCCAGTTGGACTCTTTTTCCTAGGGCTAATCACTGGAAAATTAAGTTTGTTTGGATTTTCTCCTTTCTGTCTGTTACCAAAAAGCTGTTATTAGGAAAATCAAATTAAGTAACAGCTGCTGAGAGGACTATATTATTTGAGAGTTGCAGGTGTGAGTGTCTTTTTAATCTTGCTGTTGACTAAATTTAAGCAATTTACAGGAAAAAAAAGTGTATTCTCCAGTTCTATCCATGTCAAGAGTCTTGCTCTGGCCTTGTATTTCTGCTTAGCATTCATTTACTCTCTCCCTATCACCAAATATGTGGTCTTGAAAGCATAATATTAGCTTTATATTTCTTGATGATTTATTTTGTATGATACAATTTTCAACTTAGTGTTTCTATTTTAAAACTCTACAGAAAAATCAAATAATAATGTAAAATTAGAAAACAAAACCTTATAAACCATAATAACCAGAATATTTGATTAAAGATAATTCCATGTTGCCCAGTCATTCTGGGCAGCATATCATATATAAATATAAATGGCCATATACAGATAAATACATACACATGGGTGATGGATTTTCTCAGCCTTCTCTGTTCCCTTGCCCAGTCCACTTCCCCTAGCCAGTAAAGTGAGTTTGTTCCAGGTACTGGAACTCTCAGTTGTGGTAATGGGTCCTATAAGGACTGTCAGCAGAGGGTTGCTATAGGAAGGCTCAAGTGAAAAGCTGATTTTTGAGTGGCCTCTCCCATCAATCAAGATGTCTTTATTAATTGCCTATGTGTGCTATGCATTGTACAAAATTATCATCTAATTGGGGATAAATAGAGAGCTGCACCTTAGATCACGGGAGAGAAGGAAGGAGGAATCTGCCATAGTAGGATCACAATATGAAAGGACCCTCATATCAGGACTATTAACACTGAGGAAATCTCAGTGAGGTCCTGGGTAACATTTTGGATATATTATTGTTTTTGGTTCTTTGATTTTGAAGAGGCCCAATGACATCACGAGTGCTATCTTGACTCATGCATGAATTGGATTAAAGTGAGGCAGAGATGGGACAAAGTTGTCACTCTGACTCTCTTCCAGAGTCATTAAAGTCCAGTGGCAAGACAAAAGTCAAGATGACTGACAACGACCCAGGATGCAGTTAATGACTTTGATGTCTGACCAAGCTTTGAGCACTCCATGGCATCTGCTTCCTCCACCTTCATGGCCATTGGAACAAATTGTTCTCATCTGCCCATTCCACCAGGGGAAGACCTCACATGCCTAGAGTAGATATCCCCCTCTCGCCGATGGGTTTGAGGCCTGTTGGTGACCCTCAACTTGGGTTAGCCCATCTGCTGAGACAGTTTTACTGGGGTGTGGCCTCTTTGCATGCTACAGTTTCTTGGAGCCACAGGTGAGAGGAAGGTGGCAGGTGGATGAGCAGCCCTGACAAGGGTTCAGCAAGCCCTCACACCAGGGGTGCTAGTGCTTCCTTAACACCCCATACAGAATTCACTTTGGGAGGACATAGTGTTCCTGAATTAATTTTTTCTTCTTAAGGAAACTTCCTTTTGATGAAAATGGACAAAAATACGGCACCATGGAATGGCAGCAACAAACTTTGACCATCCAGTTTAGAATACTTCTCAGATTTCTAAGTACACTCTATTACCTCAAATGTTAAACAGCATTTAGAAAGATGAAGTTCAAGATAAGTACTTGAACCTGATCAAATGTATAGAGAAGAAATATTTTTGGAGGTGAGAAAACTTTTAAAAGATAATAAGGAATTAACAAGATATCGCCCCCCCACAAAGCAGAGAATTCCAAGAGTGAAAAAGATCATGGGAGTGAAGGGTAGGGTGTTTTTTATTAACAAAAAAAGGAGGAAAATGAATGGGAGGACCTGACCTATGGGCCTCTTTCCTCCTTTCCCATTTATATCAAATCTTTATGAGTATGGCTTATGCATGAATCAAGTTCAACCTTTATGAAAATATGAAAACATATTTTGTTTTGGTTTTTTTGGTTGGACAATGGGGATTAAGTGACTTGCCCAGGATCACACAGCTAGTAAGTGTTCTGTGTCTGAGGCCAGATTTGAACTCAGGTCCTCCTGAATCCAGGGCTGGTGCTCTATTCACTGCGCAACCTAACTGCCCCTGAAAACATGTTTTTAGAGATGATTTTATAAAAACCAAATCTTCACAATCATACAATTGAGTGAGTGATTTAAGAAATAAAAATCTTGCAGTGACTACTCCTTGTCGATTAAAAAAAAAGACTCATTAGAATGAAAAGTGATCTCAAAGTCCCATCTCAGATATGGAATCTCTCATGTCTAAGTTTAAAAAAAACCATTCAAGATCTATGACTAATTAAAAGGAGAGAGAGATAATGGACTTCAATGGGGAAAACTTTAATCCAATAAGATAATGTTTGTAAAGTACAGGCACTAACATTGTTTTATTACGATTTTCTAAACATCAATGACACCATTCCTTACAGAGCTTTAAATTATTCATTGCTCTTTACATACATTATCTCATTAGATTCCCACACCAACCTTGTAAGGTAGCATTTTTAAAATGAGGAAATTGATGTTCAAAGAGGTTGAGTGACTTGCCCATGGTCACCTAGCTGATAAGTTGAAGCAAGATATGAACCCAAATCATTTTGATTCCTCATCCAATGCTCTTTCTACTGTCCCAAGTATCCAAAGACCAAGTGTCAAGCAAGGAATGTACCTGAGACACATAGTCATGGAGGATGCCCTACAAGGAATACAAAGACCAGGAGTTTCTGCTGATGAAGATATTCTTCAACTGTTTCTAATTGCAAATGATGCCATTCTCATTCCATCAAGCCCTCAAATAACAAAACCTCCTTAATGGAATCCATTGTAATTGGAAAGAAATCAGCACCATTTTTTTGTGTCCAGACTTGTGATCTCATCAGTGTGAGAAGCTCCCAGTGTGGAAACTTCCTCTACAAATGCAGATCAGTAGCTGGTCTACAGGTTTTGTTGTTGTTTTGTTTTGTGTTTGGTTTGTTTTTTTGTGTGTGTGAGGCAATGGAGGTTAAGTGACCTGCCCAGGGTCACATAGAGTCACACAGCTAGTAAGTGTCAAGTGTCTGATTTGAACTCAGGTCCTCCTGATGCCAGAGCCAGTGCTCTATTCATTGTGCTATCTACCTACCCCATGGTCCACAGTTTTACAGCTCAAAATTACCTACCTGGCTCAGCTCACTAAAAACTGGATCACCAAGACAATAAGTGACCTGACGATGGTTATACAACCAGAATGTGTCACTGTCATCATCATCATCATCATAGCATTTATATAACACTTAAATAGCACTTCACATTATATCATCTCATCTCATCTCCACTCTAACCCTGGGAGTTATTATCCACATTTTACAGATAAGAAAACTGAGGCTGAGAGGAATTAAGTAACTTGCCCAGGATCACACAGATAGTAAGTATCTGAGGCAGGATTTGAACTCAGGTCTTGGCTCTAACGCTAACCCTTTATTCCTTGTTCCAATACTTGAAGATAGCTATCACATCCCACTCTAGCAACCTTTGCCTTCTGATTCCAATGTCTCGACAATTTTCTTTTATAAGTTCCTGAAATGTGTTAAGAGTTCTTTTCTTTTTAAAGTCTAGTGATTTTTTCATTTTTTTCTCTTAGCTTTATCTTTTATTATGTATTCCATAATTATGTATCTTAAAGACTGCAGATGATGACAATGAGCTAGGCCCAGAATTTAATAATAGGAAAAAATTCAGTTATATTTTGAGAAGCTATGTAACATTTTCAAAATCCCCAAACTTTTCACTCCTATCTTTTTTAATATCAACAGTCTGATGGTGATGATATGGGCCAGAAAATCATAGAACACCATGATCTCACAACAACCATATTGTAGGGTACCCAAAGGATACTTGACAGATGCACAACAAGGAGCAAATTATAAATGCTGACTTGCATATGAGAAAAGAAATTTTTTTTAAGAACCAAAGATTCATATGACTGGGAAAGGAAGTGAACAAGTCACTGAATCAAAAAATCCATTTAGCCCAGTCAATACCCAAATAAGAATTCTTTATACAATTTAGCCCTAATAAGAGTTCATGCAATTCTCCTAATGAGGAGAAACTGATATCTCCTGAGGCAGCCCATCCTGCTTTTGAGCAGTTCTAACTGGGTAACATAGTAGATAAAGCAGTAGGCCTGAAGTCAGGAAGATTTGAGTTCAAATCCAGCCTCATACACATACAAGCTGTGTGACTGACCCTGAACAAGTCACTTAACCACTGTTTGTCTCTGTTTCCTCACCTGTAAAATGAGCTGGAGAAGGAAATGGCAAACCAATCTGGTATCTTTGCTAAGAAAACCATAAAAGGGGTCACAGAATCAGATTTAAATGACTGAACAACAACAAAAACTGTTAATAAGCTTTTCCTTATATTGAGATAAAATTTGCCTCTCTGCAACTTTCATTCATTGCTCTTCGGAGGTTTTCTGGGGACAAGCAGGACGAGGCTCTCCTATATGACAGCCTTTTCAAATACTTGAAGGTAGTTATCATGTCTCACTCTCGCAACCTGTGCTCTGCCCTCTGATATGGGCCATAATTAAACTTAGCAGTTTAATTTTATAGGTTCCTGAAAAGTTAAGGATTTTTTTTTTTTAGGAAGTCCTCTGAGCTTTTTCTTATTTTCCTCTGAGCTTTATCTTCCAAGGGGATGATAGTGATGATGACCTTGTGTTCTTCTTACATTGCTATCTTTTGACCTTGCTTTAATAATTCTTCATGTCATTTCTTTTTTTAATTCTTTCTTCACCCTTCTTTTTCCCACTCTACTTCCACTTCTTATCATAAGTATTTTTGATTCTCCTTTGGAGTTTTTCTCTCAGAGATATAATTCTTCCCTTACTTGCTGACAATATTCTGAATTCCATAGGATAAGCAAATAACCCAATTTAGCCAAGTAATAATGTCAGTCTAATAGCAGAATAGAAATGAAGTCCACAAAAATCAACAGTACAATTATATAGGACTGACAAAATCAAGGAGGAAATAACAAAAACAGAAGTGTAATTCAAAATATATAAAATATTTAGTACTTAATCTACTAAGGCATACCCGAGACATATATATTCAAATACAAAACCCTCTTCAAAGAAGTAAAGGATGAATTAAATAATTCAAGAGATATTCAGCATTCCTGGCTAGGCCACGTCAACATAATAAAAATTATTATTCTACTTAAATTGACTTATATGTTTTATGACTATGCCATACAAAATAAGAGGACATTTAATAGAGATGAACAAAATAATAATAAAATGTATTTGCCGAAAAAGTCTAATATATTAAGGTAAACAATGTAAAAGCAGGAATTAATGAAGAATAGTATTCAAACATCAAATTATACTGTAAAGGAGTAAGCAAATAAATTTGGTCTTAAATAAAAAATAGAAAAATAGATCATGGAACAGACTTCTTATCATCTTCTTATAAGGAAGAATCAGGAAGAATCGAACTCAATAAGTCATAGTCAATAAACTTGAACATAAATTGCTTTCAAAAGATGTCTTCATTTAACAAAAACTGCTGGAGAAGAATTGCTAGAAAGCAGTTTGGCAGAAATTAGGGTTAGCCCCAGTATCTTATGATACCACATTCTACAATAAAAATTAGAAGAGAACCACATGAGGTAACTTTCTTTGGAGAAGATATTATCATCAAAGATAAAATAGTTTATTTCAACTATATTAAATTGAAAAACTTTTGCCTGTCTAGCCAAAATGATGTTTAGACCAACATTTCATACCTTATACTAACACACATACACACACACACACACACACACACACACACACGGCTTAGACATAAAAGGTGATATAGGCAAATTAGAGGAGCAAGGAAGAAATTATGTTCCAAACCTAAGAATAGGGGAAAAATTCATGACCAAAGAGATGATCACACAGGATAAAATGGACAATTTCAATTATATAAAGTCAACAAGGTTTTGCACAAGCAAATCTGTTACAGTTAAAATTCCAAGGGAAATAGGTAGCTGGGGTGGGGGGGAACATTGTAATAAGTTCTCTGATTAAGGTCTCACATCCAAGATGTATAAGGAATTGATTCAAATTCATAGGACTGACAGCCATTCCCCAGAAGATGAACAATCAAAGAATATGTAAAAGCAGTTTAAAAATGAAGAAATATAAGCAATCAGTAACCACGTGAAAAATGCTACAAATCACTAATAATCAAAGAAATGAAAGTTTTATTCAAGTTTTACCCCATACTCATCAGAACAACAAAGATGATAAAGGAGGAAATAACAGATGTTGGAGGGGTTGCAGGAAAACAGGTACATTGGAGCTGTGCATTGGCACTGCCATTATGCAATATGGTTTGGAACTATGCCCCCAAAGTTATCAAACTGTGTGTATGATGTGACCCAGTTTTACCACTACTGGTCCTATACCTCAAAGAGATGAAAGAGGAAAAGAACCTCTATAAATATATAAATACATATACATGTATAAATATATATGCATATACATGCATACATATATACATATACATACATATACATATACATATACATATACATACATATGTGCCATCAACATAGTTGCCCAAACTTGGAAACTAAGAGAGTACCCACCTATTGGAGAATGACTAAATCAATTTGGCATAAAAATGTAATGAAATATTATTTTGTCATAAGAAATGACAAAATATACAATTTCAGAGGAAACTATGAATCCTTCTATGTAGTGAGTGGAGTGAGTGGATCTAAGAAAACATCATTTTAGGAAAAACAACACTGAAAGACTTTAGAAATCTGATAAATGTGATTATAAGCCCCATGTTCAGAGGGCTGAAGATCATTCATACCACCCACATTCTGGCAGAGAAGTGATACACTTAAAATCCCAAATGAGACACGAATTTTTGGATGTGGCCAAGGTGAGAATTTCCTTTGTTGAGCTACCCAAGGTTGTTGTGAAGGTCTTGGTATGGTTGTTGTTATTTCCATCATTCAATGTAGAGAGGGGATAAGAAAAGATAATAATTGTTTATATGAATGAATGAAACCAGGTTCATTTCCAGGACGGAATGAAGCATCAGAGTAAGACTTTAATGAAATAATAGAGCATTGGGTTTAAAATAAGGATGTGTGAGATTATAAAACTACTTTAGACATTTATTAGCTGTGTGACACTGAACAAGTCACCTAACCTATGTCAGCCTCTGTTTCCTCATGTATAAAATGGAAATAATAATAGCACCTACCTCACAAGGATACTATGAGATCAAAAGAGGTAATATATATGTAAAGCATTTTGTCAACCTTGAAAAAATGAAATGTTTTTGCATAAACAAAATCAATACACCATTGGAAAAGAAGAGACTATTGATTGAAAAAATCTTTGCATATATTTCTGAAATCTAAGTCATAAAGGAAGCTAACACAAATACACAAAATTACGAATCATTCCCAATGAATTTGGAAATATATGGCCAAAGGATATGAACAGTTCTCAAAAAGAGGAATTGCAAACTATTTACAACCATATGAAAGATTGCTCCAAAAAAATGCAAATCATAGCACTCTTAAAGTTTCCTCACACCTCACACCCAGTGAACTGGCTAAGATCATAATAGGGAAAAGTCAACGATAGAGGGGTTATGAAAAGACAAGGACACTAATAGCCTATGGTGGAACCTTGAATTAGGCCTGAATTAGGAACCTGAACTAGTCTAGGAAGCAGTTTGGAATTCTGCTAATAAGAAAGTGACTAAAATGTCTACACCTTTGACCTAGAGATTCTACTCTGAGTGTATATCCCAAGAATGCAAAATATGGAAAATTCCCGTATCCACCAAAGTATTTATTGATACATTTTTGTGATAGCAAAGAAATGAAAACAAAGTAGGTGTCTGGTGATTGGGGAATGATCAAGAAATTTGATACATGGATATAAATGAAACAGCATACATGAAGAATGCAAAGAAGTCTGAGATTCTCACATGAACCGATTCAAAAGGAAGCAAGCAGAATCAAGAAAATAACATGCACAATAAATACAACAAAATAACTGGAAAGAAAGACTGTTTCTTGACAAACCAGTTCACTGTATAATTATAGTGTTCAAATTTGGCACCAAAGTAGAAAATGCATCTCCGTAGTTTCTCTCTTTGTAGAGATAGAAAATAATGAGCATGAAACCTTGTATAAAATGTCAGATTTGGTTGATGTTATGGTTAGCTTGGCTGAATTGCTTTTGGCTGAATTGGCTGAGTTGAATTTATGTTTTCTTATTCTCAGGCATAAAAGATGACTCTCTGAAGAAGAGAAGAAAGGATTTACATATGCAAATTAAGGTGATGTAACAACAAAATATATCAATAAAATTTTTAACACAGAATCTTCATTTCACTCCTTATCTCTCATTTCAATTCTCTTAGGCCCTCAAATGATACTGGGAGTTTCTTGCAGTCATTCCATTCTCTCTTATAAGGCTCTAGTTGTACCCACTGCAAAATTTTTTCTTGTCTCTATAGGAAGTGTATCAAATCCTTAATGAGTGTTTCTTCTATGCTATGGCTAAATAAACCTCCTTTTTTTAAACTGCTGACTGAACTATAAATATCTCATTTTGTTCCAATATGAGCTCCTAGTCTGGCCTAGTCAATCCTTCCTTACACCAACCACTTTAAAGATATAAACCTTGAAATGTGGTAGGGGCTCCAAGAGGCACAGATGAGGAGGGAGAACATTCTAAGAATGGGGAACAGCCTATACAAATGCACTGAGGCAGGAGATGAATGATGTGCATTGCAAAAAGCAAGTCAACTAGCCTGGGGAGTGGGGAGGAAGTTATGCATACTAACCCTGACATAGTTTAAGGTCCAGGTTGTAAGGAACTTTAAACAAAGATAGTGTACTCACATGCTTCACTTCACACAGTAGATTTCTGTCCCGTGATATCTTTTTTTTTAAATTAAGAATTCAACAAACCTTTTCAGCATTGTGTATTTAATAGAAAACAATCCTTTTCTGATAAAATATTATTAATGACTCAAGTTGAATAATGTATAAAAAACCTCAAACTTTTTTTTTTGCACCAGAAACCATGGTGATTGCCAAGGAAGTGAAACATCACTTCTTGGTGGAAGAATAATTAGGGCTTTTCTGAAAAGACGGCATCACAGATTATTGCTTTAAACAGCTGTTCCCCGTGTTTAGTTCAGCAACTATCCTTCTCGCTTAGGGCTTCTTTCCAAGCAGAAAAACTTAAATTCAGAATGTAGCATCAACCTCCTGCATTCTCAAATTCCTGATTCCAAAGTCACTGAGAAATTACACGCTCTCCTCCAGCAATGATTCTCTATGGCTATGGGGTAGCAGGCCATAAGATTTAGCAATTAAGAGGTCATTGGTACCTATGGGAGGAGGAGGATGGTATAAGAGGAAAAGAAAGGAGAGAAGGTATATATGGAGATGTATGTAAGCCACTCCATTACTATCCCTGCCCCCCAACACACACACACACACATACACACACACACAAACACACACACATACACACACACACTTCAGATCCTGGCTCTGCCATTTACTCCCTGTATAACGCTAGAAAAGTCATTTGAGCTCTCCCAGTCCCTGTTCCCTCATCTGTAAACTGAGGACATTGGACTACATGATACCTAATGTGCCTTCCAGTCCTAACATTCTATGATTATGTAACCCTTGTGTTATAGACAATAGCATTCTGTTCCAGCTGGGGACAATAAAACCATAGACTGAGTGGTGGAAGAGACCTAAATGTTAAATGTTAATGTTAAAGAACATATTTTGACCTCCTCCTTTTACCGATGAGGAAAATGAAGCCTTGAGAAATTCAATGGCTGCTCAAGATCATACACATATTAAGTGGCACAAGCATGATTTGATTTCAGATTCTCTGATTCCAAATCTAGGGTTCTTTCTGCTGTATCATGACACCTTAGAAGCTCACTCTGGACACAAAGGGCCAGGCACCCTTTGGTGATCTCTCACTCCTATGGCTCATTACTCTACTCTAGTAGAAACTGGGAACATCAGTATTTGTAATTCCCTAAGGACAGCTACCAACATTTTTTATAAGCAGCCAGACTCAGAAGGACCAAAACATAAAACAAACTTATAAATGTTGTTTACACACTTTTATGAAAAGGATCATGAAGGAATGACTGAACAAGTTGTGGTATATGAATGTAATGTAATATTATTGTGGTATAAGAAATGATGAGCAGGTGGATTTCAGAAAAATCTGGAAAGACTCACATGAACTGATGCTGAGTGAAGTAAGAAGAACCAGGAGAACAGTATACACAGTAACAGCAACATTGTGTGAAGATTAACTAGGATAGACTTAGCTCTTCTCAACAATACAATGATCTAAGACAGAGGTTCCCAAATTTATTTGGTCTACCACTCCCTTTAAAAAAAAATTACTCAATGAGCCCCCCCCCGCCAGAAATCTACTTTATTTAACCTTTTAGCTTTTTTAAAAAATTCGAATCATTTAAAAAATACATTTTAAATGGCACATTTTAAATTTAATAATTTATTGTAAATTTGTGGGTTTTTTCTATATTAAATTTTGATGATGCAATATTGCATTATGCAACCATATGGTATCATATAGTAAGTCATTACATGCATATATTTCCTGCTGATACGTGCTGGATTTCCTGACAATGCTCGACAAGCTTGCCTGCCAACACTTGTTTGTTAAGACCTATCAGTGGACTTGCCCACTGATCAGTTATAACTTGTATTTGTGTGTTTATTTGGAAAATAATGTAATCATACTATGACTTTAACTCTGTTACACAACAGATGAAACATGTATGAATGGTTTTTAAAAATTTTCCTATCTTCTCTTCTTTCCTTACACTTCCACTGCCCCCTCATTTTTATTCAATGCCCCCTAATTTCACCTGAGGCGACTACTGCCTCTCTGGATCATTCCAGCATCAGCCAGGAGGTGGTATCACCCACTTTGGGAACCTCTGATCTACAATTCCAAAAGACTCAGGATGAAAATGCTAACCATGTACAGAGAAAACTATGGAGTATAAATGCAGATTGAAGCATACTATTTTCTCTTTTTTTCCTTCTTGTGGTTTTTCTCTTTTGTTCTGATTCTTCTTTTACAATGACTAACTTGGAAACGTGTTTGATATGATTGTACATGTATGGCCTATACAAGATTGCTTGCCATCTTAGGGAGGGGGAAAGAGATGGAGGGAGAAAAAAATCAGAACTCAAAATCTTATAAAAGTGAATGTTGAAAATTATGTTTACATGTAATAGGAAAAAAATAAAATACTCTTAAGTGGAAAATTAAAAAAAAAGAAAAGATCACGTCCAAATACTTAGAGGGTGAAGAGATTCCCTACCTTCAATGGGCAACCAAACCCCAGGGTCCTGTATAGTCTTTGTGCTTTACGATACTACCATGCATGGGGTCCTAGCAAGGGTGAGAAACCAGCATTTGTTCCTCCAAATTGGAATTCCCTTCTGGAACCCCCTTGTTTATATTACACTACTTTTTCTCTAAGACCTTTTACTTCAAGGGCCCTATAGGAAGCACTTAGTAGCTCTGTTTTGCTGTGGCTCTACTCTAAGTCCTGCTATGGCTCTACTTTCCATAGATCAACTCCCAGCATCACTGTCTCCTACAGCTTCACCACTTGCAGCTCACTTCCTTTATTAGTTCCTGGAGTTCTTCCACTCTCCTCCAGATGGCTGTCATCACCTTTCCCAGGAGACAAGATACCTTGTAGTTAGCCAATAGGATATAGTTTCAACCAAATGGGTTTACAATTCTCACAGCTTTGGTCCAGGATACCTCCATTCTTTTGAAATCTGCTTTTCTACATCCATCCCATTCGTATCGCCTATTCCTAAAGTCGCTTCCCTAAAGATTTCTAAAAATAAATAAATAAAAGTTTTCAAAATAAAGTAAAAATAAAGATCTCTAAAAAGGAAGGGGGAGAGTCAGAGATAAGACCTTCTCCAAAGGCAGAGATTCATAATCTTAATGGTACTTATTACCAGTATGGTACCATAAAGAATTCATAGGATTTTCCTATATATGCGATCTTTAGAACTTGTTTCCCAGAATATCAAGGGTCTGTTGCACTCTTCTCTTAGAGGACAAGGCTTTTTACTTTCTTTGATTCTGTTTATGTCTTCCTGCCTCACCTCAGGTTTATTGGTGGCCTGATGCGGATAAAGGAGGGGACTAAGGTCAGGGAAGAGGGATTATTTATTACTCAGTAGAAGAGAATGCAAAAACAAAAAAATCATATGGGACAGTAAATAGGAGTCTAGGATCAAAGTCAAGGGCAAAGAAGGATTGGAAAAACATGACCCAAAGAAGATTGTTCCACAAATGACACAGCTGGTGAGAAGGTGACTCTGCCTTCAAGCAAATAGTCTGACCAGGAGGTCTTCTTTCAAGCACACACATGCTGCTGAATAATGGACCTGGATAACAGATGTTATTATTTGTCTCCATAGAGATTTGAGCATCAAGAGTTTGTGTGGATTCGAGTTGACTGGCATTGGGTCAACATGCCTGAGAGAAATTATTCAATGAAAATTTATTAAATATCTGCTGGGTAAAAGGACTATGCTGGACCCTGAAGATATGAAAATGGGTTGGCACCAAGACTGATTCCAAAGAATTGATAATATAATGGGGGATAGGGAGGGTGGGAGAGAGGTAAGCAACAAAGGAGAGGAACAAGCATTTGTTAAAGGCTATGTGCTAGGGACTGTGATAAGAACTTTACAATATTATCTTATTTGATCCTCACAAGAATCTTAGGAGGTAGGTGCTATTATTATCCCCATTTTACAGCTAAGGAAACTGAGGCAGATAAAGGTTAAGTGACTCACTCAAGTGTTTGAAGCTGAAGGAGATATTCAGGTCTTCCTGTCTCTGGGTCCAGTGCTTTCTCCACTGTACTACCTAGCTGCCTATGAACAACTGTGATAAAACAAGTAAGGTGATAAGCAAAGCAATGGAGAACTTCAAAGTTTTATGAGAAATGTGAAAACGAAGCAAGGTTTCCAAATGCTGCACTACTGAGACTTGGCTAATTTTTCACACTGCCTTTTGGATGCTATAACCTCTGGACAGGACTCCATTATGTGGCTAGTGATCATCCATGGATCTCTCTGCTTACCAAACCAAGAAAATGTGGAATCCTTTCTATTTGGTTCCCATTTCTGGATGAACGCAACTGTTAGCTACAGCTTATCACCCAAAGTCAGCCTCTAGTTTTATCAGAATGATGACCCAACACTTCTATGACTTGACATCTAAGTAAAGCACTCCCAGTGCTGACATTAATCATGTCAATTATGTTTTGAAAGGAAACCAAATGATGAATATCATGATGATTTCTGTCTGCTTTTGCTCTTTCTTCTCCCTCAAAAACTGGCAAAAGCACTGCACTGAAGTCAGATTCAACATCTGCTTGAAAAACAAAACAGAATGCTGATGACAGCTGCTGTAAGTGCTTCACATCTGTCAGACTCCTAAATCAACAATGATTTGCATTTAAACACCGCATAAGGCCAGGCAATGAGCAAGAAGAAACTTCTTTTAGCTTTTCTTTGCTTTCAGGACTCTAAGTATGAAGTGTTTGGGAAACTCCCAAGAAAAAAATATACCTTAAGTCATAAAGTAATAACTGCTCGTTAGAGAAAGGTGACAGCCCCCACCCTTCCCACCCTCGTTCAATCCTTGCTCTTTTAAAAATATGAAAAATAGGCCCAGAGGGACACAGATGGTAGCAATATTATTTTCTCAGCATCACAAATAAAATGTATTTTTTTAGAAATGTTAATGAATGTGGTGATAGGGAAGTGACAGGTATGGATTCTCTAGTTTCCCATCCCACCTCAGCTGCTGCTTGTGACACCCATGGACATGTCTTTGCAAGAAGCAAAAGCATAAGACAGCAAAAAGGTTAGGGGACTGAAGATAGTTACAGAGAGAACAAGACTAAAGAAATAATGCCTGTGGAGGAAAGCTATTTTGGGGATTCTCATTTTTTATTCATTCGTTCATTCATTCCACAAATATTTATTGAGTATCCAGTATGTGCAAGTCTTTTTCTGGGCAGTGTAGGACATCTAGAGATGAACAAAGCCCAGTACTTGTCATTGACCAGCCTACAGATACTGTTGTCCTTATTGCCTTTATTAGAAAATCCAAACCAGAGTGTTCTTGATCCCTTGTGATGGCATGTTTCGAGGGGACATGATATCATTCCTCCTGCATACACCCTGCTCATTTCCCCTGAATTCTCCTTAAAGACCAGATTCAGTGGGATTTCCTAAGTTATTGCTTCTAAGAATCAAGAAAGTAAAGAAGCCCTACCAAGTTACACAAATATCAATGTTTACCTCCTGTTATACTTGTCCTCTCTTCTTGCAGCTAAGCCAGTTTGTAGGGCTGGTTTCCAATTCTTAAATAAGATTTGTTCTTTCCACATAGAGAATGATACCCTCAGTAGTTTGTGGATGTTCTCATCTGATCTGTACCCCACAAAGAACACCTCACTTTAACCTTCCTATCAATCTCCTGATGCTACCTACCCTTTATGGGTCAAGTTGAAGGGAACAATTATTCCCAGACCCTAGTCCCTTGTAGCTAACAAAAAACCCCAGAGGTGTAGAGGTATATATAAAGCATGTTCTGTGTCAGCTAGCATGCCCCAAGAGGACATTCCCATTACCCTATTCTACCCCCCCACCTCAAGCCCACCCACAGTGCACAGTTTATGCAATATGGGTACCTGCACATAGGAACAGTGTATCTAAAGGGAAATACCACTGGCAAGTACCCTACTTCTTTAATATCTCCATCAGAGAACCAGCTCTGTCCCAGTGTCATCCCCTCAATCAACCAGAATTAAATTGAACAATATTAAGATTTCTTGCAACAAAAGCTAATATCACTTAGTTAATAATAAGCTAGATCTTTATGTATTCTATAACCTGATGCATATTGGAGCAAGATGAGCGAGAAACCATGCTCCAAACTCCTGGGGAACATTTGAATATAGAATAATACCATACAGATTGTATGATATTATCTCATCAAAAGAAAGGTCACAGAATCTCAGAGGTGGAAAAAACCTGAGGCCACCTAATCAGAGTATCTGAATAAGAATTCAACATAGCCACCAAGTTGCTGTCCAACCTTTGCTCAAAGTTGAAAGGGAACCCACTGACTTTGGGACTGTTCTACTCTTGGATAACCCTGAGAGTTCATCCATTTTTCCTTACAGCAAACCTAATTTGGTCTCTTTGAAGCTCCCCACCTCCATCCATCCTAGGTTTGATTTGTGGGGGGAAGCCAAACAAATCTAATCCCTCTTGCACATGATAACCCTTTAAGTACTTGAACATGGCTACCATGTCCTTCCCACATCCCCCCTTCCCCAGGCTGAACATTGTCCCTCACTGATCTGCATCTGGCATGATCTTGAGCCTCTTTACCACCCTGGTTGCTTTCTTTTGGATTATTTCAGCTTGTCAATATTCTTTCCAAAATGTGGCATCCAAAATTTTACATATTATTCCAGTTAGGATATGATTGTGGCAGAATACTGCAACTCTTTCTATCTTGTCTTGTATCCTATGCCTCTAAGATCTCATTAGCATTCTGGGTTAATAATTCACACTGCTGACTCATACTGAATCTACTAAAATACCCATTTTATATGGGTGACTGTCTACCCTCATCTCCCGTAGTACTTTCTCAAAAACAGACTCTTCATGGTCATTTATTTGGATGACAAATTGGTCTTTTCCGCCTCTTGACATCATCTAGTAACACTCCTGTATAAACTAGCCCTACATCCAGCCATAAAAAGGAACTTTTGACAAGGAAAATACTGAATTCTTCTTAGAGTCTTACCATTTCCTGCATGGACCTGCAAATGGATCTCCACAATCAAACAATCAATTAATCAACATGCATTTATTAAGCACTTACTCTGTGCCAGGCACTGTGCTAAATGTTCTGGATATAACAAGAGTAAGACAATTCCTTTGAAGGAAGCTGGAAATTCCAAGAGGGAGAGGTGAGGAGGGAGATTATTCAGGCACAGAGGACAACATCTTCAAAGGCATAGAGGCAAGAGATGGAATGCTGTGTGTAAGGAAACGGAACAAGGCTAAGTTTGCTAAGCCATAGATTATATGAAAGAGTTCGTGGTAACCAACTGGGAAACACCAATGAACAGAGTACATCACCATCTATTGAAGCTTAACCAAGTTTCTCAAATTGTGCATCCTATCATGGTCTTTCCATTTTTCATGAAGTGGAAAGCATTTAGTCAGTACAAGATACTATCCATATCTAGATTCATACTTGTTCATAGGGATACAAGATGGATCTTTATTTTGGGAGCCCAAAGTATAGGGAATATAGCTTCAATGTCAAATAAGTGGAGCACTCATTTCTATAGGATCTCAGAAATAGGGAAAGATCTCCATGATATGGGAGCCGGGAATGAAGGGAAAAAAGTTTCATGTAGAAGGCGGTACCAACAAAAAGTCCTCTTTATCCTCATTGCATCTCATAATAAACTAACATTTACTGAATGCCTACTGGGTGCAAGCCATTGTAACGAGCATAGGGGACAGAAAAAGGTTTAAGTCTCTTTATCACAGGCTCAGTCATAACCGAAAAGTAGAATATAATATGAGAAAGGAGGTCAGAGAAGAGAGATACTATCAAGAGCTCAGGTCACCAGAGAAAGTATTATGGAGTAAGTAGGATTTGAAAAAGACCTTGAAAGAAGAGTAGAATTTAGATTTAGAGAGTGGAAAGGGTCAAATGCTAGGCAAGGGTCAAGACTTGGAAGTAGGAACCTTACCTGTTCTTCAAAAGCCAGTTTAAATCCTATCTTTTCCATGAAACCTTCTCAGTTCATTTTGGCCTACTTAGTTCTCTCTTCACTGAACTACATTACCTACTGTCTCTAATGTTTATCTGGAAATTAATCAGGCATTGCCTTTGCAGTCTCTTATGGTCTTTATTATTGTTTAATTCTTTCTTGCCTTTTCCCCCTCATATGTATCTCTCCAATTTCCTCAACTAAAATATAAGCCCCTTCAGGGAAGGGACTATGTTTTAACATCCAACTCCCATAGTACTGTATATGTCCTTATAAGCTCAATAAATCCTATGATTGTTTCCTTGTATTTTGAGACAATGCCGACATGTCAAGTAATAGAATAATTTATTTGCAAATAAAACCCTTTCTTCAGAGTGCTTTGCCATTAAAAATTCCAATAAAGTCAATTTTTAGTAGGGCCTATTGAAAGTCAGAAAGCTGGTTAAGCCAAGGTGGCAGAAAAAAGGCAGAGACTCACCTGAACTCTCCTCAAAACTCCTCTAAAACTTTAAATAATGCCTCAAAATAAATTCTGGAGTGGCAGAACCCACAAAAGGGTTGGGTGAAACAATTTTCTGGCACAAAACAACTGAGAAGGTCAGCAGGAAAGGTCTGTTGCACTGGGGTGAGAGTGGAGTGCAGTCCAGAACAGGCCACATACCAACAAACCAGCAGTAGACCTTGGGAACAACTGAATCAGTGGCTGCAATGGTGGTTTCTGGACTTTCGCCCCACAGACAATAAGAAAGTCAGACAAGTAGTAAGAAGGAGATTACAGGGGTCCCTTTGTTGGCACCAGGGACAGGATTCTGTTGCATTACCCATACTTGGATCTGAATCACAGTCCTGGATCTTAGTCCCAAAGTGAGGAGGAGCACTAGCACACCACAGCTTGTGGTAGCAGGGGAGCTGGGACCCTGGTCACAATTCCAGGGCAGAAAAGAGTACATGTGGTCACCCACAGACTAGAGCACAGGCCAAGAGAGTAGTAAACACACCTTTCCTTAGATCATAAACCTTGGAAGAACAAAAAACTTACACATCCCCAGAATTATCTCTGAAACAGCTGCACAAAAAACCTCACTTGGGACAGTGTCCTCTCCACTCTGGAATCAGACACCCACTTTATCATGGAATTAAAAGTCAAGGAATAGGCTGGAAAAATGAGCAACAGCAGAAGATCCTGACTATAGAGAATTACTATGGTGACAGGGAAGATCAAAACACAAACTCAGAAAACAATAAAGTCAGAACTGCTACATCCAAAGCCCCAAATAAAAATATGAATTGGTCTCAGGCCATGGAAGAGCTTAAAAAGGATTTTAAAAATCAAGTAAGAGAGGAAGAGGAAAGATTGGGAAGAGAAATGAGAGTGGTACAAGAAAAATATGAAAAAAAGATTCAATAGTTTAATAAAGGAGGCACAAAAAAAGATGTAAGAAAAATAACATTTTAAAAAACATAATAGGGGCAGCTAGGTGGCACAATGGATAGAGCACCAGCCCTGGATTCAGGAGGACCTGAATTCAAATCTGGACTGAGACACATAACACTTACTAGCTGTGTGACCCTGGGCAAGTCACTTAACCCCATTGCCTAGCCAAAAAAACAAACAAACAAACAAACAAACATAATAGGCCAAATAGTAAAAGGCACGATGGTACTAGAGGTACAAAAATTCTTGATTTGAGTGATGTGACCACATTATAGGAGTTCTACAAAAACTAAAAGAACTCCTTTTAAAGTAGAATTGGCCAAATGAAAAAGGAGATACAAAAGCTCACTGCCGAAAAAAAATTCCTTGAAAATTAGAATTGAGCAAGTGGGAGTTAATGATTTATAAGACATCAAAAACAATAAAACAAAATCAAAAGAATGAAAAAATAGAAAAAAATGTGAAATATTCCACTGGAAAAACAATTGACCTCAAAAATAGATCCAGGAGAGATAATTTAAAAATAATTGGACAACCAATTATCTGAGAGTAGGATGCTCTCAGAAAAACCTGGAAAGACTTATATGAACTGATACAAAATGAGATAAGCAGAACCAGGAGAATAATACAGTAACAGCAATATTGTACGATAATCAACTGTGAATGACTTAGCTATTCTAAGCAATACAATGGTCAAAGACAATTCTGAAGGATTAATGATGAAGAATGCTATCCATCTCCAGAGAAAGAACTGTTGGAATCTAAATGAAGATAGAAGCTTACTTTTTCTTTACTTTATTTTTCTTGGGTTTTTTGTCTGTTTTTTTTTTCACAATATGATTAACATGTAAATATGTTCTGTATGACTATACATGTATAACCTATACCAAATCGCTTGCCTTCTCAGTGAGTGGGGAAGGGGGAAAGGGAGGAAGGAAGGGAGAGAATTTGGAACTCAAAATATTTTTAAATGAATGTTAAAAATTGTTTTTACATGTAATCAGGGGGAAATAAAATATGAAATTAAAAAAAGAAAGTCAGAAAGCTGAACTATTTCCCCACCTACCTATATTTTGCTAACCTGTGAAGTCTCTTTACATATATACATACATATATGTAATACGTATATGTGAATAGTTAGTATATTCACAGCGGTCTTGTAAAAAAATGAAATTTATCATGTAGTTTGAAATAATTCATGTTTTCAAACACATTCATTACCTATCTTCTCATTAACCTTTTTTCTTTGCATGTGGTCCTTTGGAACCAAAAGCATATTCAAATATGTGCTATTAATCAATGTGTTGAATGACAGTTTCTGTTTCACAGATGTATACTTACACCCTCTTTTGAACTCTGCATGTCTCATTACTTTAAAATATATATGAAAATCATTTTGTAAACGTGACTCTCAACTTAGCACTAATTTGAGACTGGTCCTCAGAGATATCACTGACATAAGGGAGTACACATTGTGCCTTTTATCTTCTCTTAATCAAAAGTGTTGACTTGAGTGATGTGACCAAATTATAGGAGTTCAACAATCAGGCTTAGAGTTTCCTTAGTTAAAGCCCCTAACAGCATCTTAAATCTCAAAATGATAAATCCCCAAATCAGAAGATTCATCATGAAAAACATACTAAAAACATCTCTATCATAAAGTAAAAATTTTTAAATAATAAGCAAATGCTTTTTAAAATTTCATGAGTTGATTAGTCATAATTTGGAATTTTAAAAAAAAGACTTGCAAATGCTTCATTTGTTACAGGAATCACATTAACTGTCTGCAATACCCTTTATCATGTGCTCTAATCAAATGTCTTACTTATGTTTACTTTAAAATTCAAAGAGTAAATTAAATATTCAGAAAATTTACACATCCAAAAGGTTTATTAACTGAAATTGGTATTCAATCACAATGTATCTCACTAATTTTCAGAGATAAAGAATAATTTTAGCTCCTCATTTACATAACAAATATCTTCATATTATTTCCTTAGTGGGGAAAAAGTTATAAAACCTTGAAAAAAATGAAATGATTAAGTCAAGGATTATATACAGAGGGGATTTCACGAAATATTTTTTCCTCTTACAAAATATGTTATTGTCCTAAGTTTAAAATAAAAGTGTACACACACAAGCTTTATTATAGCTGTTCATTTTATTGACAATGTCTGCATGAATTGGTTTACTAGAAAATATTGCAACCTTCAAAATATATGGGGCAACAAACATAGTCAGCACTGATGCTTCACACCAGTAATAAATAAATCAGGTTCTAAGTTTTGCTTTTTTGTCCTTGGTCAAAGAAACGTAAAGGGCCTCTAGCATCTTAACTACATGTTATATATTTGTATAAAAACTGATAACTATATAATTACTGGGCAGCAGTCTAACTCCCACTAGATATGCTTTCATCCCTCTTCACGTAATCCCCTGGCTGCAAAATGATGAAGTATGAATGAATGTTGAGGACATTTTAGAAAAATTATTCAATAAAAGACGTGAAAATTTAGAAAAGAATATAGTGATTATTCTAATCCAAAATGGGTTAGCTAACAACGTATTGTACCAAACTAACTTGATTTACCTTTATTGGTAGCACAAATAGGATGGTGAGTTGAGGAAATGTTGTAGACATTTATATCATTATCAACAAAATATATGACAGTCTCTTGTAATATCCTTGAGAACAAAATGGAGAATCATAGACTGTATGAGAACAAAGTTCAAATCAATTATTTTGAATAGTCTTTATTATTGTTTTATCCTTGTATTGCTATGTTTTTCCCAACAGAGTAGGAAGGAACATCAAGAGACAATGAGTCCAAATTGCCTTGGAACAAGAATACTTTCTACAACATGGATGATAAGTTTTCATCCAAGTTTTACTTGAAAGGAATTCCCCTTGGATAGCAAGAATTCGCAATGAATCCTATCAGCACCATTTTGTAGTTTCATTGAGTAGTGATTGGCATCTTAAGTGTAGTAATGAAATAGAACGGTGGAGGAACAACTCAAAATGGAGGATTAGCACGGGAGAAACAGTAAGGATAAACAAAGAGTCAAGACCATGAAAGAAAAGAAGTGAAACAAGAGTATGGGTGATGGACTGAGGAAATGGAGAAGCATCAAAGTCCTGAAGATCAATTATTTGGATCTGCACCAAGCCTGCTTGAACAGCCACAAAGAATTTGATCATTGATTCTGTGTCAAGCTGGAGTAAAGTTTTACTGTTCTTTGTTGTATTTGATTTGACTTTTTTTTTTTCTACAACAGGTGTAGTTTCTGAAAAACCTGGAAAAACTGTGAACTGATACAAAGTGAAGTGAGCAGAACCATGAAAAGAACACTGTACATAATAACAGCACTACTGTAATGGTGATCAACTGTGAAAGACTTAGCTACTCTAATGAATACAATGATCTAAACCAATTCCAAAAGACTGATGATGAAAAATGCTATCCCTCTCTAGTGAGAGAACTGATGAACCCTAAGTGTAGATTGAAGCATTTTTTTTTACTTTCTTTATTTTTCCTGCCTTTTTTTTTTGCAACATGGCTAATATGGAAGTATGTTCTGCATGACTTCACATGGATAACTGATATCTTATTGTTTGCCTTCTCAATGGGTGGGAGAAGGGCAGGAGGGAGGAAGAGAATTGGAAATTCAATTTTTTTAAAAGATGAATGTCAAAACAAATAAATAATTTTGACAAAAACCTTTTTTAACCTCAGTAATTATGGAAGCAATAGAAACTTTGATGCCAAAGTTGCTACTGAGGGATAACAGAATTAAAATTAAAAAATGTCAATAGGCTGGAATTATTGCCTGAAAACAACAAAAGAAAATTTAACAGGGATAAACACAGAGTGAAGACATGACAAGAAGGACGATTCAATGCAATCTAATTCAATTAATGTCAGTAACATAGAGAAAAACTTTCAAACAATCTGAGATGACCAACAGTGGAACAGACAACAGCAGATCAAAAATTTACAGCTGAAAGAAAATGACTAATCATCTATTACAAGTTCCTCCTTTTTCAGGGCCCAGAGAGGCTAAATGAATTGCCCAAAGTAGTCTAAGTTGTAAATGCTAAAGCTAGGACTGGAACCCAAGTCCTCCGACTCCAAAGCCAATGCCTTTCTCCCCCTTGCATAACATTGCTCCTGATGGTGACCTTTCCATTCCTTTTCCAACAAAGGCCCGATGACCACATTTCAGGGATATCCTATAGAGAGAATTTCCCTATAGTGATATGCCTTCCAACTCTAAATTCTCTGATAATGTAAGAAAATCAATTTACTGGCCATACTAGAGACTAAAAATAAGCTGTCCCAATTTAAACACCAGATGTTGCAAAATCTCAACCAACACAAGTATACTTACTCTTATGATTAAGAAATTCTCAGCTTCTCGGTGACAGAAAAATAATCGTCCTAACGCTTTTTTTTTCTGCTTACCATGTCATTTTTTTATCTTTGCAAACCCAAAGCCCAGAATAGTACGTCACTCATAGGAAGTGCTTATGGTGGTACACTTGAAAGTATATTAGATTTAGATCAAATTTAGATTTAGTCAAAGGTTCAAATCCATACTCTGTTAGTTAGTTTGTGACCTTGGCAAATCATTTCCCTTTCTGGGCATAAGTTCCTTCCTCTGTAAAATGAGGGGAAAAAACTAGATGAACTTTAAGATCTTTCTCAGGTCTAAATCCTAAGATCCCATAAATCTTATGATCCTTAGCTTAGTATCTAAGTATAATGTGATACCATTCTACTCTTTTATCCTTACATACTATTACCCTCACCTCTCCATAATATACTCTCCAGATAAACTGGACTACTCATTGTTGTCCTCTTCCCCATTCACACACTTCCCAGTTCCCCACTCAAAAATTCTTTCTGCATTTTGTTGTGTCTCCAGCACTTAGCATCGTGCCTTGTACTAGTAAGACATTTAATAAATGCTTGTTGACTTGACTTGACTTGAACTGCCTAATACAGGTAAAGAACATGGGATGTATGATCAAATGATTTGTTTGTATCCTAGCCCACCTACCAACTACATGTGTGATCTTGGAAAAGTAATTGAGTAGCTCAGTTTCCTTATCTATAAAATGGCTGGTTTGGGACTAGATGACATCTGGTTTTCTTCCAGCTCTAAAGCTATGATTCACATGCCCCACACTTTCCCACTTCCACTCCTTTTCCATATCCTTTTCTCTATGACCAAAATGCCTTCTTACACTCCCTCTACTTGTTAAAACACTACTCATTCTTTAAAGCTCATCCAGAAAGTTATGTTCCCTGTGCCTTACTGCCCTCAGGAGATAATTATGTTTTTGCCTCCAAAGTCTCCACCCTTCCCCTTGCCCTAGCTCTGACTTTACAAGGTACTTTGCAACTCTTATTCACTTATCATGTACCATAATTATTTTTATATCTATCTATCGCCCTTCTAAACTTTTATCTCCAGGAGGGCAGGAAATGTTTCTTCACAAAGGACCAAGGAGGTTATGTAAATCAATTTGCATAGTTAAATAGTAAGTGTTTTAAAAATGTTCACTGAATATAATTAAATGGAAAGACCTGATACCCATGGAATGTACAAGTACCAACTGGAAAACATCATCTGACTTCAGCTGCAATCACTCATGAGAGAAAGCTTTATGGCACTCTGCACTAGCTATACTGAAGGAAAAAAGAGAGTCCCTTTAAATACTGAGGCTTAACCTTTTGTCTTTCAGATAAGGTTGCCTTACTGATCTGTAACAAGTCTTGAGTGGTTCGCTTGCTAGGTTCCCTTTCAATGGAGGCCTTTGAGTAGACATTAGCTAACACTCATGAGAGATGCTGAAGAAAAGACTCCTTCTTGTTCAGTTGATCAGACGTATCTTTGTATTCAAGAACTGTGTGAAAGAGTATAGACTTTTAGTTGCTAGGTGGTGAAAACCCAATGGGAAAACTCATTCTAAATGAAGAAAAAAAAACAGCATTATGTGCTGGAAATAACATTGGCCAGGGAGGCAAGGGACCCAAGGTTCTTATCCCAGATTTGTGATTAATTAATAGTGACCTTTGGCAAGTCACACTGAGACCTCACTCCAGACCTCAGTTTACTTGTCTATAAAATTAAAAGGTTGGACAATAATGTTTCACAAAGAACAAATCATTCCAGACAAATTCTATGTAGTTTTTCTACAGGGTTACTAGTGACTGATCAATCAAGGGGATAATGTGGTATACTTGAATGTCAGCAAAGCACATGACACTCTCCAGTGATATCCTTGTGAGATTTTGATGGAAAGAGGAAGACTGGATGACATTTAAGTTAAGTGCTAATTTTTTTTTAATGATGATACTCAAGTATAGGTGGGTAAATAAAATGGATGGAAGTCAATCTGAAGGAAGGTCTCATAAGTATTGTCACAGGGAACTGTCCCAACTGGTACTATTCCACAACTTTATATATATATTGTGTAATGTACTCCTGGCTCCACTTTTTCTTTACCTACCAACAAGCCAGATTTTGTCTTATTGGTACCCCCTTCAGATATAGAGATGCGACCACCACCTTCCCCCCATTTCTAGCAAGGGCACCTACATTTCTTCAGAAATATATCATTTTTAGAATCTTGACAAGAGAAGACTTGGAAGTTGGGGGAAGTATCATTGTCTTCAGATATTTGAAGGGCTAGATATGGAAGAAGACATGAGCTATGTGGCTTCAGTGGGTAAAACTAGATTGACAAAAAAAGACTATTTTATGGAGAACTCAGAGGGGAAGTTAGTGAGAAGCAAATTAAGGAAAAGTTTAGTAATAATCAGAGCTGCACAAAAACAGAACCAGCTACCAAAGGAAGTAGTAACTTCCTCATTATTAGAGATTTTCAAGTGGAACCTAGAAAATTATACTTATCAAAGATTTTGCAGATGAATTCACACATCAGGTAGAGGGTTTGATTCTGAGGTTTGTTCTAACTCTAAGATTCTGTGCTTCTAAGACAAAATGATTTCTCAGGACTCTTCCAGTTCTGAAATTTTGTGATTTCATTTAAGGTATTTTAGCACCTAATAGGTACTTTTCAGATTGACTTTCTGGACTTTTCCAGCTCCAGCAGACCTTTCACACTGGAAGACTCTTGTATCTCTGTGGCCCTGTCTTCTGATCAGTGAGTTTCCTGGAAACCTCTGTTCTGAGGAAGAACTCAGGCCATTTTATTCCTCTCAGCTCTATTTCTGATTCTCTGAACTTGTCCTTGCTCCTACATGAGAACCTTCTTGGCCTGCCCCTCCCATCCAGCTTTTCAGCTCTCTTTTATGTGTTGTCTTCCCCAATTAGAATATAAGCTCCTTGAGGGCAGGAGCTATCTTCATTTTTACTTCTATTTGTATTCCTATCACCGGCACAGTATCTGACACTAACTAGTTGGTTGGTTGTTATCCTTCATTCTCTAAGAGGATGAAAACAACATCACTGTATTAGAGTCTGTCTGACTGTATCTGATCAGATCAATATGAGCTTGGAATGCTCTACCACAGGTTGGGCACAAATAGTTCATGTGAGCATTTGGAGTGGTTTCTCCAAATTGGTGTATCTCATATTTCTTTTGAGCTACTTCAATTCTGCTTTGCTCATAGAACACAGCACCTTCTCTGATGAGGGCATGCCATGCTGGGTGGTTCTGTGCCAGTGACTCACATGTCACTCAATCAATTCCAGAGTTCTTAAGAGAGACCTTGAGAGCGACCTTCTATCACTGTTTCTGACCACACGTGAGTGCTTGCCCTGTGTGAGTTCTCCATAAAATAGTCTTTTTGGCAAGTATACATTTGGCATTCAAACAACCAGCCCATCAGAGTTGCGCTCACTAACTAGGACTAACTAGTAAGCACTTAATAAATGCTTGATGACTTAAGAAGGAATGAGGTAAGAAAAGTCTATATTCTATGTTTTAACATCTTTGAAAAATTCACCCAATAAACATCTGATAAGGCCACACTGTAACTAAACACTCCTGCACTTGACCCGCCCAAAGCAAAAAAAGAGCCTAGTTTGTTCACCCACACAGGACTCTGGGTTGGAACAGCTGGCTTCTGAAGTTTCTTCTAACTCTGGGATTCTGAGCAACATAGCAAGCAGCTGGTCTCTCACTTGACGCCAGCATTCCCTAAATCTCCACTCCCCTTCATAGCCAAACTAATAGAAGAAGCATCCTACTTTCACTGCCTTCCCATTTGCTTCTCAACCCATTTCAGTCTGACTTCCAACCTGGTTCTCCTGGTTCTCCTCCTACCCATTTGACTTCCTTTTTCTTTTCTTCCTTTTCCTTCGATAGATCATCATCCATATTCTAGTACCCTAACCATAAGTGTCCCCAAAGGCTCTGGCCTAGCCCTTTTTCTTTCTATCTTTTCTCTTGATATCCGTATAACCTCTCATAGGCTTAATTATTATTTTCTTGAAGTTGGCTCCCAGCTAACCTCTTCTCCCTCTCTTTCTTGAGCTCCTGTCGCTAAGCACCAATTGCCTAGTATATGTCTCCAATTGAATGCACCATATGCACCTCAAACACAACTCCAAAATTCACTCTATCTCCAAACTTCTCCGCAGGCCTTACCACTCCTGCATCTTCAGAGTGATGCTTGATTCGCCCCCTTTCCCTCACTACCCCAATATTCAATGAGTTGCCAAGTCTTGTTAATTCTACCTCCAAAATGTGGCTCACATCCACTCCCTTCTCTCCACCTGAGCAGCCACTACCCAGGTTTTGACTTTTATAACTGCTTATCTGAACTATTACAACAGTCTCCTAATGGGACTCCTGGTTCCCAAGATTTCCCTTCTCTAATATAGCTTCCACACAACTAACAAAATAACCTACCAAAAACCCAATCTGAACACATCATTTCCCTGCTCAAGAACATTCTCTCACTTCCTAATACCTAAAATACTCTTCATGTTGATATTGATGGCCCCTCAAAATCTGAATCCAAGTTTATCATATATTATTCCTCTTCACACACTCTTCATTCCAGCCACTTTCTATTCCCTGAAATGGACATTCCCTCTCCTTCCTTTGTGCTTTTTCACCAACTGTCCTCCAACGCCTGAAATGTATTCTCTTTTCACTTCTGTATCTTAGAATCTATTTCCTCTGAGGCTCAGCTCATGTGCCACCTCCCACAAAAAGCCTTTCCTCATTCCCTTACTCATTCGTTTTCTCCCCTTCCTTCTCAAATCACTACATGTAGACTTATTTTTTACATGTTATCTCCTTTGATAACATATAAGCTTCTTGTTGGCCAGAACTATTTTTATTTTTGTCTTTGTGTCCCTAACACCTAACTAACAGTGCTTTGAACCTAGTAGCAACTTCTTAAATGCTTGCTTGATTGGATTGAACTGGACTACAGAGCTGGGCTTTCTAAATTTATAGAGCAGTAAGAAATTCTACCCCTTAAGTGATGGAGCAAAATAAAGTTATTTTTTTATTCACCAAGTTTGAACAAATCTTTGGCTTGCTTTCCCTCCACTATAAATATTCAAATTTCACCTTTAAGAAATGGTTCAGGGAGTGCTAAATTCCGGTGGAATAAGGAAAAGAGCTAATAGACGTCAGACACCAGTGGCACACATGGGGCCATATGGCCTTTCCCCAAGACCAAGCGAACACAAAGGACATGTGAGCAGCTCTCCTTGGCTAGTCCTTTACACAGACTTCAGGAGAATAGGATCTCTCACCAAATAGGTTTGTAAACACCTACACTACTTCTAAGATGTTTCAGTTTGAGCCTGTGTCATAGATTGTGACATTATCACAGCTCTGAAGGCTGCCTGGAAAATTGACTAGGCAAGCCCATCCATTTGAAGGGAAGGGCGTGCAGGGAACTAAGCAAAATTCTCACAATTTGGGAAATATTCAAAATTTTGCACCTGACTGGAAAATGTGAATGGTATTAGGTTCATGCCAACAGGAAAGCAATAAGGACTGTGCACTTCCCACAACCCAGTCACATTGGAAAAAAAAATAAATCCATGTAGTCAAATTGCTAAGTGCTCCAAAGGGCCAGGAAACACCCCTTGTCTGGTTCTAAATCACTTACTCTTGTTAAGTCTTATTTAAAAAAAAAAAAACAACCACAGAAAGTTTCCTTTACTGACTTCCCTGACTTCAAGTGCCAACTAAAATCCTACCATCTACAGGAAGCCTTCCTTAACCCCTCTTAATTCCAATGCTTTCTCTCTTTTAGTTATTCCCTATTTATCCCGCACATAGCTTGCTTTGTATATATTTGATTGCATATTGTCTCTTACATTAGATTATAAGCTCCTTTTATCTTTTTTTTGCATCCCCAGCACTTAACACAGTGCCTGGCACATAGCAGGCACTTAATATATAATTATTGAATGAACTGAATGAATACACATGCACGCATACAATGCATAGAGTACTATCTCACTTCTGATAATATCCTCTATTAAATGTTTCCTAGTGAACTGGAGCTATTCCTTCTACCCCATGATCCTCACAGTGCCCAGTGGAGGGCTGGGAACATAGCAGGAGTTCAATAAAAAACTTGTGAATGAATCCTACTTTCTGGGAGGCAGCTGAAGAAAGAGTTACAGAAGTAAAACTAATATTTAAGCCTTGTTTCCTGTTTCCTAGAAACAATGGCTATTGCTAGAAAGCCTGGTTTGCCTAGATGAAGGAAGAAGACCTAGGACAAAGACTGACTTTGTTGGTCCAAGCATTGCATCACAGCGTGACTGCTGCCTGAGCTACCTGTTTGCCGAGCTACCTTAAAGAAAAATGTTCTTTTTATATCTCGATGCAAATGAAAACATAGCAACGATATTTTCTAGACAGCCTAATGCATCATAGCAAATCAAATCTGATTAGCCAATCTTTTGCCATCTATATTTGAAGAAAAGTTGCATTTCTTTCAACATCTATTTTCTCTAGAGGTCAAATTCCCAGATTCATGAGGAAAGTGGAACTTGAGTTGACAAAGGTGCCATGAAATAATGACTTTATATAGACTATGCATTATACATGGGAAGAGCTTGATAAATGTTTGCTAAATATGAAATGAAAGAAAACTGATCATCAATGTCACAGCCTCATGAATCTCTAATTGTTTTCTATCCTGACTCTTGCAAGGTTATTTGTCATCAGACTCAAAGAAGCTTTTGGAGCTAATAACACTTTGAAAAGAATAAAACACTCATGTAGGCATAGAGTAAGTGTCATAATCATCATCATTGACAGCAATGATTTTTGTGGATTTACATGGCACAGTGAATGAAGCACTGAACTTGGAGTCAGGAAGACAGGAGCTCAAATTTTACCCCTGATAAGTGCTAGCAATGTGATCCTGGGCTAATCACTTCAACATCACTCAGCCTCAGTTTCCTGATTTATAAAATGCAAATAATAAAGCTGGAGCACTTAATACACAGGGTTGTTGTGAGGATCAGATAAAATAATGTATGAAAAGTATTTTTGCAAATTGCAAAGTGCTACATAAATGTCAGTTATTATTAATAACAGGGTTAACAATTTCAACTCTTCTGACCTCCTTTTCCTGCTCAATTTCTCTCTTGACCTGATATTGTCACGTGACAAAGAAATTCATTCAGGCTTATCTTGAAATTGACTATGCACATATTCAGAGCCCCATCAAATAGCCTCAATTAATTTTCTCCTTACCACTTAATGTTGGGCAATAAATCAATATTACATCCAAAGAAAGACGACAAAAGAATCAGAAAATACTTTACTCCTAAAGTGAAGGATTGAGAGGATCCCATCAGAACCACAATCATGAATTATACCTCATGACAAATCCTTGATGTAATTGTGAAGATGATTCCTCAATGTGCATATATGTTGTAGCTATCAAGATATCAAATGATTTTTGTATTTGTTTTTCCCAGGCACTCACACTAAATAGGTTTGAAAACACCTACTATACCTCTAAGGTGTTTTGGTTTGAGCCCGTGTCATTGTTTGTGACACAATCACAGCTCTGAAGGCTGCCTGGAAACTGAAGCCTGTCTGTAACACTTTCTTCAATCACTTCCCTGAAAGCATGCCTTCTCAAGTTTTTATTGAACCCTTGCAATGTTCCCAGCTCTCCACTGGGCACTGTGAGGATCATGGGATGGAAGAAATGACTCCAAGGCAATAGGAAACATTCAATAGAACCTATACAACATTATTCAATAGAACTTACACAACAATGTTGTGCTTTAAAGGAGTTGCTGAGTGGGGCTACACATTTATTCTGGCAGTGATAATGTTACACAAAAGATTTTGAGAAACCTTAGTTTGGAAGGACTTTCACATTCAGTTTACAAGCTTCACAAGAAAAAGGCTCGTTCTCTTGCAGCCTCTCCTAGTAGTGTGAAAGACATGGTTTTACCCAGCTTCATCACTCACCAGAGTCCCTATGCAAATGGCATTGCAAATGGCTTTCATCAGTGTCCAAAAATCAGATCCACTTTCAGGAGATGGAGATTTTCAGATACTGATGAGTATATACAAAAGAATGTTTTGCAAATCACAGTAGTTCACCCCCAGAGAGGGGCATGTAGATGGTGTAAGCAATGTTAACTGAGCCATAACTTAGGGCACAGTGATAAGGGCTTTGACCCAGAGCAACAAAATCTGGGGAGAGGGAGCTTCATTCTTGGGACAATCCAGAGATCTCCATTATAAAACTTCTAATACTGCATCTGTGCAATGCAAGCCGCTACCACTTTAAGGAGGCCCTAGTTGCCACCCCCAAAGTATCCCCTCTATCCATACTTCTCTGGTAAGCCCAGAGATAGCAGGAGCTGGCCTCCAAAGAGCAGCGGTTCTAAACTCAAATACAAGTGAGGGCCACTAATTCGTAGATGAGTATCCTTGCAGACCACATATTAACTTAGTTTTAAAATGTAGTGTTATCTGTTTTACTGTAATTTTGTTTATTTTGTTAAATATTTCCAAATGACATTTTGATCTGGTTCAGTCTTACTCAGGAGTGTTGTGGCTCTGGATCATGTGTTTGACACCTCTGTTATCGAGGACAGAATGCTGCTTCTGCTGGTGTGACTATACCTAATTCAGTGCCACCTCTGGTCCCTGTCATCCTACTGTTGTCTACCCTGCCCTGGCCTACACAGACTATATATCATTTGCACCACCATGATCATCAGGTTGTCCTCTTCACTACTGACTTATCTCCTCCACAACTGTTTTTGCCTTAGGTGAAGTAATTCAATCAATTAACATTTATTAAGCACTTAGGTGTCAGGCACTTTGCTAAACACTGAGTAAACAAAAGAGGCAAACCCCCCCCCCAAAAAAAATACAAAACCAGTCTCTGCCCTCAAACAGCTTACAATCTGATGGGGAAGGTGAACATACCCAAACAGGCTCTATACAGGATAAATAGGAAATAATTAACAAAGGAAAGGCAACACAATTAAGAGGAGTTGGGGAAGGCCTCCAGTAAAAGATGGGAGTTTAGTTTAGTTACATCTCTGAGTGAGGAGGCCTCATGGCATAATGGGTAGGGAACTGAACCTGACTGTCAAGAAAGTCCAGATTCAAATCCTGTTTCACACTTTTACTAGCTGTATGACCCTGGAAAAATCATTTAACCACTCTGAGGCTCAGATTTCTCCCCTGTAAAATGAAGATACTAATAGCACCTTTCTAAAATGTAAAGTGCTGTATAAACCTTAGAACGCTACGTAAAGGTGAATTAAATGTGACCTAATGTTGGAATACACGCTCAGCCTCCCAAAGGGATTACTCTGAAGGCCAATACTAATTTGGCTAAATCAGTTCTTGTCTCTTTGCTGAAGAGTCAATCATGCACACACAGTCCTATATCTAACTATTCCAGGATAAGTCAAACACTCTAGGCTGAGAAAACAATGAATCCAAGAGAAACTGAGGGAGACAGTTACAACAACAACAACAAATATATATATCTTTTCAGTCTGTTGATAATGGGGGCCAAACTTCTCGGATAACTTGCAAAGGAAAGTTCAGCTTGGACTAAAAAGGAAATGAGGAGGATGAATCAGGAGGTCAAGGTCAAGGGGCAGGCAGTGGTCTGAGGAAGCCAGAAAAGGAACTCACTGTTCAAGTGGACAACTGTGATGCTTTCAGAAGAGACAGGGAGGAGAGAAACATAGAGACATAGACAGAGATAGAGATAGAGACAGACAGAGACAGGGGAGAGATGGAAGAGACAAAGACAGAGACAGAGAAAGAGATAGAGACAGAGAGACAGAGAAAGAGACAGAAAGAGACAGAGAGAGACAGAGAATCTGTGTATGTTGGGGTCAATGGGGAAGAAGAGAAAGGTGGAAAGGGCTGGCATGCTTCTGACATCAAAATATGTTGCTTTGTGGGAAGCAAAGTCCATCATTATCAGTCCATCATTAGTCTCTATGCTCAGCCTTCCCTGTTGTTTCTCTGGTCAGCTCTTCGTGGTTCCAAGTCTTCTGCTCCCAGACTCGTACCACGTTTTCCTACTTAGCCCCTCGATTTCTGGCTTTGATCTATGTATTAAGTTAGCATGGGGCAGGAAAGAAAGAAGGCCAACATAATATAATTTATATTAAATATAATTATTCTCATATATTATAGGTATTATAAGAGTATGTTATATATTTGATAGTGTATTAAATATAAATGATAATTATATTATTATGAACAAAAAAAGCTGACATTGTAATAACACCTTAAAGTTCACAACGTACTTTAAACATGTTACTTCACATGATCCTCACAATGGCCCTGTGAGATAGGGTGCCAGTGGGAAGCAGTAAGGCGCAGTGGATAAGCTACTACACTTAGAACCAGGAAGACCTGTGTTCAAATACCACTTACAAGATGTATGACCACAGCAAAGGCAGTAGAGTACTGGACTTGGAGTTAGGAAGAGATGAGTTCAAATCCTGCCTCAACTATTTGTGCGGGCCTGGGTAAGTTATTTAACCTCTGTCTGCCTCAGTTTCTTCATCCATCAAATGGGGATGATAATAGCATTTATCTCCCAGGGTTGTTGTAAGGATAAAATAA